>NW_022103908.1:27665368-27666497 GCF_000313985.2 Echinops telfairi | reverse complement strand
TTAACACTAGAAGAGCAGTTTTCAACTAGTCATTCAACCTTGGTTCAATCAAACACAACCTCCATCCAGTCATTATGCATGTAAAATATTCCATCATAAGCTGGAAAATGGTAACAGATGAGAAAGATATCATCATTACCTTCAGGATAAAGAAAACATAGCTGGTAAGAACCATTTTAATCAAAGTATCCCAGTTATTAATGATGGACATTGTTATAAATATATGTATGATATGCAATGACTTATAAGCAAAGAATTATTCCACCTGAATAGCAGGAAGGAAGGAGTTAGGTAACTGTATATTCAGTAATTATAAACCTGGAAAGATAAAATAAAATAAATGTTTACATAGTTGCTTCCTTGTACATATGTGCCAGCCAAACTAAGTTGTGCTTTAGACAGCAAAAAATAAAGGAATTGTTTAAGGCACCAGTCCCTAATACAAATTGAAAACGTTTGTTGTTCTATTTTTTGATTTACGTACAACAGTGATTTTTTTGAAGTGTATGCTTTGTCAATGACTAACAGACTAAATATATTATATTCCCACTGATTCATTCAGCCTTAATATTTTTTTCTTAAATCATGTCTAACAAACACATGGAGACACTAAAATATATATAGAATGAATATAATTAAAAATTTTTAAACTTGTTAGACCCTGAGGTTTAATGATGGGCATATACATACAAGGGGTACTCAAAACAAAAAAGGTGGGGGATGGAGCTTCACAAAAGGTGGGGGAAGAGCTTTCTTAGTATACATTTTCCTGCTAGGCGAGCATCCAGCCACTAACTCTGAGTTAGTGCACCCAATGCCATCACCTAGGAAGTTTTTCTCTGGTCACAGTGAATTTTTTCATAAAAGCAGTTTCATGAAACTGTTTTTTTGTGATGGCTGATTTAAAAGCACAGCATGTGGCTGTGAAATTTTGTCCTGCTTGGGAAAAAAGCCACAGAAACTGTTGTGGTGTTAAGCACAGCTTACAAGGACAGCGCTACAAAGAAAACTCAAGTGTATGAGTAGTTTTCTGATTTCAAAAGAGGTGAAATGTTGATTGATGTTAAACCTCATTCTGGATGTCCATCAACTTCTCTAATGGATGAAAATGTTGACTTGAAAAAAAAAA
>NW_022103908.1:27656540-27664666 GCF_000313985.2 Echinops telfairi | reverse complement strand
CATGTTATTTTACTATAGGAACAATATCCCAAAATTTTCCTGTGTATTTCATCTCTTAATATAGCACCTAATATAGCAGATATGTATGTGGGTTTGTGTATGTGCTACTAGAAGTATTTTATAGAAAAAGCATGTATAGGACATCCAGGAAGATGGTGACTGAGTAACACATACAAGAGGGACTCCGCGGAAATCAGCTCAAGAGAGTTACTAAGATTGAAATTCAACACCGCTGGATCACAGGAGGAGAATTATAAAGATAAGTAGGCACAGATCCACCAGATTTTGAGGGGCTGGGGGCTTTTCATTTACCACAGTGGAGGCCGGCTTGGGTTTGACCTTATCCCCACCAATGTCTCGGCTAGAGTCGGGACCACTTGAAGCTGGCAGGGGCTTACTCTCAACACAGCCACAACTTGTCACCACTTTGGGGGCAGGGATTAAAACCTTTCAGCCCACGGGCAAGGAATGAGGCTCAGCTATATTGTTACTTTTGCTTCCCCCTCTCCTCTCTATACCCCCACAGTCTCAGTGAGCTTAGTTTTTAATTTTTTTTCTCCTCTTTGTCTCTTCCCTGTTTTCTCATACACCACTGCTGACCTCCAGATCACTCCCCTTAGCCTAAGGCATTTACGCCTGCCCCCCACCCACTTAGGTGAGCTCCACCCTGTGCAGTGTAATCCAAGGCTGGGAAATGCCTGGCTGACCTCCACCAGGGGATACTCTGCCCAACTTCTTACCAGGGAATTCCTGCCTGTGTGGCTGGGGGAGTTCCTACTTTTCCTCTGTGGACCCACATGACTGAGGAAACTTCCTCCCACCTACATTAGTGCCTCACATGGCCTAAAACAGCTCAGCAAACACTCACCAACATTCCAAGCTACTGCAGGGACCTCAGCCCAACCTCCACAGTGAGCTACTTGGCCAGGGCAACTCCGCACACCATTCGCAGTGTTCTACACAAAAAGGCAACCCAGCAGCCTTCTGGGGCACTCCATTTGAGAGTAAATCCACAGGAGGATAAAGTAGTAGGCTAATTCCATAGTGAAATTAGCTGTAGGCAGTTTGAAGAAGCATTCCTATAAGTCTCCAAAAGAGAGCTCTTCAACTCCCTGAAAAATGGCACCTGGCTCCTCTAAAACAAAGCAATGCAAATAGCTATCAGCCCCAATGACTTCAATGAAAAAACAGGATAAACAAAAGGCAATGGCAGAAGATGTCCTAAACATAATGACATGCATAGAAGAAGCAGACATTGAGCTGCCACAGAAAGAAATTTTCAGAATGCTGCATGGAGTCATACAGGATATGAGGGAAACAATACAGAAAAAGGATGAAATGATAGAGGAGATAAAGTCCATACACCAAAGGGAAATACAAGAGCTTAGGGAGGAGAGAACAAAAACTAGCAGCAGACTCATGGATCTCACGAATTGACTGGAGGAAGCAGAAAACCACACCAGTAACTTGGAGGAGAGCCAAGTAGACTAACAAATGCAAACAGAATTATAATAAGATCATCAGAGAAGCTGAAGAAAACCTAAAATCAGTATAATTGGATTACTGGAAGAAGATACAACAAAGAAGTCAACTGCAACAATTGTGAGAGAATTCTTGGAGGAAAACTTCCCCAGCTTGATGAATGAACACCAGGCAACCATTCAGGATGCTGAAAGAACACCAGCTAGACTGAATCCCGAGAAGTCACCAAGGCACATAATAGTTAAACTATGCAACTTTGAGGAAAAGGAGAAAATCATAAGAGCAGCTAGAGAAAAACAAGCAATCACATATAAAGGTTCCCAAATAAGAATGTGCTCAGACCTATCAGCAGAAATTACGAAGAAAAGGAGAGAGTAGAGTAACATATTCCAAAAATTGAAGAAAAACAACGCAAACCCAAGAATACTCTACCCAGCCAAATTATCAATCAAGATAGATGGAGAGGTAAGAGTCTTCCCAGACAAGGAAAAACTCAAAGAATGCATTAGAAGAAACCCAGCCATACAAAAGATCCTCGCCGATTCAATATGGGCAGAAGAAAAACACTCACCAAGCATAAATAAGAGACTGCCACATAGAACAACCCAACCTAGAGGGCAACAAAGAGAAAACAGACCCCAAGATAGCATTGGCTTAAGGATGGAAAGATGTCAAGGATGATCCACACACATACACATTCACAACACACTAATAAGAATGGAAGATAGGAAAACACCTAAAACAAAAGGTATAAGATGACAACACAGAGTCCACAGAGGGAGATTAAAAACCCTGAATATCAATGGATGGAACTCAGGCATTGAAAGACTGAGGCTAGCAGACTGGCTTAGAAAACATAACCCAATAATCTGCTGTCTACAGGAAACACATCTGAAGGCTACAGACAAAAATTGGCTGAGAACCAAAGGCTGGAGAAAGGCAAACCAAGAAAACAGCAAATCAAAATTAAGCTGGGGTTGCAATCCAAATCTTGGATAAAATTGACCTCAAAGTGCAAACCATAAAAAGAGATAAGGAGGCACATTATATAATGCTCAAGGGAATGGTAGACAAAGAACCACTAAGCTTTGTAAAAATACATTCGCCGAATGAGAGACCCACTAAATATGTCAACCAAACACTCCAAAAGATGAAAAAAGAAATCACAACCTCTACAATTATAGTGGGTGACTTCAATACACTGCTGTCTGAGAAAGATAGATTACAGGAAAAGAAACTCAACAAGGAGGCTAGAGATCTAAATACTACAATTAGACAATTTGACCTGATAGATATTTACAGAGCTCTTCATCCACATACAAAAATATTCACTTTCTTTTCAAGCCAGCCTGGTACATATTTAAAGACAGACCACATACTGGGGCATAAGGTGGATCTACATAAATTTAAGCACATTGATATCATACAGACCTCCCTCTCTGACCACTGTGAAATAAGGCTGGAAATCAACAAAAGGAAGACAAAGAAAACAAGAGCAAACAATTGGAGGATGAATAACTCTCTATTGCAAAAGTAGTGCGTACTGGCACAGATAAGAGATGAAATTAGGACATTTCTAGAAAACAATCAGAATGAGACACAATGTAGGAAAAGTTATGGGACAAAGCATAAGCAGTTCACAGAGGAAGTTTCATAACAATACATGCACACCTGAAAAAGGAAGAGAGACTCATGATTGATATGTTGGCACAAAATTAGAACTAGAGCAGAGTCAGCTGGACAATCCTACTAATAGCAAAGGAAAATAAATCATAAAAATCAGGGCTGAGATTTAGGAGAGGGAAAATAAGAAAACATGGAAAAGACAGAAGCAATGTGGATGGAGTAGTGGAGTTGGAAATTCAAGAATTGAGAACTACAGACCAATATCCCTGATGAACATCGATGCAAAAATCCTTAACAAAATACTGGCCAATACGAACCAAGTGGGATTCATACCAGGGATGCAGGGATGGTTCAACATATGAAAGACCATTATTATTATTCATCACATTGACATGAAAAACTATAAGAACCACATGATAATATTGATAGATGCAGAAAAAGCATTCGACAACATCCAACACCAATTCCTGTTTAAGACACTTGAGAAGATAGGAATGGAAGGAAAATTCCTCAAGACAATACAAGCTATATATGAAAAACCAACAGCCAACGTGGTAGTCAATGGAGAAAAGACTAACACAATCCCACAGAAAAAGGGGACCAGACAAGGATGCCCCTTGTCCCCACTCTTATTTAATATTGTGCTGGTGGTTTTAGCTAACAGCATAAATGAAAATGAAGATTGGAGATATTACTTAAAAGATGAGAATAGGTCCTTACATTGTTTCTTTGGTCTTTTCATTTCATGGGTGATGTGACTTAGATTTTTTTCCAAATAATTTACACATATATCGTTCTGTATGTGTGTGTTTCCAATGCCTCTGAAAGTAGGTTGTCATTGTTGCTGTTTTTCCCCTCTCATAAGAAAAGTTCCTTATTTATTTATTTGTGGCCCCCAAAAGAGAAAATATTTCCCTGACACATATTGGGGGGGAAATGCTATTATTTAAATGTCTGTACAAACATTTTTTAAATTCCAGTTTGAATAATCTAAATAGTATTAATATATAAGATCATTGCCTTATATTATCCTGCTCTAACAGCAATGCTGTTAGATTTTTTTTGAGAATTTTTTAAAATAAAATAATATTTTCACAGTTTAGCAAACTGGAGGCTTACATCACCTCCAGGGGAAGGCTTTTTCTCTGTCACCTCTGAAGAAATTTCCTTGTCTCTTCAGCTTCTGGTCGTCTTCACGTGGTCTGACGTCTACTGCTTTTGATTGCTTATTAATCTCCTTCATATCTCAAAACAGATTTACTCAAGACATACCTTATACAAGTCATGTCTCACAAAGATAGCAAAGATCATCTATTTCCAAATAAGATTACAATCACAGAGGTAAGAATTGACAGCACATATTTTGGGGGGACATAATTCAATACACAATATTTGACCATTTGATCATCCATATTGATATCTTTTCCATATGAAAAGTATATTCAGCTCATCATAGTATCCCAAAAGTCTTAAATCATCCTCAAGTCCGAAATCCCACCTTTTGAATCATGTAAATCAAATATGAATGAGATTGTAGGTGTATCTCTTCTGATGTGAAATTCCTATTTATCTGTGAAACTGTGAAATATAGAGTACAATTTACATGTTTTCAAATTACAAGGCCCAAAGGACACAAGATGCTCATTTCTATTACCAATAAAAGAAAGAAATAGCATACCAGTCACCACACCAGTCCCACACTCAGCAGAACAATTTACATTAGCTTTTCCTTTTCTTTTTCATTTTTATTGTGAATGAGGTGAAAGTTTATAGAAATTGATCAGTTTTACATTGAAAAATTCATACACATTTTAGTTCATCTCAGTTATTGCAATTCTTTTAGTGCAAAACACCAATCATTCCACCTTATCTTTGTGTTTCCCATCTATTTCCTTCTTTCCCACTTACTATAATGTAAAGATACTGTAGAGACCAGCTCTAATCTTATATTTCAAATGGGTCTGAGAGGGGTATGATCTGCTGTGAGAAAACTTATATGCAAAAGGGGAGAGTGGGGAGAAACCGGGGAAAGGGAGCCAGCAGTCAATATAAGACATGAAAATAATAATAATTTATAATTTATCAAGGGGTTACAAAAGTGGGAGGAGGGGAGGGAAAGTAAAAAGAGGAGCTGATACCAAGGGCTGAAATAGAATGTAAATGTTTACAAAATGATGGCTAAATATGTACAAATATTCTTGATGCAATTGATGTATGGATTATAATAAGAGTTGTAAGAGTTTCCAATAAAATTATCTTTAAAAAAATGTGTGTAGGGGGGGGTGGGCACTGGATAGCCAAAAGTTGAAGTCCAAGGTTTCTGGAAGCACAGATACTCCTGAACCTTGGATTTACTGGGGCAGATTTAAATACTCTGTCATGTAGCTTGCATTTTGTGCCAGGATTACACAAAAGGACAGTTCACAATTTGATGGTTTTCATAGAAGCATTAATACATTCACAAGCCAGAGGGGATCATGAGACTGGGGGCACGATAGCTGATGATTGCAGACTGCTGCCTTCTGCAGCTTTGGTCAGGGAACAGGAGGCAAATGTCCGTTTATCTCAGGCAGAGAGACAGGCCAGCCATTGCTTCCTGAGCTCCCATGGCTGAGCCATCAGCCTCTTCCACAGCCATGGACACGGAAGGTGGTGGTCCTGATCTGTTTACCTAAGGAGCAAACAGCTTCTACCCCACAACCTAACATTTTGGAACTTTGTCTTTGGGAAAAGCTTCCCCTTGATCTCAAATGGTTAACCTAAGGTGTGAGGACCTCGCAAGTGCTATTGTTCCACTGGGGTTATTGTAGGTGCCGTCTAGTCGGTTCCCCCTGACAGCAGATCTATGTATAGCAGAATTGACAACCACCAGGCCTGCCCCATTCTGATCACTGTGGTAAGGTTTGAGCCCCTGGTAGCCATTATGTCAATCCTCTCTTGAGGGCTCTCTCATTTTACACTGCACCTCCAGTTTAGGAAGCACGATATCCCTGTCCAGGAACTGGGCTCTTCTTATAACATGTTCAAAGCATGTAATATAAAGTCTTGCCATCCTTGCCTCCAAAGAGATGGGCTTCTTCTGGCTATACTTCTTCCAAGACACAGTTTTTGGTTATTGTTGTTCTTTTGGCAAGCTATGGTACTTTCAATATTTTTTTTCCCAGCACCATAAATCACAAGCATCACTTCTTCTTTGGTCTTCCTTATTCAATATTCATATGCATACGAGGTGATTGACAATACCATGGCTTGGGTCAGGTGCTGCTTAGATGTTACAGTGACATCCTTGTTCCCGCTTATGGACCTGTATATTGTTTGACTGAGACACTGAGTCGCAGAGGTGAATTCAGATCCAGACCTGAAGGGAGCCAAAGTTCCAACGATTCACAGATTACATCAGTCTCTATCCAACCACCAAGTCTAGGTTCTTTTATAATTTTGAATTTTGAACAATCTTTTTCTCCTACTCTATCCAGGACTGTGCAATGTGATCCCTTTTAGTTAGTTGTTAGTGGTATCCAGTCACCATCTAATTTTCTGGTCTTTGGAACATGTTCCACACGTTCCCTTAGACCAGTGGTTCTCATCCTCCCTTATGCTGCGACCCTTTAATACAGTTCCTCATGTTGCGGTGATCCCCCAACCATAAAATTATTTTCATTGCTACTTCATAATTGTAATTTTGCTGCTGTTATGGATTGGGTGACTGCTGTGAAAGGGTCATTAGACCCCCAAAGGGGTCGCGACCAGCAGATTGAGAACCACTGCCCTATGAGATTATAACCAGGATGTACAACCAGGATTATAATGATTTACAACACATTTTGGGGACCACAATTCAATCCATAATAATTTAGATATGTTTCAGCATGTACGTAAAAGCTTTGATGTTGAATAAATCTAATTGAAATATAACTTGTCAAAAGTTTCTTCTTTTTTCTTTGAAAATGTGTCTATAGAAAACTTGAAAAAAAAAAGAAAACTTGAATTTAGTATTACAATTAATGTATTTTTTCAATAATATCTTGGCAAATTATTTTTTAATTACAAATAGCATAAATATTTGAATTATTAAGATTTCCATGTTTATTAACTACCAACAAGATGACTTAAGGATAATGTTTTTTTCTACAGTTTAATTTGTTAAGGCATTCACTCAATAAAAGAGATTCAATAGCTCAAAGTAGGAAAACTTCTCCTCCAGAGTCCTTAGATAATATTAACTTCAGTTTAGTTCTGGGATAATATAATAGCATAGATATTATTTAATTTTTGCTTAGTGTTGCTGATTGGCACAGAACAATTTTTTTTTTCCAAGAAGCATTTTGTATCTTGTCTTTCATGGCAAACTCAACTTTGCTTGGCTGGGAATGATATTATAATACCAATAAAAATATATGAGGTTTGAAGGTACATTATGCTACTGGCATTTCTTTAGCTTTTATGCTTTTAAAGTGTTATTTCACTCACCCTAAACAGAAAATCATTCTTTTCTGTCTATGCAATGATCAGATGGTCTATTTAAAACAACAAATTGTAATAACTCTTTGGAATAACAAAGTTTAACTATTGTAACATTATGCATGAGCAGCAGAATTTTCCTCATGTAAACTCATAAAGAATTATACATTGTCGTTATACTTAGTAATTATGTTGGAAAAATATAATTACATATTATAACGCATTTTCTGTATTACAAATAATTAAACTAAAAAACTATTATTCTATGAATAATTCATTTAAAATTTTTTTCTTTTTTTAAAGGAAAGCAAATGATATGAAAGAATTGCTAGAGACTTGTGTGTGTGTGTAAGAAAGAGCTTTCTATGCAAGAGCAGTTGAATATTGAGAAAACATCCCAGCCCAGTCCAGATCAAGTCCATAAGTACAATATTAACCCATATGTCCGATACCAATCTATAAAGTCCTCTTCAGACTCATGCAGCACATGCAATGACACTGGGTGCAGGAAGATCACAGGCCAGTGGGTGGAAAGTCTTGTGGATCCAGTGGCGGT
Source organism: Echinops telfairi (assembly GCF_000313985.2). Classification (NCBI taxonomy): domain Eukaryota; kingdom Metazoa; phylum Chordata; class Mammalia; order Afrosoricida; family Tenrecidae; genus Echinops; species Echinops telfairi. Next base: position 27,656,541 of record NW_022103908.1, on the reverse strand, counting down.
G
>NW_022103908.1:27585820-27653951 GCF_000313985.2 Echinops telfairi | reverse complement strand
GATCGAAGTCCTCAGAACTAGACCAGTAGGTAACATCATGATAAATGGAGAAAAGGTTGAAATTGTCAAGAATTGTATCTTGCTCCAATCCACAACTACCGATTATGGAAATACCAGTCAAGAGATAAAAGGACATGTTGCATTTGGTAAGTCTGCCTTACTAGACCTCTTTCGAGTATTGAAAAACAGAACGTAACTTTGAGGCCTAAGGCGTGCCTCACCCAAGCCATCATATTTTTCATTGCCTCGGATGCACGGCCATTGAATAAGGACAATTGAAATCAATGCATTTGATTTGTGGTGCTGGAGAAAAATATTGAAAGTACCATGGGCGGCTAAAAGAACAAACATATCTGTCTGGAAAGAAGTATACCAGAGCGCTCCTCAGAGGAGAGGATGGCTAGACTTCATCTTACAAATTTTGGATAGGTTGTCAGGAGAGACCACCCTGGAGAAGGACATTGTGGTAGTTACATAATCTGGTATCAATTTGTGTAGGGGTGGAGTCTAGCTTGTCAATCAGGTCACAGCTTCATGACCTCAAAAGAAGATAAATAGCTCACTGGAGACCACGTACAGGCTCACGCCCCGTGAGACATTCTTGTTGGCAAGATACCTAGAACGATGCTAGATCCCTGGAACTGGAGGAGCCTCATGGAGACCCCTGCCAGAACTGAGGTGCTTCCACTGCCACTGGATCCAAGAGACTTTCCACTCACTGGCCTGTGATCTTCCTGCATTTGGCATCATTGCATGTGTTTTGTGAGTCTGAAGAGGACTTTATAGATTGGTGTCAAACATATGGGCTAATATTGGACTTATGGATGTGATCTAGACTGGGCTGTGATGTTTTCTCAATATACAATTACTCTTTGATATGAAGATCTTTTGTATAAGTATTTGAGTGCCTTTGGATTTGTTTCTGTAGTAAACCCAGACTAACACAGCCATCGTGCTTGGTAAAGTTGAGGGACAGTGAAAAACAGGAAGGCCCTAAAGGATAAAACTGGCACAGTGGCTGCAACCGTGAGCTCAGGCATAAGAACGATTGTGAGGATGGCACAGGTTTGTGAGTAGTTCCTTTGAGCTGAGGGTTGGAACCAACTTGATGGCACCTAACAGTGACAATAAATCATCTTCATGAATCTTAGTGTGTTTGGGTGCATTGATGATGCTTTTTTGTAGAGCCTTCCTGCTTAAAGCACATATTCCAAAACACTGTGTTGTACAATATTCTGTTGCAATCAATACGGTTTTTCTTGCTTTTGGTCGTAGATAGACATTCCTTGTTTTCTAGTCCATCTCAGCATTGATGCTCCTTTGAGACATGTACATGGGCGATCCTGTTGGCATTTGAATATTGGTGCCAACATTTCCCAGAAGCTCTGGAGGTGCTCACAAGAAGGTATTAAACTACTAACTACCAAGTGAGTGGTTCCAATTCTCCAGTTGTTCCTCAGGGCAGGGGACAGAAGTGAACACCTGCATAGGACTGCTATGAGTCAGAATTGACTATGTGGTTGTTTTTAATAACTTCCCACATCCAAGCAATAGACAATTTGCCATAGGACAAATTTGCAGGCAGTTGGTAGATAATAAGAAAGAGGTTTACATAACTTAAGTAATGGTATCAAGGAACTATTGCGCATAGTGAAACTGAGTTTGGATTCAGAATCTTAATTTCAGAAGTAATGCTGTGTTAATTATCACAGAACACAAGATTTGGCTTATCTAAATCCAAAGATAGCTTTAACGGTGTCAGTAATCTATGGATATTACTGCTGTTAGGTGCCCTTGTGGCAGCGGCCCTATGTAACAGAGAACAAACACAACACCATCCTGCGCCATCCTCACAATTGTGTTTGGGTCTGAGCATGCGGTTGCAGCTTCTGTGCTGATCCATCTTGTAGAGGGCCTTCCTCTCGTTCACCGCCTCTCACCTTTACCAACCATGATGCCCTTCTGTAGGGACCAGGCCCTCCCGACGATCGATAGATAGATAGATGATAGATAGATAGATAGATAGATAGATAGATAGATAGATAGATAGATAGATAGATAGATAGATAGACGATACAGATATGTATAGATATGTATAGGAGATTATGCATTCTATAATCATATAACAGGCATATAATTATGTCTAGCACCTTATATTATTATATACAATATCTATGTATATAATAATATACATATTATTATATTATTGTTAATATAATAACTATTATTAGTTATTGTCTACTTTATGATATAAATAAAATTTGATGTTTAAATATATGTAGAGAAAGGGGAATTTCTTAATTTTTTCTTATGTACTAAACATATCTAAATGTGAATAGTTTCATAGAAAATTATGTGGAATGTTTACAACTAGTTGTGTCAGGAGCTTCTCATATTGCCCACCTATTGCCCTGTTTGCATTCTATTAGCTTCAAATAGAAAAACTTGGTCACTTTCAGTCTCTACTGAAATAGCCTAACAAATGCCTTCCTTTGTACTTCTCTTTTAATAGAATAGAAAGGGGCATGGCTGGAGCCCACCGCTTATTCTTCCACTGTATAAACCAAAAGAAGATGCTTAAAATTAGTTTATATATAAATATAAGGTAACCTTCCCAAAGTTTACTTACAAATTTTCATAATTCTGGTAATACTTCCAGATCATATCAAATTTGCATACAAAAATTACATGGAAAATATTAGGCACTCAATAGATACTAGATAATTATAAATAAAGGGCATTTCATGGTTGTTGTCAAAGAAAACTTCCTTCATATATGGTTCAAATGAGCACATTGTCTGAGACACATCCTGTCATTTTCCAAGTAACAAAAATATCTGTCAAGGTTATTTGTGAAATTGTTCTTGTGGCGACTAGGTGAAATAAGATTGTTAAATCTGTAAAGATGACTAAGATAGTGCATTAAAACATATCCCTTTCTCTATCAGGGGGAAGTCATAAATAGTGCACGTGTGCATCGAGGACTCGTAACCCATCTTCTGTGGCGAACTGAGCTTCATTGCTCTTTGGAATTGGGTTCAAAATAAAATTTATCTTAGCATAGAACCAAATAGACCTATGTCAATGGAGACATTGACAATTTGGAAAACCAAGAGAATGAGAAAAGGGTGACAACAATTGACAAGTTGCCTTAAGAGAATGAATCCAAACAAAATAAATTTTATTTTCTGGTACTAGAGCAAAATTAGTTTTCTGTTCATCTCAATTAAACACTGCTCCAGATACTTATATTTCATTATCAATCTCATTGTAGCCACAGTGAGTTGTCTTAATGGTGGGGTTAAATTATGTTTAGTTTTGGATTGTATTCATAACCTAACAACCCGCAGACTGATATTTGCCTATTGCCAACATTTTGTGCCTCTAAAGTGGCAGAGTCTTTATTACCTGAATAAAACTTTATGCCTGATTTATGATATTATAATTTTTAGTCTATGCAAATGTAAAAGGCCTGTCTATACATATACAAATTAACAGCAACTGTTTTGGGGTAAATTCTTCTAGAATCAAGCCTTTGGACTGGTCCAAGTCAGTTCACTCACGGCCCACAGAGTGAACAGATGGAAATTTGCAAGTTTGAAAAAAGTGGGAGTACCCAGTAATAATAACCCGAGTGGGAAAGATTACTTATGGGAGACTCAGACAGTTGTAGTGAGCTATTTCAGTAGCCTGGTGCAGGAGATTGAATTATTGTCAGGTCTGTGGGGTGAAAAGCACATTCAAAGCAGTGCAGGTTGCCACCCTCATTGAGCTGGACAGTATTGCTTATGACTTTGCCAATAAAGGGATTTGGCATACACTATGGATGCTACCAATTTTTTCTAAGAGGAGATAACATTTATATCTGGGTAGAGACAGATTTTATATAGATATAATGTTCTAGTTATCATTCTGTTTTTTATAAATTTTGGACCATTCTAATTTGGTTTCATTGACCATGGCATGTACCAAGAATAACTGGTTCAAGGCCCTGATTTTATTACAAAGAAGATTCACAGATTTACCATTAACTTTTAGCTGAAGCAGGTCTGGCAAATATTGGACTCAGATAAGGAATAGGTTCATTTTATCTACACTTTTTGACCAATGATTAGTCATCATAATCAAACTATTGAATAGAAAGCTTGCAACATCATTTCTCCCTAGGACATGTGTCAGTGTCTGCTTGCATTAATGAGTTCAGCAGCATAGATTTTCATGAAGGAACTTCTAAGATTTAGTCAGGACAAATGTGGTAGTTACATAATCTGCTGTCAATTTGAGACTGAAGAGTGAAGGGGTGGAGTTTAGCCTGTCAATCCAGTCACAGCTTGATGACCTACTTTGGGAGTGCTAAGGAGATAAATAGCTCACTGGAAGTGGTACATAGGCTCACTCTCTGTGAGACATGCTTGCTGATAAGACACATGGAGCTACTCTAGAGCCCTGGAGCTAAAGGAGCCACGTGGAGACTCCTGCCGGTGCTGAGGTGCTTCTACTGCCACTGGATCCACAAGACTTCCCTCCCACTGGCCTGTGCTCTTCCTGCATTCTGCATCATTGCATGTGTTACGTGAGAGTCTGAAGAGGACTTTATAGATTGGTATCAGACATATGGGCTAATACCGGATGTATGGACTTGATCTGGACTGGGCTGGGATGGTTTCTCAATATTCAATTGCTCTTGCATATAAAGCTCTTTCTTATACATATATGATTGTCTATGAATTTTGTTTCTCTAGTCTACACAGTCTAACACAGGAGGCTAAATGATTTTTGAGAAAAGAGCAAGGATAGAAAAGAAATTATGGTGATGATGGTGGTAAGTGTATTGGGAGATGGATGGGGCTTCTTTGTGCTGCTAGTCCAGCTTCAGTAGTCTGGAAGCAGGGAGCATTTGGACCTAGAAAGTGTGTTTTTATCTGCATCCTTACTCATCTGCAGCAACCAAATCCTGTTCTGACTCTTCTCTTGTACTCACAAAGCAGTTTGGTTCTTTATATCAGTTCAGTATCCTGAAACCAAGAAGCTTTTCTACTACTCTGCCCAAAGACACAGGCCATTTCCCTCTGTATTATCCTTAGCATCTCTAGATCTTTGCCTGTGCCCTCATGTTGAAAACTCTCCCCCTTCTCCACAGAATGGTAAGGCTCTCAGTTTTAGGGGAGAAAAACTGTACCTTTGCCAGCTATAGCTAATCATATCCTAAAGGCCAGAACGACTCAGCTCAAACACTGTTACAGATGGTTCGTCATGTTTTTATTCATCCTCTCCCATCTATCCCCCAAAAGAGTTTTTTCCCAACAGTGTAAAAGTTACTAGACTTTATCAAATCAGAAAAACATAAAATTTAAGAACTGTATTAATTAAAGGTATCCAGAAATTATTGGCATACCAATTGAAATATTTCAACAAGCTGATGAAGGAAGCCCTGTTTTGTTTTTACCAAGAAATCTGATCACTGATGAGAAGAGATCCATATTTGTGCCCATTCACTATGAGTGGCTCTATGGAAGGCAGATTGCCTTTTTGGTTGTTTAAGTAAGGTGATCCCACTTGTGAAGACATTATCCAATAATACCATTAATAATAAATGATGGAAACTTTTGATGCAGTCAATCCGAAAACAGTTGAATCAACACAACATGGAGCTGCAAGAAATGTCATTGCTGATGTCATATGGACCTTGGTTGAAAGCAGTGATACTGGAACGGTGTTGACTTGTGTTTTATGGATTATGCAAAGGCATTCAGCTATGTGAATCTTAACAACTATGAGACAGCATAACAAATATTGAGAAAAATGGGAATTCTAGAACACATATTGTTCTCACATGGAATCTGTACATGGATCAAGAGGCAATTTTGAACGTAACAAGGGAATACTACACAGTTTAAAATCATGAAAGGTGTGGATCAGGTTTGTATTTTTTCACCATACTTATTAAATCTGTATGCTATGTAAATCAGCTGAGAAATTTGACTATATGAAAAGAAGACTGGAAGAAAACTTAGTAACAACATGTTTTATGCAGATGTGGTAACAATTTTCTCTTACAAGAATTAATACCAGTGTAGGTTAGTGGATTATTCAATGTAGCCAAAAGTTTCTCACTCTCACCAAATTACCTTTTTTTCTGCTTGAGTCTTGTCAGAAGGTGAAGGAAGATACTGATAGAATTCACCTGTAATTAATTGTCAACAGGCATTCCTAGGGTGCAATCCTATTGTGTATAAAATAATCTCCAGTAGAAGCAGGAGGAGGGAATCTCATTACTAGCAAGAGCCAGGAGTGGAGCATGTTCTCTGGACACAAGATCCCTGAGTGGGGATCCTCCTGGATCCAGAAAATACTGTACCATCAGCAGTAGAACCAGATGCCAGAGCAGGGAACACAGTGATACACTTCCTAACCCATGGAACCAGTAAAGCTGAGAGTGTGAGTGCAGGAGGTTGGCTGGTGGAGGGGAGCATCTCTGGTCACTTCATTGGGACAGTGGGGCTAGCTGACCCATGGAAGCTGAGTGCCTTAGGTTGAGGCTGTCAGCAGAGTTGTCTGCTCCTTTGGGCATTTATTAAAACATCTGAAAGAGCTTTGTAACATGTCCTCCCAAACAACTATTCTGAGCATTTCTATTAGCATTATAACCTGTAAACTTCTTTAAAAAATGTTTTAATCACATATTTTGTCAGTGAACCCTGTGTAGCCTTTGCAATGGATACTAGAAACCGGAGAAGTGAAATAGAGAACATTAATTAAAACAGCAACACCAGATGAGTCTCGTGGAAGAGGAAATTAAAGATGTTCCAAATGTCAAACTTATTCAAGAGGTTATATCAATTCATTTTCCCTGATATCAATCACCATTCCTCTACTTAGGATATTGCTGCACATCCCTGGTTCAGCATGCAATGTTATGCCTCATAGAATTTGTGAAGCTTTAAGGAAACGGCTCACTAAGTAATGGTTGCTGTTAAATCTCCAATCCCAAGTTAAGACATCTGTCTGGAGGATCCTGCTCATCCACCAGGTTGCAGATGCTGGTAAAATCAGGAGAGTTGATAGACTGGAACTCATAACCCAAGATATGAAAATGTTAGGTAGGTTAGCGAAGGGCTGGGAATGTCCGTTAATGCATGCCCAGAGGGCCAAGCTGGGGAAACAAAGGAGTGGCGCACTGCACATGCTCAGGGTACCCGCTGGTAGGCAGGGGTGGGCGTGAACTTGAATTGGCTCACCTAGCCAGGTAAACTCAATTCAGCCAATGAGGTCAATCAGGGGTCTTCCACCACGCCTCCCTGTGGAATCCTTGAAAAGGCAGAAGCCCAGAGGAGGCAGAAAGAGAACTTAGACGGGAGGAGAGATAACTTAGGCGCTGAGAGCTTTGGGATGCTTGGCGGGGACTCCGAGCAGCTTCCAGCCAGGCCGCATGTCCGGTAGGAGGCCCTTGGGTGCCGTGTAAACCTGAAACTTCTTCTAACCTTCATAAAACTCACTTCAATCACGAACCAGGCTTTCTCGCGCAGAGCCAAAGATCGAGGTATAAATCTAGCTCCAGAGAGGTCTAACAAAAATCAAGCAAAAAAAAAATGCTTGCAAGTCAATGAAGGTCTTTCAGCTTCTACAAATGTTCAATAAGGAAGTAATAGTTGAGAAAAGTAAGGTTCTGATGGAAGCCAGTTATTTTGTTACTTCCAGGAAACCAGACTTGAGTCTCACCCTCAAGTAAGGTGGAGACTCAGAATCCATTTGACTTTAATCCTGTCCATTAGCTCAACAGAGAACTCTTTTCAAAATGGGATTATAGCTAGTATAGAGGCTAGAGTTCACAATACATTACAAAAGGGATTATGGTCACACCTCAGCATATGACACAACCATGCTGGCTGAAAGAGAGGGGGATTTAACACTTGCTGATGAACCTCAATTCAGGATGGATTGAAAACCTACATAAAATGCAAAATCCTTATGACTGGACATATAAATATCTGAGAGAAGCCAAGAAAAGATTGAAGTTGTCAAGGATTTAATTTTGTTTGAATGCACAGAAAATACTTATGGAAGTAGGAGCCAAGGAATCAAACAACATATTGCATTGGGCAAATCTTCAGCACAAGGTCTCTTTAATGTGCTGAAAAGTAGCAATGTCACCCTGAAGACTAAAGTGTGCCTAACCTAAGTCATGGTATCTTTCATCGTTGTATATGAAATTGAAAGTTGAACAATGAATAAAGAAGACTGAAGAAGAACTGATGATATGAATTGCGATGTTGGGGAAGAATACTGGAAGTGCCATGAGCTGCCAGAAGAGCAAACCATTCGGATCTATCTTGGAATTAGTACAGCCAGAATGCTTTTGAAGCCAGGATGGTAAGACTTTGTTTAGGTACTTTAGAGATGTTATCAGGAAAAGAAAAAAAAAAACAGTCCCTGGAGAAGGACAGCAAAAAAGAGGAAAATCATTAAAAAAAAAAATAGATTAACACAGTGCCTGCGACAACATAACAACAATTGTGAGGATGGTGCAGGTTCAGGCAGTGTTTTGTTTTATTGGGCCGGGTCATTAAGAGTCAGACTTGCAATGATGGTATTTAACAACAACCAGAAGAATTACCAAATATGTTGAGATGTCATCAATTAATATGACCCTTCTAGCCATATTCTGATGCTGTTTATAAGATTTTTATGCAGTTATACATCAGGGTTGTATTCTTTCAGCATGCATGTTTAATCTGTATGCTGAGCAGACAATCGATGAAACTGGGTCATATAAAGAATTGTTTATATTTCCACAAGAGAGAAAGAGAGGAACCAGACCTCAACCTGGCGAACCAAGACCTAAATGCAACACACCAGCATGAAGCCAAGAACCGATAGAGAAGTCTACAGGGCAGGCCCCAATCGCAGACACTTGGACATCTCCCCTCCCCCCACCCCAGAAGAATGCACTCCAGAGGACAGCACTGAAGCTACAGCTCAGGGAGAGGGGCATGTCTGATCAGAGCACACAGGAGCAAACTAAGCGGGAAGGACAGTGGAACACATCCTGGCCCATCAAGCTCCTAGGACATAATTCCTGCTCAGAGCAGCCAATGCACAGAGGATCACAGGGCCAGTCCCACCAGGAGACACTATGTTGCTCACTGACCCATAGCGCTACAGGGGACAACACCAAAAATACAGTGCGGGAATCATGCCAATTCCAGAAACACTAAGTGTGTGCAACAGAAAAGCAAGGGGAGCAAAGCAATGAAGTTCTTGAGGAATTCCTAAAATAGACTTCAAGGGCAGGGCATGACACCTCATCAGATTCCACCAGAAAACACTCATAAAGGTCAACAAACAGACCTGGAACGATTTGTAGGCTTTTCTTTTAATGTTGTTTTTTTTTTTTAATATTTGTTTTGTTTTTGTATTTATTATTGTTTTTTGCATATCTATCTAGATATGATAGGTGGGATAAGCAATCTGGAGGAGAAAACAATGGACCAGTATAAGACATTAAAAAATAATCATTTATAAATTATCAAGGGTTCATGAGGGAGCAAGGGTAGGTATGGGAGGAAAAAATAAGAGCTGATACCAAGAGCTCAAGTAGAAAGAAAATGTTTATAAAATAATGATGGCAACATATGTACAAAGAGGCTTGATATAATTGATGTATGGATTATTATAAGAGCTGTAAGAGTCCCCAGTAAAATGCAAACTCACCTAAAAAATAAAAATAACCATAATCAATAAAGAAACAATATGACATTAGAATTGGAGGGAGACTATTAACTTCCTTCCGTATGCAGATGACACCACCCTGGCTGCTGAAAGTGAGCAGGTCTTGTGATGAAGATCAAGGATTCCAGTCATCAATATGGATTAAAACTTAATGCAAAGAAAACAAAATCCACAACTGGACTACCAGGTAACATCATGAACACATTTGAAGTTTTCAAGGATTTCATCTTGTTTTGATCCACAATCTATTCTCATAGAAGCAGCTGTCAAAAAAACAACGGGCACATTGTATTGGGGAAATCTGCTGCATAAGGCCTCTTTAAAGTGTTGAAGAGCAAGGATGTCACTTTGAGATTTAGGTGGTGTGTTAGTCTGGGTACATTAGAGAAACAAATCCACAGACACTCATATGTATAAGAGAGAGTTTTATATAAAGGGTGAGTGCACATCAAGAAAACATTAGTAGGCCACTGGAGATCCCCTTGCAGAGGGGTCTTGGGGAGGAGATGAGCCAGTCAGGGTGCGATGTAACAATGATGAGAAATACAACCTTCCTCTAGTTCCTAAAGGTTTCCTCCCCGCTCCCACTACCATGACTCGAATTCTATCTTGCAAGACTGGCTAGACCAGAGGAGGTACACTGGTACAGATAGGAACTGAAAATACAGGGAATCCAGGACGGATGAGCCCTATAGGACCAGTGGTATGAGTGGCAAAACAGGGTGGGTAAAGGGAGAATGGGTAGGAAAGAGGGAACCGATTACATGGAACTGTGTGTGACCTCCTCCCTGGGGGACAGACAATCAAAAAGTGGATGAAGGGAGACGTCGGACAGGGCAAGATATGACAAAATAACCATTTATAAACTATCAAGGGCTCATGCGGGAGGGGGGAGCGGGGAGGGAGGGGAAAAATGAGGACCTAATGTCGGGGGTTTAAATGGAGAGAAAATGTTTTGAGAAACGATGTACAAATGCGCTTTACACAATTGATGTGTGTATGGATTGGGATAACAGTTGTATGAGCCCCAAATAAAATGACTTTTTTAAAAGAAAAAAAAAAAAAAAGAAAACATCTCAACCCAGTGCTGCCCAAGCCCATAAGTCCAACATTAACCCATATGTCTTACACCAATCCACAAAGTCCTCCTCCATCTCACAAAACACACACTATGATGCCAACTGCAAGAGCAAAGCTGAATTAGTGAGCATGTAAGCATCTTAGCGCTGACAGGGTCTCCACATGGCTCCTCCAGCACTCAGGGCTGCATCGGGGTAGGTCCATGTGGCTTATCCTCAGGGATGTCTTGCAGGAAGTGAGCCTTGCTAGCTGAAGCAGGGAACTGGCTAAGGTAGCTGCACCCTGATTCGACCATCAGAAAGCAAGAGACCCGAGAACTAGAAGGTTGAGGCTCACCAAGCCTTTTATCCCTCCGGCCTTTAGTTAACCCCACATGTGTTTATCTGCCAGTTTGAAGCAATGAACTAACTGTCTCAATTAAACTAATACCTAAATGCGTGTGTTTTGTGAGATGGAGGAGGACTTTGTGGATTGGTGTCACACATATGGGCTAATGTTGGACTTGTGGGCTTGGGCAGCACTGGATTGGGATGTTTTCTTGGTGTGCACTTAACGTTTATATAAAACTCTCTCTTATACATATGAGTGTCTGTGGATTTGTTTCTCTAATGTACCCAGACTAACACAAGTGGGCCTGAATCACGGCATTTTCAACTGCCTTGTGTGCCATGTGCAAGTTGGACGGTGAATAAGGAAGAACAAAGAAAGGATGGATTGAATGATGGTGCGGGCAAAGGCTATGGAAAGCACCACTGTCTGCCTAAACAATGAACAGCTCTGTCTGGAAAACAGGACAATCAGCTTTCACCTTAGAAGCAAGGCTGGGGAGTTGTTCTCTCATGCTCTTTGGGTGCATTATCAGAAGAAATCAATTCCTTGAAAAGGACATCAATCGTGTTTGGTAAATTCAAAGGGCAGGACAAAAGAAGAATATGCTTGATGAGATGGATGGACATCTTGGCTGCAACAATGGTCTCAAACATGGCAACACTTGGTGAGTCCCAGGCAGGATGGGACGTTGTTTCCTTCTGATGTATGTAAGAGTTGCTATGAGGCAGATCCAATTCAGTGGAAAGTAACAGCGATCTAATTATAATCTCATTTGCCACTTTGTGTTTTATTGTAGATTCTAGCCTCTGTGCTTGGTATTATTAATTCATTTTGGAAGGATAGCTGTGTTCCAGAATTAGGGTGAGATGCATCTTAGATCCTACTATATTAGAGACACTAAAGTTACCATCCTTTGTTTCCCTTGGGGATACAGTGGGCTGAAAGATCAAAACCACATCTCTACCCAACATCCCCTTTGTTGTGACCTCTGTTTCCCGATGAAGTTTTTGTAGAAGAAAGAAGACCTGCTTTGACTTTCATATGTTTTTGGCTCCTGGATCTGGACCCTGCATTGGGCTCACCTCTGCCTGACCTCTGGATTTGGGACTTAATAGCACCCACAATGATGAGGTTAGACATTTCCTTAAACTTTTGTGAGTTTCTGTGAGATCTTGCAGCAAACTGCAGGACCTGGAGACATGAGAGAATATATTCAAGGGAGGAGTGGGGAGAAACATGGAACAGAATAATATCTTGAAAGAGACTTTGGGGACATCTTTACTCTCCAAGTCCTTGGGACTAATCTAGTATTAATTGTTCTAAAAGAATTGCTAAAAGAATCTGTCCTGGAAGTAGAGTCAGAATGCTCTTTAGAAGCAGGGATTGCTGCACTTACTTTGTCTCACTTCCAAAAAAAGTTAACCAAATTCACTGCCATCAAGTCAAGTCAATACTGACCAATAGCAACTCTCCTGTGGTTTTCTGAGCCTGTAAGTATTTATGGAAGTAGAAAATACAGTCTTTGTCGAGCGGAGCTACTGATGGTTTCAAACTACCGACCATGCGGATCTCAGCTCAATGCATAACCACTAAACCACTGGGCCTCCTTGTCTCAATTGCTTTGTATATATAACAGAGTCCTGATGACGTACTAGTGGATGCCTTGACTGTTAACCCAAAGATCAGTAGTTTGAACCCTTCCAGTGAGTTGGCTTCCACAAAGATATGAGCAGTTCTATGTTGCTTCATGAATCAAAAATCAACTGATGGCATAAAACAACATATATTTTGTGTAGTTAAATTCCATTACAATGAGTCAAGAGAACACCTCTTTTTTAAAAAAATCATTTTATTAGGGGCTCATACAACTCTTATCACATTCCATACATACATCAATTGTGTAAAGCACGTTTGTACATTCATTGCCCTCATCATTCTCAAAACATTTTCTCTCCACTTAAACCCCCGACATTAGGTCCTCAATTTTCCCCTCCCTCACTGCTCCCCCCTCCCTCATGAGCCTTTGATAATTTATAAATTGTTATTTTGTCATATCTTGCCCTGTCCGACGTCTCCCCTCACCCCCTTTTGTGTTGTCCGTCCCCCAGGGAGGAGGTCACATATAGTCCCTTGTAATCGGTTCCCTCCTTCCTACCCACTCTCCCTCCACCCTCCCTGTTTCGCCACTCACACTGTTGGTCCCGTAGGGCTCATCCACCCTGGATTCCCTGTATTTTCAGTTCCTATCTGTACCAGGAACACCTCTTTTTTATCTTGTCTATCCCCACTAGAAAAGGAACAGCTCTGCACTTTTTCCTAAACTAATTTGCACCTAATTTTCCCCATTTTTTTTCTCTTTGGAATACAATGGGAATTTTATACATTATTCTGTCCTTGCATTTATTCCGCCTAAATGTTTCTTGTTGAATCATTATTTTGTATTACTGTATGGTCTGCATAATTTAATTTCATGAATTATTTTTACAAAAATGTGTCAAATAAAAAAAATCTAGCATTGTATTTAGATGGCAAACTTGGTGTTGTGTCTCATTCTATTCACAGTCGTTAACAGGTGTGAATTGCTTCTTCACCAGCATATGCTTCCTGCTGCGCGGCCCTTTGTTCACTTCATGCTGCTTTTTTGCTCGATTATGACTACAGAAATACCTGACTCTACCTTAATGTAATTTAAAATGCTTTACTGCTTTGAACAATGTTTATTTGCAAGGTGCTTTTTGACATTAGAGTGAATACAGTCAAGCCAGCAAAGACTACATATTGAATATAATACCAATTCTATGTAGACTATAAGACCATTGTATACACATACAAATTTATGAATATTGCATATGAATATATATTCATATGTATTTATATATATGAATATATATATTTATTTTTACATCATGAAAATAGAATAAAAGTGCTACAGGACCAGGTCATGTGTTTATCTGTTATATATGAGGTCACCATGAATCAAAGCCAACTGGATGGCAACTAACACTAATGGGAACAGACAGCCAGGATTTTCTCTAGCGGGTGGTAAATGGATATGAATGACTAGCCTTTGGGTGGACAGTTCTGACCACTGTTTCACCAGTCTTCCTATACACTCACACATACACTTACATGTGCAAATAAACATATGTGTGCATGCAAACACATATTTGTGCATACACGTATATATAATCTACACTTTAATACATATACACATGCACACACAATGTAACATTTTTCTGACAATTCTGGGATGCCTAATGCCAATTATATGAGATTATTAAGAGATTCAAATCTGAAAAACTAATATTTCTTCATAAATGATTCAGAATATTGTCATAATCTGGTGAACTTTTTGGGTCACTTTCTTCTTTTTTAATCATTTTATTACGGGCTCATACAACTCATCACAATCCATACATACATCAATTGTGTAAAGCATATTTGTATATTCATTGCCCTCATCATTCTCAAAACATTTGCTCTCCACTTAGGCCCCCGGCATTAGGTCCTCATTTTTCCCCTCCCTCCCCACTCCCCCATCCCTTATGAGCCCTTGATAACTTATAAATTGTTATTTTGTGATATCTTGCCCTGTCCGACATCTCACTTTCTGAGCCTTCTTTGTACTAAAAAAAAATCCTGTGTTTAAAAGAGCTATCATTCCACTACCATAACATATCTTCCAGAAAATGTAACCCTGTGATGAAGCAGAAGAAACAGAACCTTATCTACTAAGGGTGAGGAAGAAATATGTACCAAATGTTGACCTGGGTTGAAAATTGACGATGGCAGAGGTAATGCTACCAGCGATGCGAGTGAAAGCACTAATCAGAACAACAGTGAAAGCCCAGTTGACACTTGGCACCCTGCTTCACGCTCTTACGCGTGTGGCCGCCTTGCCCGGGCAGGACAATCAAGTGGTAGGCAGGAGTGAACCACAAGAGTGAACCACCTGCATTCCTGAGCGAAATCCAACGAGATTCTGGATGGCACCCAGCACAGAGAAGAGAAAGGCAGAAGATGCTGTCAAACTGATACTTAGAAAACCCCCACATGGGGCAATTGCTGTACTCCTGAGGATTTCCAAGTCTGAGACTTTGGGGAAGCCGATTTCCATCCCTTTCTTCAGAGGGCCTGTTGGGTGTGTTGAAACGGCCAACTTTTAGGTTAGTGGTTCAGTGTTACATTGTTTGCATCGTGCAGGACTCCTTGGCATATGAAGGGATTTTGAATGTTAATCTGAGATCCTGTCTGTCTGTAAGTGGAAGCTCTGAGATATCTGATTAAATTGACTTTATTGCACTGGTGAAACCTGGGAACTTACAGCTAGTGCAAGAATAATTCTGAGAAAATACAAGTTATAAGTTTGTACATAATACAAATGTGACAAAAATAAAAGGAACCTCTTCTTTTATGTACCATACCTACTTCTACTTATCAGAATCTGACTGAAAATACTGAAGGTGATGGAGCTTTCAAAGATAATAAAAGATACAAGTAAGTAAATGAAAAGATGCCACAGAAAACAAAGACAAATAAAAGATTAGCATGCAAGGTGTTTCCTTTTCAAATAAATTACATAGTGTTTCCATCTACAGTGCACAGACCAGCTGAGCATGAGAGGTTTATACAATAGATAACAGGTTTGCATTCAGTTCTCTCTCAGTGAAGTTTGGTGTGTATGTGACAGAGAGAACGAGAGAGAGTGGGAGAGAGAAAGAGAAAGAGAGAGAGAGAGAGAGAGAATCTTACAGTTGCTCTCGGGTGATTGAGTACATATTTCAAATATTGGCAATGAGAATTCCTCTCTTAGGACGTATATAAAGTTGACCTCAACTAATCAAAAGTAAGAGTAAGAGTGGGGGGATGGAGGGGGAGCACGTGACACAACAATAACTCCAGTGACACCACCTTTGGCTGAGCAGCATGCCCAGGTTGGTTGGGGGCCCTTCTTTGTGGGAGGCCACTGCTGCTGCTACTGAACCCCTGGAAAGTCACTGCTCTGTTTCTGCACACGTGGCTTATGATGAGGGACGACCCATCGGTCAATGAGCAAGTTTGTATTTTTGAAAGCTTATTCTGTGCCTGTGCTTCAGTTCAACATCAATAGAGACAAGGTTGTTACCACCTGGCAACTTTCCTTCATATAAGGAGCAAAAGATGAATGTAGCTGATCAATAAATGAACTACAAGAAAATGAAAAGAGCAAACCATCCATAAAATAAAGTTTGGAGGCTAAACCTGTAAAGTTGTCTGCAATTCGAGTTCTGTGTTACCTGAGTCAATCATGACTGCATTTGCTCCTATCCGACCTCAGCAACACAATGAAGAGATTTGATTAGACCAGCACAGGACTTCTCTTACCCACAGTTCCCTTCCCATCAACTGAGTTAATGCTCCAATTGCCATCAGAAAATACTAGCACGAGGACACAATGCTATGTGCTTTACTGCACTTCCTCTCACCTCACTTTTATTACAGTATATTGTTATGCTTATTCTGTTTTATTATTAGTTGCTATCAATCTCTTTCTGTTCCTAACATAAATTAAGTTTGATCATAGGTATGGATAAATAGATAGATGATAGATAGATAGATCACACACACACACACACACACACATATATATATATATATGGAAACCAGTAAAACTAGGGTTTGTTAGGAACTATTGTGATTTCAAGTGTTCAGTGGAGGTCTTAGGTTTTTTCCTTTCAGATTTTATAGTCTGTGAAATCCATTCAGCAAATTGCATCAAAGGAAACAGTTTTTTTTTAATTTAATTGCACTGATTTCTCAGTTTCACTTGCCTTATGAACAACATGTGGATATAAACATTTGAAAAATATGTAATATTCAGCAAGTTGAAGATCACATGCTATATTATTTCTTTTAGAAACAAGGGCTTATAAGGAAATTGATTTAACTTTGATGGCAATGTTTAAAATAGTATAATCATATTAGTATTGATTGTCTTTGCCAAATATGTATTTTCATACAGACACAAGCACACACACTCCTATATATGTATAAAATAATGCAGCCAGTCATGTAAAAACACAATAAGAAATTCCTGTGATTCCCCCTACCACCACCGATCAAGTACATTGACAAAGCTTCTAATTTACACATTCTTATATTCATTTGTTTCCATTCTTATTCAGGGTAGTGGAGGACTACCTTGTTGAATATTAACATAGCATAATGTTATGTATGCTGTCTATACATAACTCCCTATACAGCATTTTAAAGGGAGTTAAACAAAATCCCTGAACAAATATCGAGCTAGTCTGTCATCTGTTCACACCTAACTAGATAATTTAGAAATTGAGGTGCATGAAGTTGGAAATTCCATGTACATATTTTAAAATGTGGTATTGTAATGATTAAGAAGTCAGAAAGATTTAAATACAATAAGTGGAATATGGCATCTCATGGAAGAGAGCAAACTTCATATACTTTGCTGTTGTGTAACTTGTCACTGAATTTTGATATTCTTGAAATTCTCTTTGAAATAAAACATCATCTCCACTACTGATTTGAAATTTAGTTTTGTATTCCCATCATAGGTACCATAGATACTTGAGTATAAACTGACCCAAAAATCAGCCGAGGAACCTAATTTTACCACAAAGGCTGCATTAAAAATGTGCAGGCTGAAAAACTCGGCCTATACAAGAGTATAGACGGTATATTTAGAAATTATAAACATATTCATTACTTTTGTCTCTTTGTTTTTTTCTAATACAAACTTGAATGTTGGAGTCAAATTGCATGGGTTTGAATTCCAGTTTTTTTCATTATACAATATGCAAGTTTGGAGATATACCCCAAAGTTTCCTTAATGATAACCCTCATAATTTTTATAATTTGAATGAATATTTTGACCATTTCATTTATAATTTGAATGAATATTTTAACCATTTCATTTCAGTAGAAGGTAAAACATAAACAAAATCAACTTTTGTACTCTAGCCATAATTCAGAAATACAAACATATGTGGGTGTCTAGTGGTGGCGTTGGTAAGCATTAGATTGTTAACCACAAAGCCAATGATTCAAACCTACAAGCCATGCTGTGCTAAAAGGATGGTGCTGTCTGCTTTCTTAAAGGTTTTAGAAACCAAAAAAAAAGCTTCAGAAACTCTATTTATCTCAATAAGTAAGTAGACAGATGATCGATGATGCAGATGGATGATAGATGACACATAGGTAGAGAGATGATAGATAGATAGATAGATAGATAGATAGATAGATAGATAGATAGATAGATAGATAGATGATAGATAGAACAAACTATAAGTTGGAATTTACTCCATGACAGTGGATTTGGGGTTTGAGGTATCCAGAGTGGAAATTGAACTTAAGTAAAAAAGCTTGAGTTGCTTTAATGACACTAAGCATGCTATAGAAATTACATAATTCTAAGATTTACCTCATTGCAAATATAACATGTTCAACTATGGTAATTATATCCCTTTAAACAAATTGGACCAATTCAGTCATCTAGAAGTTTAATAACTGTAGTTATTAGCTTCTGTAAGAGCTGAATGGAGCCCTGATGTCTCCATGGTTAAGCACTCAGCTGCTCATTTGCTGCTCTTCGAGAGAGAGCTGTGGGATACAGCTCTGTAAAGATTACAGTATTGGAAACCTACAGGATGGTTCGACTGTATCCTATAAGGCCCTTATCAATTGGAATCAACTTGAAGACAATGCATTTAGTTTGTTTGGGGTAAAAATTTGAATGTTGGATCCAAATGACTTGAGTTTCAGTTCTTGGTATCATTATTATTTGGTTTATACCTTCGAGTAATGTATTTAATTTCTTATTGTCTCAGTCACTTCTTTTGTAATACAAGAATAGTAACTAGAAGAGACTTATTGTGAATATAAATTTAATAACTTTTATTTCTTAGCAGTAATAAAAATGGGCAGACTTTACAATAAAATATCAGTTAAAATTAAATAAAAGAAAAATATATGTTAAAATGGAAAAAATATTTGTAATATATGCATTTGATAAATGATGGTTCCCAGGTGTATAAAATAATCTTATAACTTAATTATATGAGGACAAAAAAAACAACAAAAAGAGTCAATGTCTAAAATTAAAATTTCACAAATGAAGGTGTATGAATAGAAGGGACTACATGTACGTGAAAATGCCATTATTGGTCATCTTACAATGCACATTAAAATAACAGTCAAATTTTAAAATGACTACTTCAAAATGACCAGTTTAGCTCAAACTAAACTAAACAAATAAACAAAACCCTGACAATATAAAGTGCAAAATGTTACAACTACTTCAGAAAACAAGTTGGACATTTCTTATCAATTTGGATGTCAATTTACAATGTGTACTAAGAATTTAATTCTGACGATAGTTACATGAAAATCAGAAAACGTGATTCTAAGAGTCATACACAAAAGGCGATAACAATTTTCTTTTTGATAATAATGGAAATCAAGTCAAAGGTCTTCAAGCGAATGGGATTGAAGCAGGTGACTAATGCCTGTTAATGACCCTGAGGGAACTTTCTGACTACGTATATACTCGAGTATAAGCCAACCCGAGTATCAGCCGAGGCACCTAATTTTACTGCAAAAACTGCATGCAAAATGTGCTGAAAACCTCGGCTTATACATGAGTATATCCATTATGCTCTATATCTTTAGTAGAGGGGCAATGCTGGATGGATATTGTTATCTTTTGTTGAGTCATTCGTTAAAAAAATAGACAAGTAAAAGGAGGAGTGGAGCCAAAAGGATTATGATCACGAATAGTTGTTACATGAATAAACCAATGAGTATGTACACTCTGCATCAAATGCTGGAAATGGTACCATTTTTGGAACTGAATTACTGTTACTATCAGTAGCCACAGAGTGGCATCTGAATTGAATTGATGATGTGCACAAGAGAACAAAGCAGAACATGGCTTGATTTATTAGTTGCTGTTTCTATGAATGCTAATTGTGTTTCCAGATAAAATAAAATCCTCGACAACTTCAATCTCTATTTGTCCTGATGTTGCTCACTGGCATAGTTTGGCTGGCCAATTCCTACTGAAGGCTGTAGTCTTTGATCTTCAGCAGTAAGCACTTCAAGTCCACTTCATTTCAGCAAGCAGATTGGTATCTTCTGCTTTTATAGGGTTATTAATTACTTTTACTCCAATCCCGATCCATGAGAACAGAGGGGTTGTGTCATAGAGGAGATTCTAACTAATTTGTAGGGTGCCATTGAGTCAGCTCTGACTCACAGCAGTCAGAAACTGGCATGGTCCTGTGCCATCCTTGCAATTCTTTCTGTGCCTGAGCCATCATCGCAGCCATCGTATCAATCCATCTTGTTAAAGGCCTGCCTCTCCTTCAATGCCTATCCATTTTACCAAGCATGATGTCCTTCTCCAGGGACTGGCCTCTGCTGATAAGGTGTCGAAAGTATGTAACATGAAGTCTTGGTATCCTTGTCTTTAAGGAGCAATCTCAATCTACTTCTTCTAACACGGATCAGTTTGTCCTTTCAGCAGCCCATAGCACTTTCAATATTCTTCTCCAGCACTGTAATTCAAATGCATAGATTCTTCTTCAGTGTGTCCTTGTTTTCAATGTCCAATTTTCACAGGCATATGAGACAATGGAAAATGCCATGGCATTGTCAGGTGCACCTTAGTCCTTAAAGTAACATTCTTTCTCTTTGGTATTCTAAAGAGCTCTTGAGCAGTCGATGTACTTAATCTAATACACCTTTTCATCTCTTGACTATTTCTTCCTTAAACATGGATTGTGGATCCAAGCAAGACAAAATCCTTGACAGCTTCAGCCTATTCTCTATGTATCCTGATGTTTCCTATTGGTCCAGTTGTGAGGGTTTTTATTTGCTTTTATTACATTGTAGTTTATATTGATGGCTGATTACTGCAAACCTTGATCTTCATCATCAAGTGCTTCAAGACGCCTACACTTTTATTCAGCAAGCAAGGTTGTTTCATCTGCTTATTGAAGATGGTTAACAATCCTTTCTCCAAATATGATCGTGTTCTTCACAGAGTCCAGTTTCTCTGATTTTTCCTCAGCATACATAATAGGTTTGGTGATAGGACATAACTCGGATGCACACTTTTCCTGATTTTAAACTCCGCAGTATCCATTTACTCTGTGCCAAAGATTGCTTCTTGAATCATATACGGGTTCTGCATGTGCACAGTTAGTTGCTCTAGAATTACCATTCTTCTCGAAGCTCTTCATAGTTAGTTATAATCGACACTTTAATGCCTTTGCATAATCAATACAACACGTAGCAATACTTTCTGGTATTCTCTGCTTTCATCTAAGATTCATTTGGTATCATCAATGAAAACCTTCACATATGCCCTCTTCTGAATCCAATCTGAATTTCTGTTACAATTCTTTTTTAATGATCTTCAAAAAAATGCTACTTGATTGCCATATCAATGATATTGTTCTATAATTTGCACATTCTGTTGGGTTACCTTCCTTTGGAATGAGTACAAATATGGATTTCTTCCAGACAGTGGACCATAGCTGCTTGGTTCAAATTTTTAATTCCAAATTTCTTGGCATAAATAGTAAGCTCACAGTGATTCATAAGCTTACTGAAACGGTTTCGTTGGTACTCCTTCAATTCCTGGAGGTTTGTTTTTGGCTAGGAGCCCTGGTGGCTTATGGGTTATGAGTTGGTCAGCAGTTGGAAACCACCAGTTGTTCCAAAGAAGAAATATGGGGCTTTCTATTTCTATATCGAGTTACAGTCCTGGAAACTCACAACGGCAGTTCTCCCCTGTCCTATAGGGCTGCTATGAGTTGGAATCCACTCAATGGCAGTTGGTTTGGGTTTGGTTTTGCCTAAGGCCTCTAGTGCAACGTGGACCTCCTTCCCAAGTACCATTTTTTCCTGATTATATGCTGCCTCTTGAAATGATTGAATTCTGACTAGTTCTTTTTGGTACAGTGTCTCCATGTATTCTTTCCATCTTTTTTTTTAATACTTCCTATGTCATTCAACATTTTGTCCATAGAATCTTTCAAAAATTCAAGTTAAGGCTTGAATTTTTTCTTTATTTTTTTCAGTTTAAGATATCATATGTGTGTTATTCTTTTTGATTTTCTAATTCTAGGTCTTTCCACTTTTCATTATAATACTTTACTTTTTCTTTTTGGCTTCCCTATAATTTTTTTTGTTCCACTCCTTGCTTCCATCATTTCTTCCTTTTACTTTAGTTGTCTATGATCAAGAATAAGTTTCAGAGTCTCCTCTGACCTGCACTGTGATCTTTTCTTTTTTAACTGCATTTTAATGACCTTTTGCTTTATGCATGTTTTTGATATCATATATACTGTCTTTGATGTCATCTCACAGCTTATCAAGTCTTCAGTCATTAATGTTCCATGTGCTAAATTTGTTGTTACAACATCCTCACATTCAGATGGAATATATTCAAAGTTGTAATATAAGTCTGTGGACTTATTTTAATTTTCTTCAGTTTTAATCTGCATTTACCTATGAACAATTGATGACCTATTCCACAGTTGAAAAATACCCATCTATTTCAACTCACTGATGTCTAAGGTGTTGATCTTTATCATTCCATTTCATTTTTAGTGTCTTCTGATTTTCCAAGATTCATACTTCTTACATTTAATTTTAAATCATTAATAGATATTTTCATCTGAGTCTTATGACTTGGAGTAAGGTCCAATCATCAAATGTAGGTCCCAAAGGCTTTGTTCCATGCATGTCATTATGGTCAATTCTATTTTGAGAAGGCAGATCTTCCTCAGTCATATTTTGAGTGCCTTCCGACCTGAGAGGCTCATCTTTAGACACTATATCTGAAAATGTTCCCCTGATATTCACAAGGCTTTCAGTATCTGGCAATGTTCTTCTGCTACTCATAAGGTTCCCAGTGGCTACTCACTCTGCAGAAGACAACCTATGAATTTTACAGCCTGTTCTTAATCTAAAAGCTCTCTTGAAAACTGTTAACTTTGTGTGCACCTCCTGGCATTTGAAATACCAGTGACAAAACTTCCAGCATCACACCAACAGACAAGCTATCACAGTACAAAACAACTGACATCTATTGGACTATTAGTCTTCCTCCAATTCTAATGCTATGGAATACACTGTTATTAGGTGCAATTGAGTCAGCTCTGACCCATATGTAACCTATGTGCGCACTGCACACACACACACACACACACACACACACCCCAAATATGTCCAGGTCCTATGCCATGCTCACAATTGTTCTTATCCATGAGCCCATTGTTGTAGCCACTGTGTCAATCCATCTTGTTTAGGGTCTTCCCCTCTTTCACTGCCCCTCTACTGTACCAAGCATGATGTCCTTCTCCAGGGACTGCTCTCTTCTGACAAAGTGTCTAAAGTATGTAAGCTGAAGTCTAACTATCCCTGCCTCTAAGGAGCACTCAAGCCTATTTCTTCCAAGACAGATTCGGTTGTCCTCTTCTCAGTCCATTGTACCTTCAATATTCTTGTCCAGCACCCCGTTTTCAATGCATTCCTTCTTCTTCAGTCTTCCTTAATCAATATCCAACTTCCACACGCATCTGAAGTGACTGAAAGTACCATAGCTTGGGTTAGGTACACCTTAGTCCTCAAAGTAATATCCTTGCTTTCCAACTGGACAGAGGGTTTGTGCAGCAGATTTATCTAGGGCAAAGCATCTTTTGATCTCTTAGCTGCTGCTTCTTATGAACGTTGTATATTCATTCAAGCAACACAAAATCCTTGACAACATTAACCTTTTCTCCTTTTATCATTGTGTTACTTACTGGTCCACTTATGAAGATTTTAGTTTTCTTTTCTTTGATTTCTAATCTATACTTACGGCTACAATCCTTGTTCTTCATCAGCAAGTGCTTCAAGCCCTCCTGAATTTCAGGAAGTAAGGCAATGTCATGTACATATCACAGGTTATAAATAAGCCTTTCTCCATTACTGGTACAAGATTCTTCTTCATATAATCCAGCTTGGAACACAGTAGTATTATATAAATGACCTTTTAGGAGATATAATATTGGTGAACATACAGTTAAATAAAATGGATAATTCTTTCTATAAAATCCATTTAGTTAAATCCATTTAGTTAAAATGTTGTATTATATTTATTTTTTGTTCGCTCTCAAATTTACCACTTATTTTTAGTTTCTTTAGCTTCTATCCTATTTAAGAGACTTGCTATTTTATATCTTACATAGCTTTTTCAAAATTCTCCTCAGGCCAAATTCTCACAATTTTAAACCCACAGTCATTGTGAAAACATTGTGAAAATACCAGGCTAGCTTTCTGAAGGCAAAGTTTTGCCCGGTTTACCACATTGCTTGCACACTCTCAATTCCCCACCCTTGTATGAACGAAACAGATTCCAGACTATCTTTGTTTTCATGTTCCCTCCAAATGTGTTCACATGGTGTCTTGCCAGCTCAGCTACCTCTATGTCATCCTTGATTCCCCTAAAAGTCTACTTGCTATCCATGTACTGCACATGGAATTTTTCCATCTCACTATTTCTGTTCACATGAATTCCTTCTCTAAAATATCTAACTTTAAACACCATTTTGCCCTTAATCTCATTAATTCCCGAGTCCCTAGCTTAAATATACTCTACTATGAAGAATTTCCTAAATGGTAGCTTGAAATAATCTTTCTTTCTTTGGAACAAAGTACTATACATCTCTACCACATTTCCTAAAATATAATTTAATAGTAAGAAATGGTGTAATGAGGTAGTTAATATTAATAATACACTTTAGTAATGAGGTATTATCTTACGTTTTTAGTGCGGCTATAATGGCAATATCAATAAGTTAGTGGCTTTATGGGAGAAGAAACCCTCACAGGTTAGGACGTTAGCAGTGCGAGGGGAAGGCATGCTCCATCACTCTGCAGGAAGGTGCTCGCTTTCTCTCAGCTTCTCTTTCACGTGCTGGGCATCTGTTTGTCCTCGAATTTGGTTTCTCACTTCTGTGCTTGAGCCACTCTTTATACCTTAAAATCGGTTGGTTTAAAGCACACTTTATATTGATATGGCCTAAAATATACTTTCCAACATACAGCCTGCAGAATTAGGTAGAATAGAATGTTTACAAAAGATAAGACAGATTTGTTTGTTCTACGGGTAATCCATGGTATATTCATTATTCTTCACCACTTCCACAATGCAGGTATTTGTCTATAGCCTTCCCCATTCATGACCATGTTTTCACGTGTATGTGCAGAGACTGAAAATGATATGGCTTTAGCCAGGTGCACCTTAGGTCCTCCAAGTGAGATTTTTGATTGAACACTTCAGGAGGCCTTGCAGATCAGGTTTGACCAATGAAATATGTTGTTTGCTGCTCCCATAACTGTTCATTGTGGATCCCATAACATGAAATTCTTCACAAGATCAATATTTTTTCTGTTTATTGTGACACTGCTTACTGAATATTCGTGTGGAATACTGTTTTCTCTAAATTAAGCGATGATCTGAACTGAAAGCTGTAATACTTGATGGTCATCAGTGATTTCCTCTAGCCCTGTACAATTTCAGCAAGCATCGTTATATTATATGTATATCACACGTTGTTAATGAGTCTTCCTCTCATGTGGATGTCCCATTCTGATTCATACAAGCCAGTCTCTCCAACCATTTGCTCAACACACATATAGAATAAGTATGGTGAAGAGCCACGACCCTGAAGCCTACTCTTCTGAAGTTAAGATAAGCAGCATCCCCTTGTTCCTTTGGAATACCGGAACTTGGTCTATGTACGCGTTCTACACGAGCATACTTAAGTGTTCTTGATTCTGCCTTATTTACAACATTACCCATAATGCGTTAGGGTCCACATAGTTCAATGCCTTTATTTAGCCACGGGGAAACATCTTTTGGGTACTCTCTGATTTCAGTCAATATCAAGTTGATCAACAATTATATTTCATATCCTCTTCTGAATATGGCTCAAATTTATGGCAGTTTGCTGTGCAACTAGACTGCTGCAACCATTTTGAAAAATTTACTTGCATGTGATATTAATGATATTGTTTTATACTTTCCGCATTCTGATGGATCACCTTGCTTTGGAATGGGCATGTGTGGAATGCCCATTAGTTGGCAAGTCCAGTTGCTGTCTTCCAAATTTGTATGTACAAATGAGCGTGTGAATTCTAGCATTGTATCCATTTGTGCAACATTTAAATTAGTATTCTGTTGATTTCTGGAACTTTGTTTCCACCCAATGCTTTTAGTGCAGTTTAAACATCTTCGTTCAGCATTATCAGCCCTTGATAATATACTACCTCCAGAAATGGAATGGCAACCAATTCTATTGGCAGAATCAAGAACACTTAAGACTGTGTATTCCTTTCAAATTCTTCTATTTTTAAAACAAATAAACAAAAAGAACCATGTAATTTAGGATTAGGTTTACAGTTTTAAATTTAACAATGTATTCATATTTTGGTTGAATTCATTTATTTCAATCCACTCAAGGTACCAATGGTAATCCCACTTCTTCCCAGTGTTTTCTGTTTCCACTCCTCTGGACAAAGAGACCTGTGGTTGAAGCTTAGACGGCTATTCATGAGCTCTTAAGACTCCAGTTGCTATTCACCAAAACAGGGTGGTGCTGCAGCCTGTGGTGGTCCCCAACTGAGCACTGCAGTTGTTGATTTTCTGCCTGTGAAGAACTGGATAGTACTTTTGTAATGCTGACTTTGTTTTTATGAATTCTCTAAATATTTCCTTGCTTGAGAAACATTTATTTCCCCTTCAGATTTGATGAAAGCTCTGCTGGATAAAGGATTCTTGGATTGCAGTTGTTGTCTTTCAATTTTCAGAATATGTTGCTGCAATCTCTTCTTCCCAGCCTCGTGTCTGCAGAGAGGTCTGAGTTTATTCTTAACTGTTTGCCTTTATGAGTGACTACTTTTTCTCTCTAGCTGTGCTCAGGGTTCTCTCCTTTTTCTCGAAGTTGGATAATTTGACTTTATATGTCTTGATGTGTGTGGGTTTTGTTTTTGGGGAGTTTGGGGTTTGTTTGTTTGTTTTTTGGTGTGTGTGTCTTTAATCTATGTGCTGATCTTTCTGCTTCCTGGATTGTTATGGCCTCTTCCTTTGCTATATTGGAGACATTTTCTTGCCAAAATTCCCTTACTAGTTTAACTGTAGACTTACTTGTTTCTTCCTATTCAGGAAACCCAATCATTTGAATATTGTTTCACCCCATGGTATCCCTCATCATCTGCAGACTTTATTCAGATGCCTTTGCTTTTTTGCTTGCTTGTTTTTCACATTTACTGAAGTCTGCTTGTTTGTTTTCATGTTCACTGATTCAGTTTTCTATTTCTTCCATTCTATTGGTCAGATCTTATAGTTTGTTTTTTACTTCGGGTAAGTCATTACTAAGTTTCTGAATTTCTTTTGCGTGTGAGCTCTCAGCATCTCCATTTCTTCCTCTGCTTTCAGCATTAATCTTCTCATCTCTTGTAGGGCCCTAGACATCGTTCTCTTGTGTTCTGTATCTGGAAGTTCAGCGCTTCCATTTCTATGTAATCCATTGGATTTGAGAAGTCTTCAGTTGTTGCCTTTGTTTCTTTATTTTTTGTGGGAGCTACTGATGGCTGTTGTTTGCATCACTTAGTGTTTGAGCTGTAGACGATGCTTCTGGATTTTGTATGGGTGGGAGGGATTCGCTCTTTAGGTTATAGGAGGTTCAGATAGGCTACTGAAGTCGTATTGTGCAGAAATAAGGAGGGAGTGATAGTTGAGTGGGTAGAAGAAATATGAGATAGGTTCTCAGGAATACTTTTAATGTGGTGGTTTTAAGTATAGTAAGCCTTCCTGTTAAATATAAAACTTCTTTTTATGAGTTGGAAAATAGGGTTATGAGAGACATGTTGTTACTTGGTAGATTATAAAACAGTGTGGTCCACTGAGAGAGGTGGGGGAAGTGAGGTCTTGAGGTAATGGTGGTTGGAGTAGGTGAGGGGTATATTATGAAATCTACTGTAGCCACTTGTTGACCCTGCATATTACATAGGGACAGTGAAACCCTTCTGTTAGGGTGTGTCATAACATAAGGTCCTTTTATTGTGGGCATTAGGTTTCTGCAAAACTCAGTACTCTCTGCTCTTCAAGTGCGGCTCCAAGGTGGGGATCGGCTATTGGAGTGGGGTCCCAAATGGTTGGGGACTTCCAATCAGGAGGAGGTCCTACTAAGGATAGTAAGTCCAAGTACCAGCCAGAAGCCAAGATAGGGGAAGGGGAGCCACCTAGCAACACTGGAATGCTGGGTTCCAGTCATTCTGGTGGGCAAAAGAGTTCTGTGGTTATTTTTATGCCTCCAAAGAAAATAGAGGGGGAAATTTAATATACTTTTTAAACCCCCAGAGAGTTCAACTTATGTTCCTGTCTTACCAGGGGCCAGAGCCCTTTTGAGTTAGCTGGGAGGATCTGTCTAGCTGCCATTAGAACTGCACCCTTGCCAGGAGTGGGGAAGAGGCGATCCAGTAAGAGAGCCTCTGTCCTGCAGGCTGCCTTGAGCTCCAGCTTCCAGGGCACCCAGTGGCCCACTCCAGGGCATGGACTGGGGGCTCCATTTGGAGGACACCATCTGGTTTCCGGGGAAGCTCCATTGGGTTGGGGTGTTCCCCAACTGGCAGGTCACAGAACTAGAGGAGAATGGAGGAGGCTGGCATGCTCCATAGGCAAAAAATCAGAGAAGGTCTAAAAAATCCTGGGGAGGTGAGAATCAGGTCCTGCTTCTAAATTCTCAGATTTGGCCTCTTCACCTGTCGATCTCTGGGCCACACAAGGGGAGTTTTAGGCAGGGGGCTCTAACTTGGTACCATCTTCTGCTATTTTCTATGTTTTTATATTAATCAATTTGGGGAAAAAAATCATACAATCTTTAACTCTTCTGGCATACAAGGTTTAGACTGAATCACATATACATGCTATACTCTTGAAATGTCTGATAAACTAAGAGAGTTGGAATAATTGGTGAGACAACAGCATCGTCAAGGATCTTCATGTGACTTAGGAAAAATATAGAAAAACATACTTGTATTAGCCTCAAAAACAAGTTCACTGCCACGAGTTGATTCAGACTCACAATGACCCTGTACGTCAGGATAGAGCTACTCCTGAGAGTTTCTGAGACTGCAATTCTTTCTGGGATCAGACAGCCTCATTTTTCTCCTGCTGAGCAGGCTACTTAGAATTTTTATTGTGATGTTAAAATTAATAAAAGGCCCACTATTGTGGAATATTTCTTGCTCTGGACCCTACAGCTGGGTCTCATCATCTGACTTCAATTTTGGGATTTGAGTCTGCCATATTTCTTGATAATCTTGATAGTTGTTAGCTTCTGAAGTCAGTGAATCATCTGTCTAACCATGGACTTTGGGTTTGTCAGTGCCCACAACTTGAGGAAGGCCCACAGGAGATGGGGTGACACAGTGGCTAAAAGAATGGGATCAAGCACAGGAACAATGGCGGAGATGGCACAGGACTGGGCACTGTTTCATTCTTTTGTGCATAGGGTCTCTGTGGGTTAGAACCAACTGGATAGCACCTACCAACAACAAAAACAACAACTTTGTAAGCCATTTCCTTGAATAACTCCTTCTCTCTAACTGTTGGAGTATGTACCAATGTTCATATACCCCCCCACACACACACACATACACACCCAAGGTATTTCAAAAGTTTGTGGAGACATAGAAGTAAGCTTAATTTTTCAACTCCATCAAATTCAAAATACATTTATAAGTGATGATCCCAGTCATATAGCCCATCCCTAAACAACTTAGAATCTAGCCATGTCAATGCAGTCTTTCCTATTATTATCTGAAGAAAATTGAGTATCTTTTAAAGATTTTAAGCTTAGGAAACAAAAGTGAATCAGAGGAGTCAAATCAAGACTATAAGGTACATGTACGCCTAATTATTTTCCATCAAAATTCTATTATAAGAAAAGATGCTATCATTCTTTGGGTCTTCAGAAATTCAACAAGAAAAATACCTTGAGCATCCCCTAAGTGTCTTGCCAGGACTTTTGCTCTTCACAGATCTGCTTTTGCTTAGACGAGACAACTCCCTGCCCTTGGTAGCCATTGCTTTGCACGTTGGTCTTTGGGATCATGCTGCTAAAACCTGGTATCCTCTCTTGTTACCCTTCAAAGAAAGTCTTCAGTATCTGCATCCCACTTGTTTACATTTCTGTTGAAAGCTCTGTTTTTGTCAGAAACTGATGCGGATGCAGCTTATTTGGTTCCCCATCAAGTATAAAGTGTTCTCACTTTAATTTTTCAGTCAGAATTGGGCAAGCGGAGGCAATTGAGCCATTTTGGTGTTGGCTATTGTCTCTGCCATGAATCATCAGTGCTTTTCAGTCAGCACAAATGAGATTGTCTGCTGGCCAATTGATTGGATGTTATGCTGACAGGGGTCCCATCTTTGGCAGTATTTGATATCATCTTGTCCATTCTTAAAATGTATTGTCCATTTGTAACTATAAATTTTTGGAAAGCATCAATGATTTAATGATTCTTTAACTCAAGCATCACTATAAATTTGATATTTGTTTTTGTTTCAATTTTAGCAGAATTCATGCTGCTCTGACAGACTTTTTGCAAACTTATAATTCTTTTTTTTTTAAATCATTTTATTGGGGGCTCATACAACTCTTATCACAATCCATACACACATCAATTGTGTAAAGCACATTTGTACATTTGTTGCCCTCATCATTCTCAAAACATTTGCTCTCCACTTAAGCCCTTGGCATCAGCTCCTCATTTTCCCCCAACCCTCCCCAAACTTATCATTGTTAATGTCACAAATTAGATCCTGTTCAGACATGCTATAACAAGTTAATACAAGGGTTTTTTTGTTGTTGTTTGTTTTGTGAAAAATAGTTAAATCCATGCATATTTTTTCATAATATACATTTTCCAAAAACACATAAGAACCATTGTGAGGGTGAGGCCGAACCAGGCAGTGTTTCCTTCCGTTGTGCACAGAGTGACAGTCAGAACCTATTCAAAGGCACCTAACAACAACAGCAGGAACAACAACAACAACACACAATTCCATTGGCTTTACTTCTTTGCTTCTCTAGAGAACCTAGCCTTAAGACACACAACCTTCTCTTTGAGTAGTTTGTCTAGATGCTATTCTATTTCTGCTGAAGACTGAATAGGCACCCTTTTAAAAGACTAACAGGGAAAAACAATATTCCCCAAGCATTAACAGGCAGCTGCAGGAAGCATTTGTAAACATATGGTATTTGTATAATTAATGTTTAGGTAGAGAATTGACTTACAGTTACAGAATTACAGTTAAGAAACCTTAGAAAACCTGATCATTAAAAACTAAATGATAGAGAAACCAAATATTCCTACTGTCATCTTAGTACTTAAAAATAACTTGACCAGTTCAATTATTGTTTAGAGGCCAGCAGGCACTTAAAATTATATCAATAGTTGACAAAGAGTGGGTATAAAGAACAAAATCCAAACAGTAGCAGGGCAGCTCACTAACCACTATTGGAGCAAGTATGTGCATAGGAAGAAATAAGTAGTCAATAGTAATTTTACTCAACCTTAGCATTCTCCCAATTTTTCTGTTCTACAGCATAAATTCTTGAAATAATAATCCACTTTCCCAATTTAAACTTCCTAAACTCATTTTGTATGTTGTAGTATGCTGAAACATGGCATTTTCCACTACTTACTGTGAAAGAGGCAATTGCTCAAGGGTTTAAAATTAAGGAATGTATGCATAAGAGTATATACTTTAGCCATACTTGTTCAATCTGAATGTTGAACGAATAATCCAAGAAGATGAACTGTATGAAGAATACAACTTGTGGTAGTTACATAATCTTGTGTCTATATGGGACTTGAGAGGATTAAGTGTGAAGGGGTGGAGTCTAGTCTGTCAATCGGGTCATAGCCAATAAGGCCTCTGTGTGGGCATGGCCCTCTCCTGAGGATTCTGGGAACTCTGTTATTTCCTCCTTGGAGGTGGGAGACACACTATCTGCTCAGTCCCCTTCAAGATATCCTTGTTGACAAGCCACATGGAGACAGGCTGATGGCAGCCATAGCCCTAAGCTGGGAGAAGCCACATGGAGACCCCTGTCAGTGCTGAGATGCTTACAACACCACTGAATCCATAAGACTTCACACCCATGGCCTGTGATCTTCCTGCATTTGGCATAATTGCATGTGCTTAGTGAGTATGAAGAAGAGTTTATAGATTGGTATCAGACATATGGGCTAATACCGAACTTATGGACTTGATCTGGACTGGGCTGGGATGTTTTTTCAATATTCAATTGCTCTCATATATAAACCTCTTTCTAACACATACATGTGTGTTTATGAATTTGTTTCTCTAGTCTTACTGGACTAACACACAACTTTAGGACTGGAATTAGTATTAATAACCTGTAATATACAGATTACATACAAATCTTAGTTGCTGAGATCTCAGATAACTTGAAGCACTGATGAAGATCAAAGACTACAGTCTACACTATGGATTATGCATCAAGATAAAGAAAAATTAATCCTCAAAATGTGTCAATAAGCAGCAGCATAATAAATGGAAAATACTGAAATTGTTAAAGATTTCTTATTCCTGAATCCACAATCAACATTCATGGAAGCATCAGTAAATAAATCAAATGATGTATTGCACTAAAACTGCCAAAAAAGATCTTAGAATGCTAAAAAGTAAATATCTCACTTTAAGATTAGGATGTGCCTGATGCAAGTCATAGTCCTTTAATGCAAAAATTGGGTTAGTAATAAGGAAAACCTAAGAAAAAGCTATAGCCTTGAAGGATGGTGCTTATGTATACTATTGACGAGTTTCTAGAGGGAACATTTTCTAGAGAAGGACATCATACGGGATGTGTAGAACAAGATGACCCTCCATGCCGTGGACTGACCCAGTGACTGCCACAACGGACGCCTGCGGAGCATGATGGGGAAGACGAGGCAGTGTTTCTCTCTCTTTTCCACCTGGTTGCTCTGGGTCAGAATGAACTCAGTAGCACCAAGAAATAACCCGAACCTCCGGTGATGCATAAAGGATTTCTCAACAACCCATCCCTCCACTGCCCTCCAGGACATGCTGACTTTCTGTCCAATGCAAACATCCAACTTTCACGTAGCAATCAAGTCTTACCATCTGCACCACTCAGGGACTCTATAAATAAACTTGGTCCATACACGTGAGGTTTAAGGAGCCTTGGTAGTTAGCATTTATCTGAAAGTTTGGCCATTCACACTAACCCAGAGTCTCTGCTAGAGAAATACATCAGTGCATTGATCTCTTGATGATTGCAGCCTAGACATCTCTATAGCAGTGATTCTCAACCTTCCTAATGCCACGACTTTTCAGTACAGTTTCTCATACTGTGGTGACCCCCCCAGCCATAAAAGTATTTTTGTTGCTACTTCATAACCGTAATTTTCCTACTGTTGAATCAGGCGACCCCTGTGAAAGGGGTCATTTGACCCCCAAAGGAGTCATGACCCATAGGTTGAGAATGGCTACTCTAGGGGCTAGTTCTATTCTTTCAAAGTGACTTGATGGGACTTAATAAAAATGACCAAAAAAAGAGAAATAACCCTATTAACAGAAGAAGAGAAAAAAGAAAGATGAATGGGAAAAAGAAGAGTGATAAAAAATTCAAATGGCAAAGAAGGCAAAAATTGAGGAAGAACAAACTAGAAAGAGCTACAACATTTTAAGATTTATAGCATGTTAAAACAATACTGGGGGGAAATTCCAATGACAAAAATTTCTCCCTTTAATTTTTTGGTTAATAATTTGGGTGTGGTAGTTGCACAATTTCATATCAACTTGAAGATATATATATAAATGTGTGTGTGTGTGTGTGTGTGTGTGTGTGTGTGTGTGTGTAGGAGTGAAATTTTACCTGTCCATCAGATTATGGCCTACAGATCCCTTCTTGTGGGCATGGCTTTCTCATAAGGCGGGCCCTGGAAACCTTCCCTTTCCTCTCTGTGTTCACCACCATCCTGCCCGCTGACCCTGGTTGCTGTGAGCCCTGGGACGTGACCACCGCCACTGGATCCAAATGACTTTGTGCCCACTGACCTGTGATCTTCCTGCATTCTGTATATTGCATGTGGCTGCATGAGTCACAAGGACTTTTGGACTGGTAGCAGACTTGTGGACTTGTTCTGGACTGGGCTGGGATGTTTGCTTGTTGTATAATTACTTTTTTAGATAAAGCTTTCTCTTACACATATGAGTGTCACAGAATTTCTGTCTCTACTAACCTGGCCTAATACACTGGGGAAGGAGAACACGATTCTATAGTTCTTTTCCCTTTGTGTAAAGTCATAATGAAGGCATGAGAAACCCAACTCCTGTTCTGTTCCTGCAAGGCCGTATTTCTTAATGAGATGGAAAACTGGGAAATTCTCTGGGATAATGGAATCAATGAATGTTCAGATGAAAATGAAACTGACTTAGTGACTAGAGAGAAAAACAGCAAGCTTGCTCTAAAAGCTTTGCTCCTTCATTCATCCAAGTGTGCAAAGGAATGGGGAACATCAGTGGATAAAATGGGACCGGTTACTTCTCTCAACGAGTAATTGTCAGAACAAGAGAATAAAAAGTAATTCAGAAATCATCCAAGTATATGTTATGAGTGCTGCACTGAGAAAAGATATATAAAAAGAGTACACAATTACTTTGCAGTATCAGGATTGGAGGAAGACTTAGAGAAATGTAGTCTGCCAGGTTCTGAACCAATGGCACAATACCTTTAACATGCCCTACCCTAAGCACAGGGGTGCATTGTAACAAGGAACGCCTAAAGACACATTCTCTGATGACAGCGATTAGGTTAGAAAAGTAGTGCTGGAGGGAGAGTGGAGAATTTCTCTAACGATCAGAGTTTATCAAAGAATAGACAGTTGTTCCTCCTTCAAAGCCTATGAACTATATTCTATAGTTTTAAAATACATGAACTTTTTAAAAAGTATATGAATTACAATGATGGGATAATCAAACAATGTAACTTCAAAAATAAAAAGAGCTGCTGGGCAACAACAATAAGCTAGCAATTTTGAAAGCAGCAGTTTCTCATAAAAGTGGAACTTTAATTTGGATACCAGAACAGAAGCAGAAAGAAGATGTGCTGCCTCTCGTTGAGTAATTGCTTTTGTTACTAATGGAAGAGACCTGCATCCTGTTCTCCAGAAGTAGCATACAATATGTGGCAGCCTCTAACTAAATCAGAGAGGGATAGTTAGAGGATATACAACTATTTGATATATTGACTTCTGGAGCACTATTGTACCCGAGGGAGCCAATAAATAATATTTTGAAAGGTAAGGCTACATATAATTAAACGTAACTGAAAAGATAAAATAACAAGTTCTCATACTGCTACACCTTAACTTCAAGGCTTGCATCTATAAATATGAAGCAGAGTCTAGTTGTTTATGCAGGTGTCAGAGTTTCCTGAAGGATAGGTTTTAGTCATTCATAAATCATAACATGGGAGAAGGCTATAATGTAATATCTAGGCTAGGAAATCGTAGAGCCATAGGAAGAACTCTCACCTGCCTGGGAAAGTAAAGAGCTTTGGCCAAAGGATTTCACAACTTTCCTTACTCAGTATATAATTTTAGCATTTAACCTTGTATTGGTTGATATATTCTGCTAGTGTTTGTCTTTTATTTATATTATACTGTGTGCTCAGCAAGAATATGAACTGTATGTTGTCCCCTTTACCACTGATAGCTCACAGCACTTAATGTCCAGCAGGTGATCCACTAACAGTATTGACACTTAAACCATCCAAAGAGTATTTGACCTAGCATGCTTCAGGTAGATCATGACACTCTGCTGTACCTTTGCATTATGTGTTTTCCTTCGTCATTATTTTTATTCCTAGA
This sequence comes from Echinops telfairi, assembly GCF_000313985.2. Classification (NCBI taxonomy): domain Eukaryota; kingdom Metazoa; phylum Chordata; class Mammalia; order Afrosoricida; family Tenrecidae; genus Echinops; species Echinops telfairi. Next base: position 27,617,819 of record NW_022103908.1, on the reverse strand, counting down.
AGTTTTATGCAGTGACATTTAGGATCATCCAGTGGTTTTCTATACCACTTCAGTCTAAAGTTTCATAGTTAACTAATTTATGCATAAGAGACTGGCCTCCATGTTATCATATGAAGAGATAAATAGATTGTAACTTCTAGGAGTTTAAAATATAAAAGGACTAGCTGTCTGGTGATCTTGCTTTTGTTAGGTGCTGTTGGGTTGACTTTGCCTCATAATGACCCCATTACAAGAAAACAAACTATCCCAGCCGGGTGCCATCCTCACCAGTGTTACGTTGAGTAAATCGGTGTGGTCACTGTGCGAATCCTTTTCACTGAAGGTCTTCCTGATCTTGGAGACGCTTAAACTCTGGTACAGATGTGTGTATGTGAACGGTAAGGAACATGTCCAGACAATAGCAAAACAAAGCATGCAAATAAAATAAGGAATTATGCCTGCCTTATGAACAGTATATTCAGAATGAATGGATGCTACAAGACACAGCTTTAGAAGGCAGATGGTTTCTAGATTTGAAAGAACTTTTGAGTAAGATAAATCATTGCCTTCTGCCTTTTTAGTTTACTAGTTTGACTAGTATCCTGTTAAGTTAGCCTATGAGCTAATTATGAGTTTAATTAAATTTATGTTTATGAATGTATGAGTAGCCAGTTTGCGTTAAGGATTAATTGAGCCCATGCATGTAGAGCATGTATATTAGGATGCCTTATACACATGATTAAATTAAAGGGCGCTTCATTACAGCAATAATAAGTATAGAAACAGTGAAAACTTTTAGCACGTTTAGAGCTGCATCTGAAAAAACTTCCTTACTCAGTCCAAATGAAAAAATCACATGAGTTTGTAGAATATAGCGATGTTCCTAGTCAAGGAGGAATGCCATGGGATGGCATTCATAGAATCTTATTTTTCCTTTTATTTGGAGCTCTTACATATATTATAACAACCCACAATTCCACTAGATCAAATATAGTTGTACAATTTCTGCCACCATCATTTTCAAAACTTTTCCTTTCTTTTGGAACTCTTTGCTATCAGCTCCTCTTTATAAATGGACTTTAAAGTAGGATGGGAATTGGCTTATTTAGAACAGGCATAGATGCAAGTTTATACATAGAAAATATATATTTTTAAACTTTGATAGACTGGTTCCTAATTCTGACTCCCTCATTGTAGTTGAAAATCTGATTCTATATTTATTCACCAATAGTAAGTAGGTTTTAAAAGCTCTAGTTCTTTTAAAGTTTCAATACTATATCTGTCTGATTAGATATAATCAAATGGGGGAGGCAGCTAGGGCGGCAGATAAAGATAGCATCAAAATTACAAACTGTAATGAGAGACTGAAAATAATATCAAAATATGAAATATAAAGAGAAGGTATAATCATTTATGTGGAATGAAGAATCCTTTTTTAATTTAACTCTATATTTTAATATTATGATGCCACCTTGGAGGAAAAGTCAAGTGAGTATCTTTAGTGCGCAAAAGAAATGTGGGCCTGATAATTCCGGAAGCAGATGAATGACAGAAGCTGGTTTGGAAGCCCTCTACATAAAGATACACAGAGTTCTTTGACAGTAAATAATGAATACAGAGGGCAGGCTGTTTATAGAAAGGAAAATGTAGCCCACGTACAAAGTCTTTATCGAAACATTTGTAGCCAATGTGAGAGAATACTCAAAGCAGGTGATATATTTTTCAGTGAAATGATAAAGGACTGTATAATTAAGAAAGAAGGGGAATATTTTAAGAGATAGGGATTATTTATATTCCGAACCACTCGTCATCATTGAGGTGTTAGAATGGCCACACATGGTAATAGCAATAAGCCAATTGCAGTTTTAAAAAGTAAGGGGAAATCTGCATTCAATTATTTTCAGACATTGCCCTTTTTCTCAAATCTTAGAAATGTCAGACTCACGATTCATCACTAGAAATTTCTGATGCCAGGATCCATGGGCTATGAGCCATTATTTTAATAAGATTAAATAGAATAAAGCCTACTGAATTTGGTGTTTGAGATGTTTTGTTCTTTGTAATGAAAAACATTCAAATTTCAGAAGAGAAGTTAAATTTCAAAGGACCAGTTTTAGAAGGTCTAGAGATCAATGAGAAAAACTGTTTGCTCAGTCACTTTGCTAATGAAGAAGACACATTTAAAGGGCGGCACTTTGTGAGGAGGACATGGAGCAAGGGATATCGTTGCTGATGTCAGATGTACCTTGGCTTTAAGGAGAGACTACGAGAAAGATGATTACTTGGGTCTTATTGACCATACTAAAGAATGCCACTGTGTGGATCATAGTAAACTACGAATACCCTTGAGAAGAACGGGAATTCCAGAATACTTCCTTGCGCTCATGAAAAAGTTGTAACTGGAATAACATGCAGTTGTGGGAAAAGAACAAAAAGATACTGCATGGTTCAAAATCAAGAAAGCTGTGTGTCAAGGTTGTATCCTCTTACCATACTTGTTCAGTGTGTACTGAGCAAATCACCTCAGAATATGTTGCATATGAAGAAGAATTTGACATCAGCTTTGGAGGAAGGCTTATTAACAGCCTGAAAATACAGATAACACACCCTTGCTGGCTGAAAATGAGGAGGACTTTCTGAAGCCCTTGCTGATGAGTATCAAGAAGTTCAGCCTTCAATATGGATGACAGCTCAAAGTAAAGAAGATCAAATTCCTCACAACTGGACCAATAGGTAAAATCACGATAATCCGAGAAAAGTTTGAAGTTGTCAAGGCTTTGATCCACAATCAATGCTTATGAAAGCATCAACCAAAGTGATCAACAAACGAGTTGCCTTAGGTTAATCTGATGCACAAGAGAGTTATAGAAAATTGAAAAGCAAGGATGTTACTTTGAAGACTAAGGTGCACCTGGATGAAGTCATGATATTCCCATTGTCTCATATGTATGTGAAAGTTGGACATTCAATAAGGAAGACAGAAGAAGAATTGATGCATTTGAATCATGTCGCTGAGGAAAGATATTGCAAAAACCATGGACTGTTCAAAGGACAAGCTGATCTGTCTTGGAAGAAGTATGGCTAGAGTGCTCCTTAGAGGCAAGGATGGCAATGCTCTTTCTTACATACTTTGGGCATATTGTCAGAGAGACTAGTTCCTGGAGAGGGACATTCTGCTTGGTAAAATGGAGGGGACACAGAGGAGAAGAAAGCGCTCACGGAGATGGACTGACACAGGGGCTGCAACCAGGGGCTCAAGCATAGGAATAGTTGTGAGGATTGTGCAAGACCGTGCAGGGTTTTGTCTGTTGTGCATAGGGTCGATACGGGTCACAGCTGGCTCGATGGTGCCGAACAACAATTTTGTGAAGTTAATAAAATCAAAGTCAAATGTATGATTGAATAGGGTCACTTGAGCTATTGTTTTGGAAAATAGAGCAAGTAGCAAGGAGAAGATTAAATAAATTAGAAAGTATTGGCCATGTCTTTAATAACTCCTCTCTGGAACGTGTTGCCTGTATTTGGATGCTTGATCGCCCAACAACTAGCTGTGAGACCTTAACAAGCTCCCATTTATCTGTGGCTTGATGTAACCATCTCTAATGTCAATAATAATCTGCTGTCCCTTGGTGGCACAAGTAATGAAAACCTTCTCCTACCCAGTGGCATCTAGGCAAAACAACAACAATAAACAATTTCTGATCAACTTCTGAAAAACCAGCCATTGAAAAATGTATGCAGCACACTTGATGTAACTAACAAGTGTGGCCTAGGGCAAGGGTCAGCCAACTTTTGAGGCAAAAGAGCCAAATCCTGTGCCTCACAACAACTTAAAAGTTATTCGCAAACCATAAATATATATTTAAAAACAAATAAAATCCCCATTATCTGAATAATATCCTTTAAATATTTTCAATTTTACTTCAGAGCCAAATGTGTGTACTAAATGAGCTGCATATAGCTTATGAGCCACAGTTTGTTGACCCTGGGAGATGTTGGGAAGATTAAATGAGTCTCAGTGAAGAAGGTATTTTAAATGGTGCAGAATACAGAATTAACACAAGGAAGTGCTAGTAATTGCTAGAGATATTTCAAAGTCACATAGAACTTAAAATTTTGAATAAAAATAGTAATGTCATTTATGGTAAAAATGAAAAAGCATTTAAGGGAAGAGTAAATTGTCAGAAAGGGTAACATCTATGCATCTGCTGTGTCTATTACGATACACTCTTGTTTTGTCCATCTCGCAAGGCAATGTTAAAAGATTATCTATAATGAATAACACATTATTCATTATGTTAGTCAGGGCCTGCAGCATTAACCTAATCCCATTTAGGAAGGGTATAACACTTGAGCATTAAAGAAAGTCCTTTCTATTAGTCCTCCTGCATGAAAGAGGCAGTTTCCTAAGGCTCGTCGCTTGCAGGTTCCATTAGAGCCTTCCCGATCGTTTCCACCAACGAGGCTGCGCCCGGCCAAATGCAGGAAGATTACAAGGATTTGTCAAGACCTTTGTGGATTGTGGATAACCCATCTCACACATTTGACCTTAACTAACTATTCAAAACCATCATTATTAAAACTTTGCATTGATGATTATTGAGTATAAACTGATCCACTATTTATATATCAGTCTTTACTTGCAATTCTTGTGGGGCATATTTTCTTACAGGAACTACAATCATTTGGGAATATCTATGTTTTGGCCATGATGCCATTTGATACAATCAGTAAGTTAACCAGCTACACATTTTTTTCCTTCATCTAAAAGATCTTTCGTATTTGAGATGAGGCCACAAGCTTATAGAGAAGGAAATTATGGGTTATTTCCGGAGATAAAAGAGCATGTGAGATATCTGTTTGAAGGAATCAATACAAATCAAGCAAAACATGACTTTAAGGAGGGCTGAGCAGCAAGGAGAAGCCAACAGACCTTTTTGGATAAAATTGTAGTACAGCATGGTTTTCTAGCATTTCCCAGTAATATTCGGTATACTGACCTGATGCAAAAGAAAACTTGTTATTGAATGAAGTTTTAAGTTAAGGCTTCATCTTTTACTAAGTATAGGACTTATTTCCTGGCCCAGGGCAGTTCTTTCTTTTTTTTTTTTAATCATTTTATTAGGGGCTCATACAATTCTTATCACAATCCATACATACATCAATTATGTAAAGGGCATTTGTACATTCATTGCCCTCATCATTCTCAAAACATTTCCTCTCCACTTAAGCCCCCGGCATTAGGTCCTCATTTTTCCCCTCCCTCCCCGCTCTCCCCTCCCTCATGAGCCCTTATTATTATAAAATAATAATTTATAAATTATTTTGTCATATCTTGCCCTGTCCGACGTCTCCCTTCACCCACTTTTCTGTTGTCTGTCCCCCTAGGGAGGAGGTCACATATAGTTCCTTGTAATCCCTGCATCACTGGGATGAATCCCACCTGATCATGACAGATGATATGTTTTATATACTTTTGCATTCTATTAGCCAACCCATTCTCCCTCTACCCTCCCAGTATCACCACTCACACCACTGGTCCTATAGGGATTATCCACCTTGGATTCCCTGTATTTACAGTTCCTATCTGTACCAGTGTATATCTTCTGGTCTAGCCAGACTTGCAAGGTAGAATTCATATCATGATAGTGGGAGCAGGGAGGAAACATTTAGGAACTAGAGAAAAGTTGTATTTTTCATCGTTGCTACATCGCCCCCTGACTTGCTCTTCTCCTCCCCGAGACCCCTCTGCAAGTGGATCTCCAGTGGCCTACTAATGGGCTTTGGATCTCCACTCCGCACTCCCCCCCTCATTCACTGTGGTAAGATTTTTTGTTCTGATGATGCCTTGTACCTGAGAGAAACCCCACTACTAACTCTCCTCTGTCTCCCACAGATAATAATTTATGTTCCAGAGAGACCGCTTCGCTTTCTAAGACTTCTCACATGTCAACCTGTCTAACTGTGTGGTTGTTAGATACTGCAGTGCAGTGAATTATTTAATAGACCTTTCTGGCCAGAGTCCTTTTTACTCCCACCATTGGAGCTACTCCCATTTGATGGGTCTGGGTAAGAGAAGGTGGTGGAAGACATTCATAGGATTCAATTTTCTGTGATTGTTTAACAGGCTTAATTGTGATTGGCATTCTGCTAGGTATAAAATGAGCCAACTCAGGATCAAAAAGGGGGCAATGTTACTACCAGCACAAGAGAAAAGTTCGGAGAGGAGCCTTTCTTCTGGAGCCTGTGATACCTGCACATTGAATTTTCTTGATCCAAGAGACAACAGAGAAGCAACAAAGCAGGAACAAGAGAAGAGGACTTCCCAGGCCACAGAACACATAAAGCCAAGTGCCTTTGGGCAGAAGGCTGGCTTATGGAGGGGGCTGCCTTCAGGCTCTTCCTGTAGGGAGCTAGAGCTCAGTGCCATGGGGCTGACTTATGCTGGAGTAGCGGGTATTGGGCAGTTATTGGCAGCCCTAAAAGAGCCTTTGCTTTCTCTGTGACCGCTGTCGTCCTGAAACCATGTTCTTCTTATGATAATAGCAGAAGCACAATAGTGAAGGCAGAAACACGCCGCAAATCTTAAACTTGAAACTGGAATCCTGTCTCCCCTGTGGGAATTCTTTCGAGAAAATGAAGGCTGTGACCATATGGGATAAAGCTGTGGACACAAGAGGAGTAAAGGATTGTAAATGACCATTCAACCTATCGCAGCTTGCAAAGACATGATTGGACAACCAATCCGCTCTCTAGCCTCTTCTATTGTTATTTCTCCACACACAAAGTGCTCCAATCAGATTTGGCTTCTTTCTGATCTATGAACATGCCAGCCAATCTCTGACCACAGATTGAATGCAATAGCTTTTCCTCTGCCTCTAGTTTCTTCCTGCAGCGTATTACATGGCTAGAGTCACCATGAGTTAGAATCACATTAGAATCTTTGGTAGTGGGAGTGGGAGATGGTAATGGGAGATCGCTTTCATTTTGTTTGAGATATTTTTATTTCTAGACAATTTTCCTTTCAATAAGACCCTCTGTCTCATATTTCACCTTTAAAATGTACTGATACAGATTGAATTTTATATTCTCCTTCTCTGCCTCGATATTTTTCTTTGATACCTAAAACTAGATAGTATACTATGTTTTTAAATGCCCATGCTCTCTACCTTTCTTTCAGAGTACATGTTTTCCAAAACCAAGCCCACTGCCTTGTGTCAAGTCCGACCTATAACAGCCCTCAGGAGAGAGAACGGCCCCTTTAACTACCCAAGACTTCCCAGCTTTAGAGAAGCAGGACGTCTTTCTCTGTGGAATATGTGCTTTCTAAGAGCATTATTACTATGTGTTTAATGATTCGATACACTTCAAAGGTTCTGAATAAATATCTACTGCATGGACAAATAAAAAAATGGAGATGACTATCACGGAGAGTAACTAATTCTCCTAGGAGGCCTTACTTCCCTCAGATGAGTCAATAGACAATCTAGACAAACTTTTATCCTCCCACAATTATGTTGGAAATATCCCCAATGCGACAACTGTTTTGCCTCAGCCAGTCAATCTGGCAGCATCTCGGTTTCAGATGTGGCCGGGCCATTAGACTCTTATTACTTATTCCTAAAAAAGACACTTCACTTGGAAAAATCTTTGCTTTCCAGTAACACCTTTCTGGTGATTCAAAAACTTGCCCCATCCAATGTTTTCTCATGCTAAACTCAATTTATTAATATTTCAAAGAAGCAGATCCATTCAGTCCCCCATGCCTGCATTCTGCTGTGCTTCCTCCTCAAGCAGCAGAGCACAGCAGGTTTCTGCTCCTGTCACACAACTTACTGCAATGAGCCTGACGGCAATGATTTCTGTCCTTACTTACTAGTGTCTGAGAGGCCGGGATACTTCTACATTTCTTTAGACCTTCTGTAAGGTAGAGAGTCCTAGTGTTATGTTCTTGAAATTTACCTTCAGGTAGACTTTTCTTTAGAAAACAAAGCAAAATAAAATTCTTGGATGGAAGGGAAAATGGAATCATGCCCACAATTTCAGATAATAATGATTTATGCAAATCATAATTTTTACCTTTTGTATAATCTTTGATACATCATTAAGCCATCTTCTATTACAGAATGCTAAGGGTCTTATGTTCAATTTCCTCTAAAAATTGTGAGAGAACTTTAGATTCTCGACAGTATCAACAAATGTTAGGATGGGTATATAATGCTAATCCCTTATTGGAAAATTCATTTTCTATTTCCAGATATGATTGGCACGTAAAATTTCAGGATACATGAGAGTCAGCATTATCATTTTAGTGCATTTTGAAATTAAAAAATTAAGACCTTCACATTTATTAAAGATAGTAAAGGCCATTTATGGTCAGGAGCTCATGTGCTCCACCTTCCATACGGGAGCTATTTAAAAGTTGCCTACAGGATAGAGGAAGACCTTTAACTAGATGAATTGACACATCGGCTTCAGCAATGGGTTCAAATCTGCCAATAATTGCGAGAGTGGCACAAGACTAGGCAATCATTGGATCTATTGCACACTATGAGTAAGAACCAACTTCAGATGCCCGAGCAACAATACAGTTCATTATAATGGCAGACAGCCCTCTTTCCCCCTCTAAACTACCTCGATTCTCACCTTTCTTTGTCTCTTTACTAAAACCAATATTACCCTTTTAGGTTGGCATAGCTTCCCCCAAACCAACTTATTTTCTATTTATATAATCAATTTACTTAAATTTCAACTTAAAATTTTTGCCTTTAAAATGATTTAATTATTAAGAAAATTCAGTCATTATTATTTGATTTAATTTCCTAAAGCCATTTTTTCATTGACACATATGCCAACATGTTTCCTTGAATATACCAAATGGCTAAACACACTCAACCAGAACTCCAAACTAAATTAAAATATGTACATTCTAGTCATATTACACTAAAATAATATTTTCATTTACTTTACCCAAGGAATTGAATTGCAAGTTTTATCCTTTGCTGTCTAAAATAAAGCCAAACTTCAACTAGGTTTACCAATAATTTCTAAATAAACCAAGCTACTATAATTTATCTACTCAGAAAGACCATAGCATTTCTCTTAACTCTATGTTATACTGCTCTGTGACATCTCTGGTACATTATAAGGGAAAGGGGTGCCTGGCGACCAGTGGGTGAAATATTGGACTGCTGACTCAAAGGTCAGAGGTGTGATCTCACCAGCCACTCCTACACGATGAGACAGCCTATTTCTTAAAGGAGGCACAGGCTCAGCAACTGAATGGAATACTTCTACTCTGTCCTATGCAGTATAGCATTAACCCCGGCATGGTGCTCACTGATTTAATAAGGTGTGTGTGTGTGTGTGTGTGCGCGCGCGCTGTTTCCTGGTCTTTCAAATTTATAACCTTGTTTTAAAAATCTTCCTTACACCTTTGACAGGTAAGATTACTGGCACATTAAAGGGAGGTTTGACTACAGTTCAAATGTTCTTGTGGCTGAACAATACATCATCTTGGATTAGGGAATAAAGAGAGGAAATCCTGACAATATGCAAAAGGAGGATTGCGAATTCTGACATCGAAATTTACATCCCTGGACTCACATGAGTGTAGAACATCTGTTCTCATCAGGAGGTGAATTTTGATGGGAGAGAGCAGAAGAAAAATTTGAAAAATATAACACTTGTTTCTTCATTTCTCAGATCTGTCATGCTGAAGGTTTATGTTCCTTTAAATAGTTAGATGAAGAAACTAAAATTAATTTTATTAGCTTTGATTTGGCTGATAATATTTTAAATCTCTGAACTGATCAGTGTAGTCAGAGTTTAAGAGTTGCTGCTTCCAACAATATGTGAATTAAATGTATTTGGAACCCCGTAATGCTTATGAAAGAGGTATCACTTAAACCTTCATGTAAATTTATCTACTCCAGTTAATCTCATTGTAAGAATTGTAAGCGTATTGATGTGATGATTAAAGAATACAGGCTTAAGTATTCCAGTAGAGGAGGGATACTTTTTATAATTGAGAAACCTGCCAACCTAAGTATTAGAGTTTTTCCTATTTGTACCTTGTTGCCATGCTTCTGTCTTGAAATTTATTCTTTAAACTCTGTAATTATTGATAGATCACAATACTTCAAAAACAAATTCTGAATTCAAATTAGCTTTAGATCATGTTATAATGGACCATATTTTTGTGGGTGATTTTTCTCATTATCTCTCAATATTGTTTGTCAAGTGAAAGATAACCCAGACATGTTACCATCAAGGAAACTTTATGGGGGAGAGGGGAGCGGAGAGGGAGGAGAAAAAATGAGGAGTTGATACCAAGGACTCAAGTAGAAAGCAAATGTTTTGAGATTGATGATGGCAACATATGTACAGATGTCTTGACACATGGATGTATGTATGGATTGTGATGAGTAGTACACGCCCCCAATAGAATGATTAAAAAAATTATGACTGTCATACAAATATAAAATTTGCACATATCACATGTTTAAATCATTGATTCATCTTACTGTGAGAGCCAGTAATATGATACCCAAAAAGGATCTAAGAAGAGTAATCTAAAAGTAAACATATATATAAGCCATTGGGTTATACTGAAATGAAATTGTAATAGATATAAAATGTCAGGCTTAATGTATTTGCATTACTTTCAGTTTTCTTATAACTTAAACAGAGCTTAAAATATCTCAATTAAAAGTAATAGAAGCTTTCTTTTACCATTAACACTTTCATAATTATATTGCTTTACGTATAATACAATAAAATAGTTCAATTACATCAAGTAGAATTGTACAATTGCTACAATTGGTTACATTTAAAATTTTTAATAGCATCTTTACTTTTTACTTTAAAAAGACAAATATAATGCCTATCTTTCTACATCTTTTTCCCCTTGCTGTTTTTTTATTTCTACATCTTTACATAAAAATTTATTTTCTCTCTTTTTAAATTTTTTACCTAAGGAGCCTTTGAATGGGTTTGAATTACTAACCTTTGGTTAGCAGTTTGTGCTTAACTCATCATGCCACAGCAAACCAAACCAAAGTCACTACCGTTCTACTGATTCTGACTCTTTACAGGATTTTGAGGCTATAAATCTTTACAGGAATAAACAAATTCATCCTCCAATTAGCAGCTCAATCCTTAACCCATAACATCAACAGAACTCTTCTTGAATGTTGTCATAAGGTGTTTTAAAATAGCAATATAAGTCTTCAGAATTTGTTTGCAATAGATTAAAATCCCCCAAAGAGAAAGGAACAAAGAGAACTCACCACCATTAAATCAAGTCTGATGAATAGTGACACTACAAAGTAAGTGGGTACTGAGACTGAAAATCTTTAAATCTTCTCCCATGACGTGGCCAGAAGCTTTGAACTTCTGAGCTTTGGGTTAGCAGCTCAATACATAGCTTGTAACAAGAAAGGGCCTTAAAATAGATAGATATAATTACCACATTGCTCAAAATATATATTAGAAATAAGTGGACCTCATGTTTCTAGAGAATCAAACCCTTTGTGGATAGGTGCTATTGTTCTATTGCTTCTAAAAGAGTCTTGTAGAATCAGGAGAACACTTAATTATCAATTTAGCCTAAATTAACTTTTAGAAAAATGATTGGGATATACTTCACATATTGTACAATTATAATAAGAATATTTGTGCAATCTTCATCACAATCCATTTCAGAATATTTCTTCCTTTGGAATGGGATTTGTAAAATGTTTTTTTCTAGATTAAGTTTTAAACACTCTGTTTTAGTAATTGTGTACCATCTGAAAAAACCTAAGTATACTAAGAATGCCCTGGTAATCCCCAAACTTCAGTTTGTAAATAACATTTCCTAGACACAGCTACTTATACACAGATGGAACATAAACATTCTTTGTCAAACCAAGAGACCTGAATTCTAAAGCTAAACATATGGATATGGTTTCAACAATAGAAGATTTCTGGAAGAAGATTTATATCCTTATGCATGCATGCTTAAATTTTATATTCACACCCTTATGTAATGCTTGGTGTATTATAATGTATCTAAAGGCATTTAAAATTTTTATTTACTGAACATGTTTATTAGACATTTTTATTTACTAAACATACATTTTGGGGAGAAAACCAGGACAGTATCTGCTGATCAATTGTAAGGTTATGATAAAATATGCATAACCCTCTGGTCTAGTAATTCTATTCCTAAGTCTAGATCATATAGATATGCCCATTGTTGTTTACACCATTTTCTGGCAAGATAGAAACATTGGGAAAATATTAATGTCTCCAAATAAGTATTTATTAAATTATCAAGTAACTACACAATGAAATATTATAAAGTTGACAGAAGGAAATGAGATAGAGATATATCTATCAACCAGCAAAGCAGACTGTGATGACGAGTCTTACATGTTGACATGGCTCAGTTAGAATACCATTCTTTAACCCAATACTAATTTAGACATTGTATGAATATGTCTTACAGATATGAATAACCTATGTAATCAGTCAATATTTTAATAATGAATATCATTGGTCAAAAGTGCTCAATTAGTGAAAACACACACCAATTCAACAATAGTCACATGTTCATTTGGAGATAGTAATTATATTATCTAAGTGGCACCATTCTCACTCTTCTTTTCCAGTGTATTCAGCAGAATCGTCACCGACTCACTATCCCCAAGCTTCTCAGCCAATCTTTCCAATAGCTTTGGTACATTTGATCACATACACATACATCTTTAAAAGAGTATTTTTATGCTCAAAGCAGATGTTCTTTTCTAATCAAGCTAAACTTTATCAGCTTGCACAAAGACTTATACTCTTAAAACTCTATAGCGTGCCCCTGTTAGTCAGCATCTACTCTACGGCAGTGACTGTATTGTTTGGTTTAAATAGGACTTCAGAGAATAATTTTGGATTATGGTTTAAAGATCATTTCCAACAAAAAAAAAGGATCATTTCCAGGCAATAATTATGGTGGTTCACTTTCCATCCATGCCTCCAGAAGTTATAAATTCCATGAGAATTATAACTTCAAAGTTACAATCCACATTTCTCCCCTTTGATCAGGATATATATATGAAATTATTGATTAAAATGTTCGATAATTATAAGCAAGCAGGTGCTATCTTGTTCTAGTCTAATGATAAATAAGGCAATTATTTGTTCAAGGAGGTAAGTAGACAGGTGTTCTAAATGCTCTTCAGAAGACTGGCTTTCCTGTTATTCCATTTCTCCAGAAAAAATAATCACCAATTGTTGTGCTTGGATAGTTACTCAAAGGCTTATGACTCCATGTCTTACACAATGAACTACAAGGTAGAACAAAAACCCTGAAACATCATGTCCCATTAAACCGTGTCTCTAGACCTTTAAGTCCGGAAGACAAATATATGCGGTGTTTAGTTGCACTTGAGAAGTTTCAGTAGCTTCTCTTGGTTGTTGTTATTATTATAAAAGTATATAACACAGTATTTTCCAATTCAACTAATTTTAGGTGAGCAACCTGTGAAATAAACTACACTAATCATGTTGTGCAGCCCGTACCCTTAATTGAGGCCAAATTTCCCATTACTATAACCAGAAACTCACTGCTTCCCAATATATAAATACTCCCTTTCTCTTATCTCTTTCCATTGGTTATCACAAATAAGCCCTGCTTCATATTCATATGCCTAATTTTATCTTGTCAAATAAATGAAATAATGCAATGTTTGTTTTTTTGATTGACCATTTCATTCAACATAATGTTTCTGATGTTTATCCATGTGTTTGCTTGCTTCAAGACAATTCCCATTATAACCGAGTAGTCTTTCTTTTATGTATATATTCCATTACATTTTCCCATTTCTTTATTAGTGGACATATAGATTGCTTCCAATAGTTAGCTATTGTGAATTGTGCTGCACTGCATATTGATGTACAGCTGTTTACTTTTAAGTCCCTTAGTTTTATAACTTGAGTAGGATTGTTGGTCGTATGGTAGTTCTAGTTGTAATGCTTTCAAGAATAATCCAACTGTTTTCCACAACAGCTGTGCCATTCTCCTTTCCCACCAGCAATGCATAAAGGTTCTGATTTTCCCATTTCCTCAGCAACATTTGTTATTTTCTTTTTTGTTATCCTAGCTATCCTACTGGGAGGGGAGTGGTATATAACTGTGGTTTTGATGTACATCTCTCTAATGACTAAACGAGGGCTTCCGCATAGTTCTTCCTCAGCTTAGTTCTTCCACGTTTAGTCATGGCTAATTAAGCAAAATCAGAATAGACTCTGATTTGTAAAATATGAATACACCCTAATAATACTGGAACAGGAATAATAAAGTGATGTTATTCTCCTAGAAATTGAATATCCTCTGAGAAAACCAAAGCAATACATGCATTACATAAAAACCACATCTCTTGACTCACAGAGTCAGACACCGTGGTGCCCAGCTTAAAGATGACAGCTGAATGTATGTTACGCCCCACAGTTCTGGCAATAATTCAGAATCCCTTAGCAGGCTCATGTAAGTCTACTCTTCCTGGACTGTAGGTTTTTCCCGGTTTGATTATTGTGAATACACTCATTTAACACGGCTCAGTTCTATTCACTTTGATGCGTGGCTTTGAGAGAATCAGTTAGAACCAATTTGAAACCCTGAACTAAAGATATAGATTATCTTTTCATGTGTGAGTGGGCTTCAGAAAATTCATAGAAAAAGCCCATTTAAAAAAATTCAATTTTCCATGAGCTTTTTTAAAACTCTTTTATTTTTTGTCTGTTTGAATACAATCTTTGGTAAAAGCACTGTTCAAATCATTTGCACATTCCAACAATGTCTTTTGAGTGTTTAATTGGACATGTTTTGTACACATTGTGAATATAAGAACCGTATTGGAAATATCCAACACCAAGCTCACTGCCATCAAGTCAATGTTGACTCATAGCAACCATGCAAGACAGAGTAGAACTGCCCTGTGCATTTCCAGGACGGGAAATCTTTACAGGAGCAGAAAGCCTCCTCTTTCCTGGGCCAGTTCGTGGCTTTGAGCTGCTAACTCTGAGGTTAGCCACCCTACATATAACCCACTCTGCTACCAGGGCTCCCCAGTGGGTAAATCGTTCCTGAAAAATTTCTCCCAATCTGTAGATTGTTTTTTACTCCTCTGAGAAAGTCTCTTAATGAAGAAACTCTTAATTTTTTTGAGTTCCACTTTTCTTACGTTATCTTTTGCAGCTCATGCGTTTGTTAGTATACCAGGTAACCTTTCCGTAAAAAATTAGACTGACAGCTACACCCCTATATTTTCTTTCAAGAACTTTATGGTTTTGGTTTTTAAATATAAGTTCTTTACAATTTTAAAATGTTTCTTATATATAGGGTAAAAAATGACTCATATGTGGGAATTTATAGTAACTTTCCAAGGACCATGTACTGAAGAGGCACTTCCTTACCAAATCAAATGGTGTTAGCACCCTTGGCAAAACTCAGTTAGAGATGTGTGTAGGACTCACTGCCATGAAGACAATGCCCATTCATGTCAACCCGATAGGACAGTAGACCTACCCGTATGCTTTTCCAAGACTGTTACTCTTTAGGAAGTAGAAATCCCAGTCTTTCTCCCGCAGAGCATGTGGTTTCAAACTGCTTACCTTGCGGATCACAGCCTAACACTTAACCACTATGCCACCAGGGTTCCATACAGATACGTGAAATTGTAGAAATTAATCTGATGGACTAACCAAAATACAGGCATTTTATTCTTTTACATTTTGATGGCTAATATGTCTTTGAAAAATCCAGATGGCAGAGATACTTAATTTGGGGGAGTAATTGTAGAAAATTCCACAGTAGCTTTCCTCCATTTCCCAAGAATAAGTCTTTCTCCCCTAACGTTGGCTCTCTCTCCTTTCCCTTTTATCTAGTTTCTCTCATTTTTCTCTTAGTGCTTCTCTTTTTGCCTAGAGTTTTTGTCTTATTGTTTATCTTTATTTTGTCTTATTTTTTTTAAAGGTATAAAAACGTGATCGATGGAACAGTAGATACACAACTTGAAGAGGAACAAGTCAGTGCATCGCGCCATGAGACTACCTTTCCCACCCGCCCCACCCATAGCCACCAGTCTCTGCAAGGACACCACTGGCCGCCAGGGCCCTGACCAGGTACCTGGGAGTCCTCAGGGTTGTGGAGTCCTTGGCAGCAGAACTCAAGTCTCCCCAAACATTGCTGGGTGAGGCACTCCGGGTGCCGAAGGCAGCTGCAGGGGCTGGAGCTGTATCACTGGAGACAGATTCACACGGAGGATACGCTGAGTCTGCTGTCGCACCTCATCATCCGAGGACCACCGGTCAACCTTGATGGCCCAGAATTTCAGAGGCTTTGCTATGCGAGGACCAAGTCGTGCCTTAGGGGAGCGGGGCCCAAGCTGTGTTCTCTTACAGGGAAGCAGCTCCTTTGCCTCCTGGGCCCTTTTCCTCTTCTGTCCCACAGCCTCAGGGGGGTTTCTCTGACACCTTTGCACAGTCTGGGCCTGAACAGACCCCTTGGGCTTGCCTCTGCTCTCAAGCTGAGTCTGGATCACCCTGGCCTTGGTTTTGATCTTCACCGCCTTGGCCTTGACCTGTGCCACCTTGGCCTTGGCCCGTGCTGCCTTGGCCTTGATTTGTGCCGCCTTGGCTTTGGTCTGTACCGCCTTGGCCTTGCCCTTAGCTCTGGCTTGAGCGGCCTTGGCTTTGGCCCGGGCCTTAGTCACCTTAGCCTGGGATGGCTTGGCCTTTTTCTGAGCCACCTTGGCTGAGGGAGTCTTAGGCTGTGGCCGGGACACCTTGGCCTGGGCACAAACAACTTTGGCCAGTGCTTGAGCGGCTTTGGCCTGGGCTGTCTTGGTGCCCAGGGCAGATCCCCCTTTCATTCGTAGACCACTGAGGGATTCAGTGACCTTGCAGGTCTTACTCTGGGGAACAGTGCCCCATCGGGGACCTGCCTTGGGGCGTTTGAAAGGCGTCTGTTAGGTTCCATCAAGGATAACCTCTTAAAGAGTTGCTTTTATGCTTTGTGATAGCACTGATGACCTCTTTATATGTGTTCTCTAAACAAGCAAGTAGAATTGTACTTGAACAAAAGATTCTGTGTATTCAGCTCCTGATAGGCTTTCACAAATGCCACACAAGTAATGTTGCTCATCTTTCAAGAGTTCAACCAGTCAGATAGGCTACATGCTGAATCATCTGTTCACAACTATTTGCAAATCTATTCTTGAAAAACATAAACCATTATCTGTATAATTATGTTATGTTATAAACTTTCATTTTAAGATAGAAACATGTGCAATACTCTATAAATCATTATTATTTATGATAGCAATAATAGCATTGCTAGTCAATGATAACATAACAATAATGACTGTTTTTCCTTTGCAACTTATAATGACTCATTCAATCTTCCGAATAGCTAATAAATATTGATAAAATACGAGTTAAGTTAGTCTACTATCAAAAAGTGTTGCATAAATATACAGTGATCATGCAACTATTTTAATACTTTTTTCACATGTTAATGAATAGTGAACTATTTTTTTAAACTGACCTCAATTTTAATTTTAAAAATTACATTTAGAGGATTTTATCTTGTTGGCTCAATTTTAACTTTATATTTTCTATGTGAGTAAGGACAAAATTAAAAATTAGTTTCATACTTAAATGCAGTGGATTATAATTAAATTTCACACTTTGGAGTTTGGGACATAACTGTTACTGAAAAGTACATTATTATAATTATATACTAAATGGTGATATTTTTATTCCTAGTTTGCTCTACTCTAAGCTAATCATTTTGTCCTACTTTCCATGTTCTCATGTCTGTGTGATGGTCTCAAAATGTTTTCTTGAATCAGTGAACCAGTGGTCACTAAAGTACTTGAAACATACTGGTAACTGAAACCCACCATTCATTCAATAAACATTATTTGAATCGTTGGCAAAGTTAAACATAGACAATGTCAAGAATTTAACAATCAGGAGAAAGAGGAAGAGTTGGGTAAAATGATGCTGATAGAAATCGGATTGGAATCCTTTCTGTCAAAGGTGACCACATTTCGCTCCCCCCTGAACTACTATCAAACCCACTATTTGTCACCTGACATCCTTTCTTTTGTCTTTCCTTCTGCATTCTTACATTTCTTTTCCCTTGAATAGATCTAGCTATTCTTTCAGGAGTTGAGCATTCAGGGAGTCTATATGGCATATAACTGAAGAAAAATACAGGAGACACATTAAGTGATTTCAATTTGTTATTCGTGATTATTCATAATGTAATGGTTAAGTGTGAAGGTTTGGGGACTCAGAATACCCAGGTCCAAATTCCGTCTGCACCAGTACCTCTTTGGATGATCATGGAAATTCACACCCTGTCTTTATCTCCTTCTCCTCTGATTCTTTTGTTACTTCATTGCATTATGTCTGTTTTCTTATTGTTAGTATAGGCCACTGTCAATCCAAAGTGTAGCAAGATTATCATTTGGAACCTCATTTTTATTTGTACCCATAAAATTAATACATTAATAGTAAAACCTGAGTCAAAATTCATCTCTAGGGTTGTCACGCAGTACAACAATGACCTCACCCCACCCAGGGCTTGCTCTTATCTCAGACAAAACATAGGGCATATCTGGTTAATATAATTGTAAAATGCTGAAATGTAGTATTTCTCTTTTGTTGATGAAATGCTGAGGTTTATGAAAAATAGGTTAAGTGAAGTTAGAAGCACAGAGCTCCTGTAAAGGTCTGATAATATATAGAATACTATCTGATCATATAGAAAATAAGATATTCTTTAAAATAAGATGACAAGAACAAGGCCCACTGTTCTGATACTATGTATATTATTTAACAAATTATTTGCATGATCCTGACCTCATATGATTATTTGTCTTCTCCTTTAGCATTCTATGTATTTTCAAATTTTCATGTCTTGCTTTGCCTTCCTTGGTATTGTTTTACTTTTCAGCTGGATCTGACCATTAATTCCAGTAGAACTCATGGATGATGCCCACAATTGTTGGATACATTAAAGATGTTAACAGTTAAAGTCATGCGAGAACTGCTCAAGGTGTAGTTATTCAATCAGGCTGGTTTCTTCTTTGCAATATCCTCAGGCAAGCCTCTCTCTGGCCCTCAGCCTCTTGCCTCTTTTCAGAGATTGGGCAGTGTTACAAACCACTTTTGGGGTGCTGATAAATGCCCAAAGGGCATCTCATTCCACCATAAACTTCAATCAGAATGCATTAAGCTGTAATTCCTCCAACTAAGTACCTGGAGACACCCCAATCCACAGGCCAGCCTCCTGCCCAAAGCACTCAGGTTTACTAGCTCTGTGGGATAAATGCAACATTTCTTAGATTATATGAATACTAATGATAATATTATTTTAAATTATGTGTTAGTTACACTATTAGTACTAATATTATTAGCAAAGTCTTTTATTTTTCTCCTCTTTCTTCAAATATTGCTTCATTCTCCAAAAATTTTTTGACATGAGTTCATAAATACTACTTACAATGTTAGAAAATTTGACCAGGTCAGGCACTACGAAAACACTGATAGCAATGAAAAACACAGTGCTCGCTTATAGCATTTCCAGAAGAAAGTGTGTGATTTGAAGTGTCACTATAATTGGGTGATAATGACAGCTCTCATCAGTTAGAGTGCACCAGGAGGTTCACAAAGTAAATTGGCATACTAAATTGTACCTCATAAATCCATAGAATAAATTGACATAGTAAATATATTATTCACATCAGCTGGACTTACAAAAATGTTTTTGTTGTTAAAACTGGTACATAGATATGTCTCTAACAAGCAGTTCATTTATGCTTCACAGCACAAAAATTGATGGACAGTCATTTTACTGTCACCCTCTTTGACAGTGTCCCTTAGTGCAGTCTACACATCCCATACCTTCCTAATGAGGCCACTGCAATAGCACTATTACTCAGTTTAAACAAGCAACTAGATATGAAATCCTTGGTAAAATCTTTAGAAAATGAGAAGTTGTAAAAAAAGAAATGGAAATATGCTGATGGTCACAGAGTAGTTGCTCGATTAACATTACTCTAAGTTGTATCTCCTACACATCGGTCAGTTTGTCATACTGTGTGGCTTATGGATTGCTGCAAGGCTAAGGGCTGTGCTACAAGTGTTTCAAATGCCAGCAGAGTCGCCCATGGTGCATGATTTTCAGCGGAGCTTCTAGACTAAGAATAGCTAGAAAGAAGGAATAAGCGGTCCACTTCTGAGGAATTAGTCCCAGAAAACCTTATGAATAGCGGTGGAACACTGTCCAATGTAGTGTTAGAAGGTGTGCCACTCACGCTGAAAGGTTCCCAAAAGGCCCTAGGGAAGGACATCCCCTCAACGAAGAGTCCTGTGAATGACATGGAGGAAACCAATCATGGAGGATCTTTCTTTGCTGATGTCGTCTGCCAAACAACGAAGAACGAGCTGTGACTGCCGACGCCCGTCAATAATATAACCTGGATTATATGTACTGTGGATCTAGGAACTTTGGAAGTTGTCCAAAAAGGAATGGAATACAGGTTGATATCCTAGGTTTCAATGATCTGACATTAGTATTTGAGTCAGATCATCACCATGGCAAAAATGACTATTTCAAGGGAAATGGCATCAAATTCATTGTCAAAAAGAAGGCATTTCAAGATCTATCTTGCACTATAATTCTGTCTGGAATACAGCTATTCTTCAAATTTAGGCAACAACCACTAAACTAAAGCCAATGATGAAGAAATTGAAGAATTCTACCAATTTTTACAGTCTAAAATTGATCAAACATACAATCAAGAGGTATTAAGAATGAAAATGTTAAAGTTGTAAACAAAAAGAAGGGATCAATGGCTACAAAATATGGTGTTGGTGATAGAAATGAAGGTGCAGATCCTGTTATTGGATTTTGGACTACCAGTGACCATTCTTTTCAAATGGCGCTTATACATTTGGACTCCACCAGAGGGATTACATAGTAACCAAACTGATTATATTATTATATTATAATATTGGAAAGAGACCATAGAGAAGCTCAATACCATAGGCCAAAACTATGGAACAATTGCTCATGTGCGAATTGAGGCTGAATCTGAAGAAATTTAAAGCAAGTTCACGAGAGCCAAACGAAGACCTTGAGTCCATTCCTCCCACAGTTCAAGGCCTTCTTGCATGCAGACGGCACACTGAACACTGACGGCCAGATCCCAGCAGAGCTGTGGGATATCACTAAGAACACCAATGAGGGCAGCGAATGTACAAATGCGCTTTACACAACTGATGTATGTATGGATTGTGATGAGTTGTAGGAGCCCCTAATAAAATGATTAAAAGAAAAAAAAGAATACAAAACATGAAGAAAGCAACAAGTCATTAAAATGAGAGGAAAGAAAGAAAAAAGTCAGCGTCAGAAGACACTCTTAAACTTGCTCTTGAATGTAAAGCACCTCGAGTGATGAGAAGATATTAGGAAGTAAAAGAGCAGAACAGACAATTTCTAAGAGTAGCTTGTGAATGGAAGGTGAATTACTGCTCTGAAGGCTGCAAAGCCCTGGCCTTGGAGAACAACATTGGAAAGAACATGCTCCAGATTTCTAAAGTTGAAAAAAGAACTGAACAAATCGTAAAACTTTTGTTTTATAATATTGAAAGTTACCATGGGCAAAACATAGGACAATATAGGAAGCACCAAAAGAGGATTGAAGGAATTCGCAGTCACTAAAAAACAGAATTGGTCCACAGTCAGCCAATTTAAGAGGTACCATATAAGTATGAAACAATCATGGATGGAAGATGTTTAAGCTGAAGTGAAGGCATTGGTGAAAAGAAAAAAAACAATGGCTCCAGGGCTTGATGGAATACCAACTGAAACGTTTCAACAAACTGATGCAAAGTTGAAAGCACTCACTGGTCTGAAAAGAAAATTGGAAGACAGCTACCTTGACCATCTACGGTAAGAGACAAAAGGTGACCCCACAGAAAGCAGGTGTTGTTGAAACACTATCCCAGAGCTTGACATCATGATAAACAGCAAAAGACTGAAAGGTCAAGATTGCATTTTACTTGGATTTACAAATAACGCTCAAGGAAGCAGCAGTAAAAAAATCAGCAGACTTCACTGGGTAAACCTTCTGCAAAATATTGTTTAAGATTTTTTTTTAGACATTTTTGTCACTAGTACATTTGTCCCTCATTTTTTAAGAAAAGTATTTTTTAACAGTTTAATTGGAATAGAATTATATCATACAATTCAGCAGTTAAATCACATCAAGAAGAGTGGTACAATCTTCACCACGGTCAGTTTTAGAACATTAAATGATACCTATATATATATTTTTAAAATAATAATTTTATTAGGGGCTCATACAACTCCACAACCCATATATACATCATTTGTGTCCAGCACACTAGTACATCTGTTGACTTCATCATTCTCACAACACCTGCTTTCCACTTGAGCCCTTGGTGTCAGCTCCTCATTTCCCCGCCTCCCTGCCCGCTCCCCTCACCCCCTGAACTCTTGATAATTTATAAATTATTATTATTTTATCATATCTTATCCCATCCGACATCTCCCTCACCCACTTCTCCGCTGACTGTCCCCCAGGGAGGAGGCCATATCATTTTAAGGACTAGATAAAGCTGTCGTCTGAATAACGAATACTACCTGCACAATCTCTGCTGCCAAATGTACGTAGGGTTGTAAGCAAGAGACTGCGTGCAATGTCTGTTTGGCAATGGTCATGTTCTCTGCACTAAAGTACTCCATATTACCAAGGATTCACTCCGATTCAAGAAAAAGTGGTTTCCAGATTCACATATAGAGTAAACCTGGTGAACAAAATAAAACTGTGCAAACATTACTCAGTACCGTCCAGGTGATTCCAGGGGACCCCTGTGGTGCAGGGTCCCACTGTGCTTAGCTTCATCTGAAGCAGCAGATCAACAGGTGTTTCTTCTGAGGTGCTTCACTTGGGGCTTGAAGTACCAACTTTTTGGATAGTAATCAAGTGAACATTGGAGTTCAGTAAATATGGAGCATGTAGAGGAGTCTCCACAGGTATAACATTTCACTTTTTATTGAAATATGACATTTACTAATTAAAAATTATACAGTCCTTGTGTATTCATTAGTACAATGAGATCTTCATTGTAGGCAGTGGGTATGTATGACTCTTAATCTATCACCATCCATCAATTGCTAAGAAGGGTAAGATAGGACATTTGCCCTTCTCCCTTCCTGATTTATATTGAGTATAAAAGACTTGTAGAATATCTTTAGAAATTATGATAGTAATGTCAAATAAACACACAGATTGATCAAAATTCTTCCAAACTTCAAAGAAAACATTGTGTAATAATTTACTTTAAAACATGGTAATTTATACAATAACAAAATTCTAATCTTTACATGCTTTTTTCTTTGAAAGTAGTACTTTAAAAGGAAAATATCCCAAAACATAATACTTACTAAACATTTTAGAGACTGAATACACAGTTGTCAGTGTAATAATAGTTTTCTTTGAGGCTAAAATACAAAACAGTAATTTCTTCATTAGTTTGGAGTAAATGTAAAACAACCTGAAGAAAGCTTTTGTTAAATACAATTGATCCACCAGAATCTATCTGCCGTCTACCTCTCGATCTGTGATATGTAATACCTCCCAAATAAAACTGCAGCTATTACTGTTAAAGCAATTTCAACTCATGGAGACTCCAAGTGTGACAGAGTAGAACAGCTTTATCGGGTTTTCTTCGCTGTAATCTTCATACAGTAAGTAATTTGCAGGCACTTCCAAAATGCCATTGGATGAGTTTGAAACACCAATCTGTAGGGTAGTTGCCCATAACAAACCATTTGTACTTTTTTGAAATTTTATCATGTATAATTGATGAACATAACTAATTGGTTTAATTTAAGCAACAAATATGAATTGTTACTTTTTTAGAATTACAGGATAGGTAAGCAAATTTGTGTAAACCCACTATAAAGACAATATTGAAGTGTGAAAATATGTAAGAACTTATCATTGCATTTTGGGAGTAGAGACTATTTTCTGTTTCCCTAATCTATTTGTTTCAAAATCATTGTCAAAAAGTTATTTAGTACCCCTAAGGATTTAGCAATGAACTAGCTGTTTGAATGCTGAAACTATAACGAATATGCTTAGTTACTGTTGAATTGAAATGCTGAGTGGTCCATTAGGCAGAATGAGGAACTCATCCATCAGTGACATCCATGGTAACTGATTACTCTGACTGCTCCTATGTTAAACGTGAGCATACTCATGAGAATGTATGAAGCGGAGGCTAGCATAATAACGTTTCTATTATTCTGGAAGTCTTTTATTCAGTAAAGGTCTGTAGCTCTATGTTTCCTTGTCTTCCACACTCTGCATAGCATAAGCTATAAATTAATTCTAACTAATCCATTGTGTATGTTGAAAGATAACAAGTGTAGGAACACTAAATCTATTTAATACATGGGCTTGGAATTTTAATTGTTTACAAAGATAAAAGGATATAAAGAAATTAGTGATGTGCAAAATATTTGAAAAGCTCTAATTTGAACACTAATAAACAACTGTATAGAAATGGCATCAAAATATGGCCATTACTTTGCCAAATTTTACACAACTCAAAAACAACTGTATGCTTTGTAATATCAATAAGTGAGATAGGAATTGCTGATAAGAGAGCTAGGTTTTATGAGAGTTTTTCAAAATCCTTCTAGCTATAACTTAGCTTTGTATTTAATGTCTCTACTAATTAAACTGAATATTAAATACAAAAAAATCTATATAAATAAATATTATGATAATGAATGTTGATACAACTAAATAATAATAAATATAATAATGAATACTAAAGTCAATGTTAAAAATGAATGCTTAATGTTAAAATGAGTAAATATGAAATAAATGCTAACAAAGAATAATTTATATTGAGTTCAAAGTATTCTCCACTACAGAAACTATATCTAACCAATTGAATAAAAAGGGTATCTTTTAAAATTGTACGGCTTGCAATTGTAACTTTGAAGATCTCCTTTTCTATTCTGCAAATACTTTGAGTGTACACAGAGACAGAATTAGGAGGGGTCAGGGCATAGATCACAATGGACAACATCATCAGGGGGTTGATGCCAACATGACTATCTACAAAATATTTGTGTAGTGTTTCAGAAGAATTATGGTTAAAGAAAATACTTCTGTAGTAACTTATAATGAAAACTATCTTTTTTGTTTTTTTCTGTAAAACCTGCTTACAGGAATCAATGTACCTACTCAACTAAAAATCTATGCTATTTTAGCTTTTGACCTGTCTTATGAACTCTACTCAGAGCTGTCATTGTTGTCCAACTACAATGGTGTTTCAAGTCATGTGGTTTTAATTGCATGTGCTACAAGCATTCGCTGTTATTTTTGTTTCTGCTGGTATTTTTAAAGTTTCTGATTTTGTCGAATTGTCTGGTATTCTAGGCACAATGTTATCGTAAATAGCATTTGTGAAGCAAGATCAATAGCTTTATAAAGACTAAAGTAATAGTTAAAGGAAAAGAATAAGAAAATCAAAAAAGTATTTTGTTCCAGTACTTATAATCTTTTTATTAAGAATGTAATTCAATGTAGAGAGATTTTACAAATAATTTCGCTGTTATTATTCATGTAATCTAAGAAACATTGCATTTAATCATTTGTAACTATATTTATCATGCATGCTGCTGTGATTGAAATTGATCATAAGTATTACTAAGGACTTTGTCTGGTTTGGTGTGAGAAACAGTGCATGGGTGGAGGTGTTGGCAGTGATCACATTGGATGACACCAGCGCCTAGTGATGCCAAGGCGGGTAGGTACGTAAGAATATGGCACAGAGCAGATGGAAGCTGAATATGAGAAATACAGATTAATTGTATACATGAATGAAAAGACTGTGAAACCCAATTACAATGAATGAACGTTTGTTTAGTGAAATCCAATTTTATGAGCACTTTGTTACATATGACTGGAATTTTTCATGTGGTAAAATATATAGTACACAAAAATTCTACCATTTTTATATTGTCAGAGGCATTATGTATATGCACAGTGGTAGATGACTCATATTTCAAGGATATTTTTACCACTCCAAATAGAAATTCTGTAGATATTGTAATTGAATGCCTATTGAATAACTCCTCTCTCTTTTCTCTCTCAATCCTGAATAATCTCTAATCTACTTTCTGCCTCTATGAATTTTTGTATTCCAAATTTCATATAAGATGAATAACATAATATTTTCCTTTTATTTAAACCAGCATTATGTTTTAAGCATTCATTGATTTTGAAATATGGATCAGAACTTTTAATGCATAAATAACAAAATAATATTCAGTTATGTATATATATCACGTTGTTCATTCATGTTTGATGGACATGGGCTGTTTCAAACTTTTGGCAATTATGAGTAATAACTACTGCCAAGGACATTGATGTACTAGTATCTGTTTTAGTTTCTGCTGTTTCCAACTCTTTGAACCAAAAGCACTTGGGAAATTTTGATCTATACCCATCCTTTTGAGAAAAAGTAACAGTTCCGTTTTTATCTTAAACCTGTATCAACATGTTAGATACCTCTCTACATTAAACATATTTATATATCAATATAAAAGGTGCCTTAGATGCATGTGAGAGATTGACAATAAATAAGGAAGGCTGAAGAGAAACTTATATTTTTGAATTGTGGTGTTGGTGATGATTACTGAAAATGCCATTGGCTCTCAGAAGAACAACTAAATCTGGTTTGGAATGCCAGAAAGCTCACTGGAAGCAAGGATAGTGAGAGATCACCTCATGTACTGTCGCCCTGTTACCAGGACAGTGCAGTTCCGAGGAGCGGGCATCATGGTTGGTAAAATTAGAAGGTCAGTGACAAAAGCAGACCCTCGAGGAGATGGATTGACACAGTGGCTGCAATCACAGGCTTACATACAAACAAACAAACAAAAGCACTTTCAGGATGGTGTAAGAGTGGGCACGTACAAGTTCTACCCCTAGTGTAGCCATGTAACCAATCATGTCCCCCTATTTCTGTTCTGCATATGGAGAGGAAAACACACTGTAAAAGTACAAAAAAGAACAAGCAACAGAAGCGATAACAGGGGCAAATAGTACTTCACGTTATGTGTAAAAGGCTCTTGGGAGTACTTGTATTATCAGTTACTGTTTTATATTCAGAATTTCAAAATGTTGTGGCTATTTTCAATTGAGTAAATTATAAATGTGTCATCTGCTACTCTCTCTCCTCATGGCATTTCCTGAATGAATGATTAGATTCCACAAGTACCTATAGTTTGATGTAACATCTAAAGATATCCTTATTGTTGATTGGATCTGTTGGGGGTTTCAGGTGAGCAGAAAGTAGAGGGTCATTTACTTGAAGGAAAGCTTTTTTCTCTGTATTGCAATCTGAGAACAGAGCCTGGCACAGAGTAGCATTTGATAAATGTATGTTCAGAATAAATGAATGAGTGCTAGATACAAGCATGAAAAATAAATAGATCTTGTATCAGTTATTCCTTATAGGGTTTCCAATACACTGAGTGGAGCTTATAGACCTTCCACCTTGCTGTTTTATATTGTTATCAAGTTCATAATTCACTACCCAATTGCTCATCTTTTTTTTTCTTTTTTCAGAAATACTAAAAATAATTGAACCCAGATAATTGTTGTTATGTGCCATTGGGTACATTCTAACACACAGCAACTCCATGTAACAAAGTGAGGCTGCTCCACAGGGCTTCCTAGACTGTGCCTGCTGCCCTGGTGGTGGAGCGGTTACTCATTAGGCTACCAACTGCAAAGTCATCACTTTGAAACCACCAGCTGATTTCTAGTCCCATAGAGTGACAGTCTCAGAAACTCACAGGGGAAGTTTTACTCTGCCCTTTAGAGTCACTATAAGTCAGTACTGGCTTGATGGTAGTGCATTTTGAGTATTTCCATGTCTTTTGTTCTAGGAGCACATCACTGGTGGCAGGGTTAAGCTTCTACTGACCTTTTTGGTTATCAGCCAAACATGTAACCATTGCACTGTCAGGGTCCTTAGATATAAAGATACTAGGTGGTAATCTAGGGCAAGGACATGGAATTATAAGGCGTGCCACAATACGTGATTTCTTTCAAACATGTAAGGAGAGAGAACTGCAGGTTGCATATCCCTCTTTTTGCCCTTCAACTTTAACAAAGGGATCTTCACACATGAAGGAAAATACGGACCATTTGGGAGAAAGCTCAACTATAAGCACCTCTAAAAAGGAGGAATCAAACTCAGATTGTCTGTTTATTTACCTCGAAATGGATTCTCTCAGAGAAGACAAAGAATCAGGAATGATTCACCATTCCAATAGAAAGCTGAGTAATAAGAGTACAAGGTTTTCCAAGGAATTCTAAGAGCCAGTTCTTGGATTCACTTCAGCGTTCTATTGAAAACCAACAATTGTAAAGAAACTCAAAAGATTCAATTATCCTAAAGGGGAGAATATGTGGATACAGAATATGTCAAATAAAGGAGATTTTGATTTTTTAAAATGGAAATGAAGTAAAAATGATCAACTTCAGATGTTCATAGTCACATGTGGTTGTCTATTTCTACTTAGGAGGATATATATATCTGGAAATATTAAAACCACGTGTTGAGAAGTGATAGTATTTTATCATTGGAGGATGTCTTCAAGTCACGTACACTTCTTCTCTTAGATATTGGCCATAATGTAATTGATCTAAAGACAGAAGACCTGTAGATCTGAATCAACAGTATGACTTTAGATTCTTTCCAAAATTATGCTTTATAAACTTACTCCTCTCCAATAATTAACTACCTTTAATTAATTAAATGTATTCATTTTTCTTACTATTTCAACATTATTGTTATTCTGGAATGTTACATATGTTCTTGCAAGACATTAATTATCATAATGGAACAGTGGCAATCATAACCTAGTATATTAAAAAATAAATAAAACAATAGCAGAATCCTAAATGCAGTAGCTCATTCAAGGCATCCAGGAACTGGGTGCGTAGTATTAGAATAGATTGCTAGATTCTATACATTGTTGATGTGTACTTGCAACTCTAAATTTCTTTATTTCTTCAGGCTTCAGTGTGAGATCAGCTATAGGATTGTACTGTGGGTTAATAATTTGGAGGTAAGTAACTAATCATAGGAAGTAAAAATCAATTTAGATTTTCACATGAGCAATTTGGTGGCTCATCCCACAGTAATGCTCAAATAACATCTTTGGAGAAATCTTTTAGGAAAGTTTGTGCTGGGTAATATTGTTAGAAGAGAAGACAACATCCCTGAACAGAGCTCTTTAAACATAAACATTATTGATTTTCATGTTAACTGAGCTCTTCAAGAGCTTTACATCCAAACTATAAATCAAAGGCAGGTATACAAATCATCTAGATTCTTACTAAATGAAAAGAAGATGTGATATGATTTAAAAGATCAGGGTAGAGATGTGTAAGCAGAATTTTTGTGATTGATCATCCCAAGTCAACTTTATTATTTAAGAGCTATTGGACTATAAAGAAGCTGATTTTTCCTCCAACGACATGGGTTAGATTTACATGGTGTCATAAATATTGACAGCATTATGTTAGTCATGCACTTTGATTTCTCTTTCATACTGAGAATTCTATAGAAATAAGGATTATATAAACATATTGAGGATGGATGCACCCAGGGGTTGAAATGATGGGACCAGTAACTCTATGACTATTAAGTTGTTTTCATGCTGTTAAATATTTTGCATAACAGTGGGGAGCTGAGGTACCACAGCTTACTCAGCTTCTCCTACTACAACTCTATTTATTCTACAATTGGTACATAGATTAAAGTTAATGGCTTCGATTATTTTCCCATGTTCTATAAATGATAAGACTAATGCATCAAATGTGTGTGTGTGTGTGTTTAAGGAATCTTTGCTAAAGTCCAAACTAAAGAAGAAACCAGATGTTAACTACATACCCATTCCAAAAAATGCTATTAGAATAAGTCCACAAAACACGTTACTAAATGGTAGCTTAACTAGTCAAGCAACTCCACGCCAAACAAGTTATATAGTACAAGACACAAGATAGGAAAAGGATACTTTTGAGTGGTTTTCTGCAGTTGAACAAGGGGGTTCCTGCAAGAAGGTAAGCCTGGTCTTGCACTGTCTTGACTATTGACTAAGTTATGGTATTGGAGCAAACATGAGGTTAAGCTCAAGATATTCCTTTGAAAAGATTGGCATGGGTTCCACATATTCACATGGGAATGACAGCTGCTTTCCTTTGTAAGCATTCTGAAAGCAAGAATCTTGCTGGAGCAACCATGAAGGTAATGCTAGGAAGGAAAGAGCAGAAATTCCTACCATTTGCTGAAACGAGGATGAGCTCTTGGGCCTAGAGCGGTCAAGCAGTCCATCCTGAGTCCACTCTGCATTTGACATCACAGGCGAAGAAGGAGAATCTATGAAGCAGCAATAAATAAATAAATAAATAAATGCATCTCTCGTGAAAGAAAAAGGTAACGCGGGGTTACTATGCTAGATCTCTGCAATTCACGACAACTCCCACAACATATCCAGACTTTGGATGGCTGTCACAATGAGAGCATGGTACCAGCCAGTCTCACCCAAGACAAAATGAGACACAGTTCTAAATTTATGAGTATTTAAATGTAATTGGTAGATTGTACTTATTCTTGCCTTTCTTCAGTTTTTAATGACGTTTCAAGAGACTCATAACTCACATTTTTTAAAATCATTTTATTAGGGGCTCATATGACTCATCACAATCCATACATACATCAATTGTGTAAAGCACATTTTTTTTTACTCTTAAAACAAAGGGGTAATGTTTCCCCCCTGCAGTTTTATTGACATATAATTCACATCTCATACAATTCAATAGTTCAGTCACATCAAGAAGAGCTGTACAATCAAATCATCACCACCATCAGTTTTAGAACATTTTCTTCATTCTTGTAACCATTAGCTCCCCAAATCCTTCCAAACGCCCCTGCAGTACTCTCAAGAAACCATGAATCCAATTACTGTCTCTATAGATTTACCTATCCTGAGTTTCATATACAGACAAAACCCCCATTAAAAACAAAAAACTAACAGTAGTGACAAAGTAAAACAGATAAAAACTTAAAAGGATAAGAAAGCAGAACATATTTAAAATTAGAACAAATGTATGTGGGTCGTAAGGGAGATCAAATGATGGGTGCTAAATCGTAACCTCACTGCATTTGCAGTTATCCGCTTTCCAATGTCCTCTGCATGCCAACCAGGCGAGTCACAGCCCTTGGAGCCAGTTTCTAACAACGAATTCTCGACATGATGCCAACTGACAAAGGACAAAAGAAACAAATTGGATCACATCAAAATTGAGATGCTTTTGTTCATTGAAAAACTATAAACAAAGTGAAGAGGCAATCTATAGACTGAGAGAAAAATGTGGAAGCCAGATGTTGGATAAGAATTAAATATCCAGACAAGATAAAGAATTCTTAAACCTTAACAACAACAACAACGAAGAAGACAAACTGAATGAAAAATGGGCCAAGGACTTGTTGGCTGGACAGGTCCTATACACCTAGTACGTATCCACCATCAAAATGAGAATTGTTAGTATACGAAAAGTACGGAGAACTTTTCTTCTTTTTTTCCCCACATATTATATGATTGCTTTTATTTATTTATTTTTTTATCAATTTCTTGGGGCTCATACAATTCATCACAATACATAGATCAATTTTGTAAAGCACATTTATACATTTGTTGCCCTCATTGTTCCCAAAATACGCTTTCCTCTTGGGTTCCTGGAATCAGCTCATTTTCCTTTTTCCCCTCCCCTCCCTTCCTCCTCCCCTCTCCACCATAAACCCTTGATAATTTATAAATTATTATTGTATCTTATATTACACT
>NW_022103908.1:27562596-27583971 GCF_000313985.2 Echinops telfairi | reverse complement strand
CCACATTTGCTTATACACCATTTGTCTTCAGCGATCGTATCATGGAGGTGAGCACAAAATGATATGACCTTTTTTTCTTTGATGCCAGATAACTGATCCCTTCAGCACCTCATGATCACACAGACTGATGTCTTCTTCCATGTGGGCTTTGTTGCTTCTGAGCTAGATGGCCGTTTGTTTACCTTCAAGCTTTTAAGAACCCAGACGCTATATCCTTTGATAGCCTCACATTATATGAAAACTACTTCAAAATGTTTCAAAAGCTTAAATATATGATTTACACCCATCCAACTCTTAGAGAAAAAAAGTGGAACAGTGCCACAGACCTCGTCTTTAACAATGGCTTCTTCCATACATCCCTACATACAAAAGCACAAAATACACAATAAATAAATTAGATCCCATTAGGATTTGACATTTCTGCCCTTCAAAACAGTTTATTAACCAAATGGAGAGACAAGCTCTACACTGAGAGAACTTTTGAGGAACTACATACCAGGATAAAGGTTTAATATCCAGAGTACATAAAAATCTGCTACAAGTTAACCAGCACACACACACACACACACACACACACACACACACACACACGACAAAGAACACAAATGAAAAATAGA
Source organism: Echinops telfairi (assembly GCF_000313985.2). Taxonomy (NCBI): domain Eukaryota; kingdom Metazoa; phylum Chordata; class Mammalia; order Afrosoricida; family Tenrecidae; genus Echinops; species Echinops telfairi. The sequence continues at coordinate 27,583,354 of NW_022103908.1, read as the reverse complement.
CAAAGATTTTAAATAAATATTTCACCAATGAGAACATGCAAATGGCTATCTAGCACATGGGGGGGGGGGGCAGGAAGCTCAAAGTAATTCACTATTAAGGAGATCTAAGCCCCAATGAGATACTACATTAATCCCATGATGATGGCACTGAAAATAGCAAATGTTGGCTTGGTTGGAAAGAAATGGAAAACGTCCATTGTTATTGGGAGGGGCACTGGTAGTGTATTGGTTACAGGTTGGGCTGAGATCCTCAAGGTTGGCAGTTTGAAACTACCAGCTGCTCTATGGAAGGAAGACAGGGATTTCTACTCCCACAAGCAATTACACTCTCAGGAACTCAGGCGCAGTTTTAACCTGTCTTATAGGGTTGCTATAATTGCCTCAATGGCAGTGAGTGTGCAAGTGCCAGTATTTTTATTAGGATTGGAATGGGAAAGCTACTCTGGAGCAGTTTTGTGTTTCCTCAAAAAGTTAGGCATACAATCCTATAATCTCCCTCTTAGATTCATTACCCAAGAACCTTGAAAGAACAGATGCATCCAGACACTTGTACAACAATACTCTTTGCAACACTATCTATAATATCTAAGGGGTAGAAACCACCCAAATGTACATTAATAGGTAAATGAATAAACAATATATATATATATACACACACACACACACAATGTAATATTACTCAGTTATAAAGATAAATGAAGCCCTGGTACATGCTACAACATATATATGCACCCTAAAAATAGTATGCTGTGTGAAATAATTTAATGAAGAAAGGACCAATATTATATAGTTAAATTAATATGAAATACCTAGAATAGGAAGATGTATAGATGACAGATTTTAATACTGGTTGTCAGGGACAGAAAGAAAGAGAAAAGGTAGAGTTATTGATTAGGAAGCACTCAATTTCTGTTTAAGCTGATAAAAAATTTAGCAAGAGATACTGGTGAAGGTTACATAACATAATTGATCTAATTGCCATCACTGAACTGTAGGAGAAAAATGTTGAATTGGCGAATGCTGTTTTCTCTATGTATAGTTACCATGTTTTAACATCACAAGAGCCAAAACTATACTCACTGCCATAAAATTGATTCTGATTCATAACTATCCAATATAAGAATTCCAAAACTATAAATATTTACAGAAGTAGATAGCCTCAACTTTCTCCCCCAGTGCAGCTGGTGGGTTTGAATCAATGACCTTGCCATTGACAGTCTGATGCTTACCTGAAGGTGCCACCAGGACCCCTGGCAACAACAACAAAGGCATGAAAAAGACATTGCAGTGCATTTGAAAGACAATGTTAGCACTGTTAACTCCACTGGATGGGACCAAACAATAGAATTGTATGTGAATGGATATATTTCAATAACACTATTATAAATTTAAAAATCAAACAAACCCACTGTCATCCAGTCATTTCAATCAATAGTGGTTGTTCTATAAATTGTGCTTCTTAAATGAAAACTGGTGTCGGCTGGACAAGGATATTGTATAATGGGAAAGACAATGACATGTACAAGGTAAACTGACAAACAAACCCACTACTGCTGTCTTGCCTCATGCCAACCCTGCATGGCAGAGTAGAACTACCATATAGGATTTCTAAGACTGAAGTTGTTAAGGACTTTGTCTTGCATGGATCCAAAATCAATGCTCATGGAAACAATAATCCAGAGATTAGGTAATTCTGCTGCATAAGACCTCGTTGGAGTTTTGAAAAGCAAAGACATCCCTGGGAGGGCTGAGGTGTGTCTGGCCAAGCCTTAGTATTTTCAGTTGCATGACATTACATAAGGAAGGCTGAAGAAAAATTGATGCATGTGATTTTGTGGTGCTGGCTAAGAATATTGAAAGTATGATAGACTAATGGATCTGTCTTAGAAGTCAGGTCAGAATGATCGTTAGAGGCATGGATGGCTAGACTTATTCTTACATACATTGGGCATGTTGTCAGGGAGAGCAGTCCCTGGAGAAGAACATCATGTTTCATAAAGCAGAGGGGCAGCAAAAAAGAGGAAGGCCTTCAAGGAGATGGCTTGATGCAGTGGCTGCAACAATGGGCTCAAGCATAGTAACAATGGTGAGCACGGCCGAGGGCTGGGTTGTATTTCATTCTGTTGTGCATAGGGTTGCTATGGGTCAGAACCAACTCGATGGCACCTAACAATAACAAATGTTTTCAGAAGCTGACTGCCCCATCATCATCCCATAGATTCGCTGTAGGATTTGAATCAATAACCTTACAGTTAGCAGTCAAGAGCTTAATCACTTGTAGATACAATTAGACTAAAGCCTTACAGTGGTGAGTGATGGGCATGATGGAAGGGTGACAATAGATCTTGATTCTTCAAGGAAATACTAACTTTTTCTCACTGATTTAACAAAATTAATGGTGTGTTATTTTACTTTCAAAGAGATGAAGAATATGGTCAGTGTGCATAAAGAATCGCTCCTAAATCAGTGAACCTCAACTATGAATCATATACCAAAAAAAAAAAAAGAAAGAAAAGTTAATGTCAACTCAAAATTTCCTTTTTATATTGTTCTAGAATCAAATAGGATAATATATTAGAAGAGACTTTGAAGTTACTGCATACTTCACAAAGTTATGTTCTTTGCAGTTATGAACTTTTGCCTTCAAAATCATTTATGAAGAGTTTATACCATGTTCAAAGTTTGTAACTACATATTTCACTACTGCATTAGTTCTAAAACATGAGTATACGTTAATCAGAAATTTTGGATCCCAGGTGGCACAGTGCTTGCGTGCTCTCCAGCTAACTGAAAGGCTGGGAGTTTAAACCTACAAGCTGCTCTGTGGAAGAAAGATGGGACTGTGCTTTGGTGAGGATTTTAATCTAAGAACTATGGCCAGCTCTGCCCTGGTCTAGATGGTTAGAATGAGAATGAATCGATTAAATGCCAATGGCTTTGACATAATTCTTGCAACTAATACCTTAGAGGTTTGTTTTTTGTCTTTTTAAACTCATTCATCTGTGACCAAATGCTCAATGAATTGAAACTGGGGGTGGGGTGGTGGGTAGGGGGGCAATTAAACAGAATTATGCATTGAATTGTATCTCCCAAAAGTTTGGACAGTAAATTTTAACCAATTTTGTCATGATAATTTTTTGTATATTTGTGACTAAAGAACTCTAGGGGTGCTATTGGGGAGACATTAGCCTGCTAACTTCAAGGTGGAGAGCCAAACCTGTCAGTCTCTCCAAGGGAGAAAGATAAGGCTACCTGTTTCTAGAAAGATCTCCAGCTTCAGAAGCTGGCCCTGACTCAGAATTCATTCAGCAGCAGTAGGTATACCTGTAGTTATAATGCCAATTTCAAATGGTTTGATTTTATGTTAATAAAGGTAACGTGTATGTTAAATACCTTTATTTTTTACATACAAAGTATTAAACAAACATTCTGGAGAAGCAGAAATAGAAGGAGAGAGGCTGAACCACGGGAGGTTTGCTCAGGAACAGAAATTCCGAAAAGGCAAATGTCTCTCTTCAGATGGGAGAGGAGAACGAGAGCACACCCTGAGTGTGCCCTTCCAGGCACCTCAGCCAAGCAAACACACATGCTTCTGAAAGCCACCCTTCGACAGCATTTGTGTCAGAGATATACCGCACTAAGATACACATTTTGACTGAGATTAGATTCAGTAACATACTCTGGGGCAGTTACCCGCAAACTCCTACTGGAAGCACATTGGGTTGAAATGAATCACAGATGAGAAGTCCCTGGAATGAGAAGATCCTTGCTCACCTGCCAAATGCACTGGAAAGTGGACTGCGGCAGCAGCAGTTAGGTTAAAATGCAGCACCTTGTCATTTGATCTTTCTTATTTCCATTTCCATTTCTTTATCGGCTTTCTTTTCTATTGAGATTTTTATCTGTTTTACTCTTTTATGCTTTGTTGGTTTTTGTGGTCTGTTTGAATGTTTGTTTCTACTTGAAATCCAGTGTAGGTAAATTTATGGAGACAGTAAGTGGATTAATGGAGGTATGGCAGAATTTTGTGGAAAATGGGGCTCTAATGATCAGCTAATGCTGAAACACAAGAAAAACATTCTGATCCAAATGAAGCGTATCATTCATATTCCACTTGTTTCTTAATGTTGAATATAATGACTTCCTGAGTCTATAATAACCACATCCTCTGGTTCAATCCTCTTACCTGCTAAAACTAACAGAAAGGGTTTAGTATTTATTTTATCCATACCTTTAGAAACACGAGTAGCTAGAGAAGACCAGAAGTTAACTTACAATCTTGAGTTTAATAACTAGTAAACAAACAAGCAAAATGCCATTGTTCAAGAATCAGATATGGTAATATATATTAGAGGAGAGGAGAGTTCTGATGCTCCTCAGCCTCATCTAAGGGACTTGTGCCTGCTGTTTAGCTGAAGGCTATCTTGGTATATGAATGGAGCCCCAAAATCTTTTTCACCGATGACCCTTATTTATTCAAAAAGTGCACTTATTTGTGATTTAGGTGCAAAGATAGTATAATATTCTCCTGGGTGACTTACAGAAAAAGAGGGAAACAAAACATGTAAGCCAGCTGCCAACACTTTTATAGAGAAAATGGTCAACTTAATGATTTTCCCCCCAACTTTGTTGCTTCACTGTATCAATCAATTGATCCTGTGGAAGCAGATATGTTTCTCCTGTGTATAATATATTTTCTCAGAACAGTTTTCAAGTCCCCTAACAGGAGAATTTATGTCTAAACCTCTTTGGTATCTGTCTCAACCTATTTATATTTTCTGTATAAATATTGAAGGAATACATGGATAAATAAATGTGTCCAAATTCAGTGTGACATGTCAGTACTAAATCTGGGGGAGGGGATGGAAATAGCCCATATTTTGGAAGAGTTGATGTATTCATGGTTTGGAATACCACTGCATCATAATTAAATAAAATGGTCATGGCCTTATTTTAGAAACATCTTCTCAAACTCACATCTGAAATTATTTATGCTGGTAAAAATAGACCAAGGGATGTTTAATTCATCTCACAGTTTGGCCTTTTTGTAGAAAACCTTTATTGTAATGAAAACGGAAATGACTGGATTGACCCGAGAGAAATAGTTTCTTTTGCTTTATTTAATGAAGGAAAATTTTTAAGAACTTTTAAAATTTGTCAGATGGATATATGCAAAAGAAAACTAGCATGGGCCATTTGTTAATGTTCCCTGTGCAACTATGAGATTTTTAATCAGAATAGTTCAGAGGCAAATATTTCTTAGCCACTAGAATTGTTTAACAGGAGGCAAACACTAATTAAGATGCCGCTGCCTCCGAGCAATATTTACTGTGGTTGAGCTAAATGAGTTTTAAAGCAGCTCAATCTCATTTCCCTGTTAAGATCTTCTTGCAGACGCCTAGGTTTCTCAGATTTAATCAGTCTCAACTCCCTCCCTGTTCTTCCCCACTCGAGTAGAAATGCATTGGTATTCCATGACCTCAAGAGATTATTAATCTATAAAATTGTCCTTGCCCTCCCCCCCCACCTCCCAGCCTATGACAATAATTATGATGGCTGCTGCAGAATTGTATTGCTGTTAAAAGTGGCAATAATGATGATGAAATTAAATCATCTTCCCTTATGTATAAAAGCAACACTTATTTCTATACTATTTGGATGGAATCCATTTATTTCTAGCAGTCATGGCTATGCATCATTCTTAAATGTACTGTAAATCTTCTAATAATTAATAACTGCTAGGGCTCAGTTCCTTAAGAAATGAATTTATATGAATTATGAATCACCTGTAGCTGAATTCATTATCCCCTCTCCTTGGCTATAAACATAAAAGGTAAAGGAATGATTGTCAAATAGGTAGATAGTTTTTAAAATGCTATTTAGAAAATATTTGGTTGTTTAGGTTGGCTTTCATTTTTATTAGATTTACTTTTTAAAATGTGATTAAATTGACAATTTCAAGAGGTGACTATTTTGTTTGGTTTGATTTCTCAGACATAGTTTGTGTTCTAAATGGACGTTTTTACATTGTAGAATTAAAAAAATGTTAAGAAAAAGTAAAATTGAAACATTCTAAATAAACAAATTGTGATAGGTAGGTTTATTGTGCCAACATGGCCAATGGACACATTTGGGATTAATTGAAGGGCGGAGAGATAAATGGCTCAACCAGCCTCGCCTTTCTTGTCTCTTGCTCTTTGATGATCAGATCAGTGTGTGGCTGCCTTAGCTGGTTCTCTGCCTTAATTTGCAAGCTACACTAACTGTGGGACACCTAACTGGAGGACTGCATCGCTTTAGTTTGAGGTTCCTTCAAGACCTGCTTCACCACGTTACTTGAGTATATATCACTTGAGCTTAGGACTGTGGGACCTTGTCATCTGGCTGACTGTTGCTAACCTGCCTTGCTGTTTGCTGCCTGTGGCCGGATAGCCTGAATTGCTCTATACTGCTTTATAGGTTAACTGTTTATTTCATATATATATATAAAATCATTAGTGTCTTGGTTTTGTCTCTCTAGAGAACCTTGTCTAACATACAAATATAACCCCATTTAAGATTATCATTACAATATTATTGTTTATTTTATAGACTACTATGATATTTTTAAAGATATTCATATACAGGTTTATATTTGTATTCAAAGCAGAGAATACCAGAAAGATGTTTGCATGTGTTTTATTGACTATGCCACAACATTGGAATGTGTAGATCATAATAAACTATGAATAATCTTGAGAAGAATGGGAATTCCAGGACATTTGATTGTGCTCATGTGGAATCTGTACATGGATCATGAGTCAGTTGTGCAAATAGAACAAGGGAATAGTGCATGGTTTAAATTAGGAAAGGTGTGTGTCAAGGTTCTTTGCTGTTACCATACTTAAAATCTGAATGCTGTGAAAATCATCAGTGAAGTTTGCTTACATGAAGAAGGGTGTGCATCAGGAATGGAGGAAGGCTTATTAGCAAACTGAAATATGCAGATGACACAACCTTGCTTGCTGAAAGTGAGGAGAACTTGACATACTTGCTGATGAAGAGCAGGATGAAGATCAAGCCTTCAGTACAGATTTCAACACAATGTAAAAGAGACCAAAATCCTTACAACTGGACCAATAACTAGCATCATAATACATGGAGAAAAGGCTGACATTGTCAAGGATTTCTTCTTGGTTGGCTCCACAATCAATGCTCATGGAAGCAGCAGTCAAGAGATCAAAAGACAAGTTGCATTACTTAAATGTGCTGCACAAAACCTCTTTAGAGTATTGAAAAGCAAGGATGCTACTTTGAGGAATAAAGAGTGACTGACCCAAACCATGGCATTTTCCTTTGCCTCACATGCACGTGAAAGTTGGACATGAATAAGGAAGACCAAGGAAGAATCAATGAATTTGAATTGTGGCACTGGAGAGTATATTGGATCTACATTGGGCTATTAAAAAAACCAAACAAATCTGTCTTGAAAGAAGTATGGTCAGAGTGCTCCTTAGCGTCCAGGATGGCAAGACTTCACTTTCCATCTGTTAGCTATATTGTCAGAGATACCAGTCCCTGGAGAAGCACATCCTGCTTGGTCAAGTGAACTGGCAGTGAAAAGGATGAAGGCCCTCCAGGAGATGAACTGGCACAGTAGCTACACAATGGGCTGGGCATGGGCATGATGATGAGGATGGGGCAGAACCATCTGTTCTGTTGTGCCTTAGGTTGCTTATGGGTGGTAGCAGCCTCAATGGCACCTAACAACAACAGTTCATCTAGAGCAGTGCTTCTCAACCTTCCTAATGCCGTGAACCTTTAATACAGTTCCTCATGTTGTGTGAGCCCCAACCATAAAATAATTTTTGTTGCTACTTCATAACTGTCATTTTGCTACTGTTATGAATCATAATGTAAGTATCTGATCTGCAGGATGTATTTTCATTGTTACAAATTGAATATAATGAAAGCATAGCAATGAATCACAAAAACAATAGGTAGTTATATATTGTGAAATATTTATTTCTAATAACTAATAAATGAAATTTGGTCTTGAAACATGATGTAGCATGGGTAACAGTCTTCACTCTGGGCATTGTATGTGGGTGTATCTGCATATGGGCAGACCCAACTGAAGACAGATAGAGGAGCCGTGCCTTGGTTCCTAAGACCATCGGAAATGTGTTTTCCGATGGTCTTGGGCGATCCCTGGGAAAGGGTCATTCGACCCCCAAAGGGGTTGCGACCCACAGTTTGAGAACCACTGATCTAGAGCATTTACTACACACATAAGTTCACCCATATCTGAGTATATGTTGGTGGGATCATATTATACATCACAATTTTTATTTGATGTTTTACTTCAAAAGCACATTTCCAAATCTTCCACCTCATTTCAAGTTGAAAATTTCATGATACCTCATCAGTTATTTTCTTGAGGATTGCGGACTATTTCAGTGAATCAGTTTTATCAAATTAATTGCTAGTCTGTTAACCTTGTTTGGGGGATTAATTATTAAAAAGGAAAGCAGTGACATATTAAATCATATAATAGTAGCATCTATAATTAGTAATATACCAAATTATACATTTATGCACATTTTTAGGTGTTGTTTTTAGGTGCCTTTGAGTTTTCTCTGACTCGTAGTCACTCCACACACAACAGGATAATGACCTGCGCAGTGTGTGCTGTCCTCACACATGCGGTGTCCTTGACAGTGGCTGAGTTAGTCCTTCTCCTTGGGAGCCTTCTTTCTTTGATGACTTTCCCTTGCTTTACCATCATGTCTTTCTCAAGGAAGGGGTCTCTTCTGATCACAATTCCAGAGTGAGGTGAGATGAAGTCTCACTAACACCTTTTAAGGCCTCTTTGGGCTATACTTTATTCAGGACAGATTTGTTCACTCTTCTGGTAGTCCATGGTATAGTCAATATTATTTTTCAAAATCATAATTCAAATGCACCTATTCTTCTGTGGTCTTCCCAATTCATTGTCTAACTTTCATATAAAACAGTCGGAAATGACCATGGCTTGGTTCATTGGTGCACTTTTGTCCTCCTCAGAGTGATAATTTTCCTTTTAATATTTTAAATATCTATTTTGAAATTGATTATCCCAATAGACTATGTTGTTTGATTTTTTGATGGCTGTGTCCATGAAAGTTAATTAAAGATCTAAGGAAAATGAAATTTTTGACAATTCCAGCATTGTGTTAGTCTGGGTAGACTAGAGAAACAAATCCATGGACACACATATGTGTATAAGAAAGAGCTGTATATACAAGAGCAATTGAATATTGAGAAAACATCCCAGCCCAGGCAGGATCAACTCCATAAGCCTGATATTAGCCCATATGTCCTAAAGCAATCTATAAAGTCCTCTTCAGACTCATGAAACACATGCAAAGACACTGAATGTAGATCCCAGGCCAGTGGGTAGAAAGTCTTTGGATCCAGTGGCATTGGAAACATCTCAGGGCTGGCAGGGTCTCTGCATGGCTTCTCCAGCACCCAGGGCCACATTAGGGTGGGTCCATGTGTCTTGTCAGCTGCTATGTCTCCAGGGTGTGAGCAGAGTCTCCCACCTCCAAGGAAGAAATACCATAATTCCAGAATCCTTAGGGGAAGGCTATGCCCACACAGAAGCCTCCTTAGCTATGACCTGATTGACAGGCTGGACTCCACCCTTACACACTTAATCCTTAAAGTGACAATTACATAACTACCACTAGCATTTTCTCTTTTTATTATGTTGCTGCTCCTCAGCTCAGTCAAGAATGCTTTTGTGAATCCAAGAAGCCGGACTATCTGAAGACAAATATGGCCCGAAGGTCAGAACCATCAGTATGCAGATGACACAAGGGGCTGGCTGAAAGCAAAGAGCAACTTAGGTCTTTTCCGATGAAGATGAAAGATGTACGACTTTAGTGCAGATTATACCCAAGACAGAGGGAAAAATCTACTTTATACTCTCAAACTTTTATTGATGTCTGGTTCTTCTTTTCTTATTCCTCGACCACTGCATATTTTATTGGAAATCATCACATTCTCATGGAAACTGGGGTTCAGAAATAATTAGCAGCTTGTCCCAGGTGCTACCTGTGAACACTAGAATGAGACTAACTTTTACAAGTTAGGCTCTTGAGTTGTTATTAGAGTTTGGGAAATGACCTAATTTTGATAAATGATTCAACTATGAGCTTTCACATTTTATTTTACATAAAATTAGATAAATGAAATAAAGACTAGATGATTTAAATGACATTCCATGTTTTCCCAGATAATTTGTGTAAAATTGTTTAAGTAATTCAGGATATCAAACATATTAATTGAAATCTATCTGGTAAAAACTGTGTCCCATATGATCAATAAGAATCTCTATCATAAATTAACAAGAAAGTTTTGAAAGGAAGCCTAAAGAGATTTAAAAAAAATCAGGAATGGGGTTTGGGCTAGCACTAACTCCTACCTCCAATTTAAAAACAATTAGTTCTTACATCATGGACTTCCTTGATACTCCTCCTCAGGAGGGGAACACAGAAGATATGGGCGCTATAGAAAAACCTGGTGACAAAATTAGATGGTGCCCGGCTATCCAATAAAATAGTATCTGGGGTCTCAAAGGCTTGTTTCCAAACAGCTATCTGAGTGAGATGTCAACTATGTATGTCCATATGGAAGAAGCACAGCAACATCAGCGACTGAATGATTGTAAATCATATAATCAAAATATAGTGAAAGGTGGGAATAGTTGTCAGTGCCGAAAATGTGAGAGTCTTGTTTGCATAAGTCTACGAATGACGGTGGGAGCCCAAGATACATTTGTAGGATCTACATAGGAAATAAGCCTCCAGTGATTCCCCTCTGTCCATAAGAGTGGGATGGGAGGAAAGCTGTTACCAAATAGAGTGCATTGGAGAGATGAGTATAGAAGATCAAAATGATAAACCTGACTTGAACAGTTAAAACCTTGTCAATTGATTTCCCCCTCTGATGCATGTTAGGTCTGATCTGGTTTTCACCATGTTCTGTATTTTTTATTTTTGCTTTTTGTTTGTTCATATTAGTGCTTGTCTCATATGTGTTAGTTCCTTGGGGGTCACCCTCTTGAATTTTTGTTATAAATTTTTCTGTTTTCAGCATATGGAACCCAGTATTGATGAACCTATTGGAGCAGCAAGTAGAATCAGGGTTTCTGGAGGTTATGGTGGTGGTGTTAGGGTGGGGATTAATAGAGAGCTGATGTCAAGGGGTTCAAGAAGGAAAATAATGTTTTGAAACTGATTGTGGTAGCAATTGTACAATACTGGTTGATATGATTGAACTATGGAATTATATAATATCTAAATTAACTCCCAATAAAATCGTTTAGAACATATATATTTTAAAATCTTAAACTAAAAAATGTGTTCTCCTGTGTTTATTCTCATATAAAATTTACTCTTTTAACATAAAGATTTCAAGTCTTTATAAGAAAATTAACACTGGTTTACTCTTTCATATTTAGATCAGAAACTTGAAGACAAAGTATTGTGGTCATTTAAATAAAGTATTCTTCAGTTTGTAGCTTAGTTAGAGAGACTCCTTGCAAAAAAACAGACTATAAAAAATTGAAGAGCAGTGGAGGTACAAGGTGGACATGTGCAGATCGGGGAACTGTGCTATTTTAAGCAACAGGAATTTTCAGAGGAAAAAAAAAAGAGAGAGAGATTTCATTGCCTTTGGGTTTATTTCTACTAATCGTGACCCTACGGGACAATGTAGAACGGTTAATTTCTGAGACTGTAATTCTTAAAGAGAGTAGCAAGTCCTATGTTTCCCCAGCTGAGTGGCTAGTAGTTTAGAGCTGCTGACCGTATGGTTAGCAGGCCAACACATGGCCCCTCACCCACCAGGGCTCTTCACAAGTATTCTAGCTAATAATTATATTGATTTTTTTTTGGGGGGGGGACACTTTTTCTTGTGAAACAGATGGTTTACAGGTTATACCATCAGTTTTACCTTCAACAATTCAGAAATATTTTGTTTCAATGAATCCATGTAACCCCCTCAATATACTCTTACTTAGCCTACATCCTCCCTCTGCCTCCTGTTTCCATCGTTCCTTTTCCCCCGAATCTTCTCAATTTTGCCTAGATTAAATGCTGCCCATCTGAGTTTAGCTAGCTCATTATTTGAAGAGGAGGGTGAGTTCAATCCCAGACCAGAAGGATGACTAACGACCATAGTGACTCTGCCCAACAGTTTGGTCTCTTTTATCATGTTGGGATCTGTTCCACATTTTTGTCCGACTCTCTCGACAACTTTCTAATGTGAACCTTTTCAGAGCAGTTGCTAGTGGTAGCTGGACAGTATCTTGTTATTCTGGAATCAGGGTTGTGCAGGTAGATGCTTACGTAATTCAAAAGTCTATTTGCTTTGTCAATACATAAATGATGGCTCTTCATTTTTTGGGGGGAATCAATTTCTGCTTGTCTATCCCCAAATCTTACCTGTGTTTGACATGATATTTTCCTTATGTTAGATAGTAGCTGCTTTTGTGTGAGCACCCTTTAAACTGTATCTCTTTCAGACCTTTATTGAAACTTTATACCTCTTTTTTGCCAACACATTGTGATATAGGGGTGAAGGACAGATACAAAGGAAATATACTGACCTGCAGAATTTAGCAGTAAGTGATTCACGATAATATTGCAGCAGCTTTTAGTTGTTTTTTCAATTTTAAACTTTGCTATACTTTGTATTTTCTTTGAACCGTTCGACTAACAGTCAGCCTTCTCAGTAAAACAGATCCAAGTGTTTGTATTAGTAGTCCAGGAAGGGATGTCAATCTAGAGAGAGAATATTGCATTCTAGACTATAACTAAATATCAATGTGAAGTCCATAAACAGCTTGGGCAGTATCAGCTTAGTAGTGGAGAAGACCCCCTTGCAATCCTATTGCCTGAGGCAAGTTTGAATGAAGCCCTTAGGAGCTGGCCAGGACCTGGAAATGGCCCTCGGCCAAACTGGAGAAAGGCCCATGTTTCTCCAGTAGGTCACCCTGGAGAATGAGCATAACTTTGCTTGGGGCTTGCCTTACTTAACACAAAGAATTTAGTCTCAGAGGAGGAGAATTTATCTCAGTTTTGTCAGAGAAAACTTTTTAGTGATAAACGGAGTAAGAACTCATTTCTTCTAAGTAACGACTTCTAAAGCAAGGTCAGACAGAAGGATCAAGCTTCATCAAACAAATAACGAACATCCAGCAAGGAACTTTCCAAGATAGTGAATATAACTGAAACTAAAACCCAGAAAGTTAGCTTAAATTTCAGCCACAAAAGGAGCTCTAACAGAGAGCGAACACCAACTATCACAAACAAGCAGGTATATTACAAATGGTAGATTAACCTTTATACTCTAATTTGTCTTGATTGAAATGAGTCTTAATTTTCATTGTACATTCTTCTTAGGTGCTTATCTGGTGTGGGATTATAAAGAGACTTTTCACCCAGCCTGTCTCCCCCAAAGATATGCCAAACATTACAGGCAGTTTGCCAGTATGGTGGGAGGTTCAGATGCTTAGAGATATCCTCCCTAAAGGCACTCAATTGCCAGACCACTGTCTGGTCCCACTGCAGGTAGGACCCACTCCCTGCTGTTAAGGACAAAGTGCTACTTCTCCCTCACAGCTTTGATCCATCAGTTTGGTCCCTGTAGGTGGGGTTCACACCCTGCTGATAATGGTTTCTATGGAGATCCAGGGAACAGGTCAAACCTGCTCAGTGACTTCCAAAATTAGTCTGCCATCCTGAATCTAGGATCCACCCAACTTGTCACAACCCTACCCTTCCTATTGCCTGGATACCTCTAGATCACCCCCTCCCATTACTCTATTACCTATAGCACAACCCTTTCCTGTGACGTCTGTCTTTACCTGTAATTAGGGGGCTAGCATGCCTCCAAAGATATATAAGCCTGAGTTAGCAATAAAGAGCTCTCCCTTGGCAATTCCCATTCTCTCTCCCACAGTCCTCAATCCCCTGTTCCCTTTCCCCTTGACCTCCTTCCCCTTCCCTTCTCCCCTGCCCTCAGGTCTCTCTCCACTTGGACCACCAAGCGTGGACCTCCAAGCGGGGCTGAGGTGAGCATGCTACTATGATATGTGTCTGACTCCATTATGTCAATCTCTTCTATCTCTCATGCTCTCTATGACTTTATTATAATCTTTATATATTTTTTAACGATACAATTGCGCCTATCGTACCCGCGATTAGTTGGTGGGGGGGCTCGCCTTTCCCCCACAATCTGGAGCAATTGTCATTGTCCTAATTCCTTTTTTGCTAATTTCAAATATATGTAGTAAATATTAAGCATCCATATCCAATCATAATAATTTAGGTAAAACAAAGATAATTTAAGATAAATAGTTATGTTTTCTAGATTGATGCAAAAATCACTGATCCATTCATACCTATATGAGAGGCTTGAAAAATCGGTGGACAAATTCTATTACCTTTCAATTTCATTTTTCCACAAATAAATTAAATAATTAATTGCATGGTTGCCTGATCTCCTGTGGCAATAATAATGAAGTACTATTTATAGTCAAGGAGTGTTCAAAATAACCAATCTCTTAAAGTGTGGTTAAACACTGGAATTGTTAGGTAGGCCAGCATAGGACTGGGGGATGTCCGTTAATGCGTGCCCAGAGGGTCATGCTAGGGAAACAAAGGAGTGGCGCACCACACATGTTCAGGGTTCACAGGTAGGCATGGGTGGGCGTGAACTTGAATTGGCTCACCTAGCCAGGTAAATTCAATTCAGCCAATGGGGTCAATCAGGGGTCTTCCACCACGCCTCCCTGCGGAATCCTTGAAAAGGCAGAAGCCCCGAAGAGAGAGAGAACTTAGGCGCAGAGAGCTTTGGCACGCTTTGCGGGACGCCGAGCCTCTTCCAGCCAGGCCGCATGTCCGGGAGGAGCCCCTTGGGTGCCGTGTAAACCTGAAACTTCTTCTAACCTTCATAAAACTCACTTCGATCACGAACCAGGCTTCGGCGTGAATTCTTTCTCGTGTGGAGCCAAGGACCGAGGTATAAATCTAGCTCCAGAGAGATCTAACAGAATCATAATATTGGTGAAATGGTTCTGATTTAAATTTTTTTAATTAGGCATAGCTTTGCTACAACACATGAACAGCCATGAAGAAAACAATGACAAATAAAGAAAGGACAACACATTTATCCACCTGCATCTCAGTCCCTAGACTCCTTTTTGAATTGAGACAGGTCAGAGAAAGGAATTGCTTTTTAAAATATTCTATGCAAGACTGTCATATGACAGGGAAGAAAATAAATACTCAGAACTGGTAAATGATTTGTCTAGTGCTGTACAAAATGCCTGTTCTACGATGTATCCTTAGATCACAGTGGCTGGATTTTATATTCTACATGTACACTACAAAGGAAATTAAGAAGTGTGACAGTTATTCAAGAATAGTGATGTTAGCTATGTAATTTAAAAATATAACTTTGCTCATATATAAACATTTAATAGTCAGGGCTCTTGATAATCCTAAAAATAGTATGTAGTATCAACAATATTTCAGTAGATTGTATTGCTAACTTTATGTCTATTTAAAAATAAAATACCGAAATGATTCATCATTACTACTCTAATATACTACTTACACACATGCACACACACATATATACACGCTTCTTTTTACCTCTAGATGCTTCCTCTGCCCTTATTAATGAAAAAATCATTATAATGAGTTTATGAAGGACAGATATTTATGACAAGATGACAGGATGACAAGAGAAGGTTCCGTCCACATAAGAGTTTGTTTTAGTTTTGAATTTGTATACGTATTATACCATTCTCTAGACCAAGAGAAATCATGTTTAAGTAATGCATGCCCTTGTTAATTTATAAGAAAATACTTTTAATGTCTCAAGGGAGGAGGAAGGATGTCTAGGTTTCATCAAATGAATAGAGTATCCAGCAAGTGATTTCTTGAAATTGTGAATATAAATGAGGGAGAGAAAGCGTGGACTGGTTAAACTGAGGTCCTGGGAGATAGGGCGCTCTAATAAATTCACCCCAGGATATGAGATTACTATTGGAAATTCAAGTCTGGAAATCATGCTCAGGAAATATTTGACTAGCATAAACCTACAGATAGATATGGAAATCATCGGCATGATGGGATTGCTCAGGAAAATAAGGAGAGCACAAAAATTGGCATCTCACAGGAAAGCCCAGGAAACACTTCCAGCAAAAAAATGAAAGAGCGAAGTGAAGCATGAAGCATAACCTGAGAATGCTATGTATAAAACATACTTCCTCTAACAGCTATATTCGCTTATTCCTTCAACTTAGACTAATTAAAGATTTTATATTTTGATACTAATATTCAATACAACTTGTCTAACTCTAGGCTACAAAACTTAAGAAAGAAAAATGTACTTGTTTAAAATTACAAATCTCTGAAACAGTATATAAGATCTTCTTGTGTGTCACCAAGTTTATTCCTACTCATAGGATCCCTAGAGGGCTGACTAGAAATGCTTCTAGGCGATTCTTAGACTATGTTGTTGTTGTTGTTAGGTTTCATTGAATTGGTTCCAACTCATAGGAACCCCATGGACAACAGAAGGAAACACTGCCAGATCCTTTGCCATCCTCACAATTGTTGTGTTTGAGCCCATCAATGTAGCCAATGTGTCAATCCATCTTGTAAAAAGCCTTCCTCTTTTACCCTGCCCTGAACTTACTAAGCATGATGCCCTTCTCCTGGAACTGATCTTTCCTGACAGCATGTACGAAGTACGTGAGACAAAGTCTGGCCATCCGTGCCTCTAAGGAGTGTTCTGGCAAGTATTTCTTTCAAGACAGATTTATTTGTTATTTTTATAGTCCATGGTATTTTAAATATCTTGGCCTACGTCATAGACCATAATCTCTAGGAATATATGATAAAGCAAAAGAGTCAAACAGAACAGCTCAATGGGCAGCTCGCTATGACAAAGTCAAAGTTACAATGAAGTGTATAAAATCATGGAGTTAGAAAGCCAAAAATAAAGAAGACACTCAGCACATCTCAACCTTAATGAACTCAGAGGAAAAAATTAAGCCTGGTGTTGCAATATTGAAAGATTCCATGGGTACATATTTTGAATGATGTAGAAAGCATCAAAAGAAGTGGAAAGGAATATACATAGTCACTGTACCCAAAATAATTGATTGATGTCCAACAATTTCAAAAGGTAGCATATGATCAAGAGTCAGTGGTATCAAAAGAAATCATCTATTATACACTAAAGTAATTCAAACAAGGGTTCTGGAATCGATGGAATAATACTTGACATGTTTCAATAAGATGATGACAATAAGTATTGAAAGCCCTCATTCACCTATCCCCAGAAATTTGAAAAACAGCTACCTGGCCAATTGACTGAAAGAGATAATCATATCTGTGCCTAGTCCATGGAAAACTGACCAAACAAGATGTGTTTTATTGAGTATGCATAGGGGTTTGACTTTGTGGCTCCTAACAAACCATGGCAACCATTGAGAAGAATGAGCATTCTAATATCATTAATATTAAATGCACGTAGCATTCTGTTGAAGATGATGCAAACAAGGCTGCAGCAAGTAATACTTTGCTGATAATAATTCAAAAATGGCTACAGCATCGACTGAGAAATGCCAGAAATTCAAGCACAGTCCAGAAGAGGATGATGGAGGAGGGATATCCCTGCTCATGTCGGAAGAGCCTTGGTTGAAAGTAGAGAATATCAAAAAGATATTTACCTCTAAATAAAAACCAAGCTACTGTCATCATCATCACGTCAATTCCAACTTAATGACCCTATATAGGATTTCTGAGGCTGTACCTTTTAGTAAGAACAAATAGCCCCAACTTTCTCCCACAGGACTGGTGTTGGGTTTGAACTAACCACCTTACAATCTAATGTTTACCTGACTGCGTTTTAGTGACTATGCATAGGCATGTGATTGTTTGGCTCATAATAAACTATGGCTAACATTGAAAAGAATAAGAATTCTAGAACAATTCATCGAATTCATGTGTAGCCTGTAAATAGAATAGGAGGCAACCATCCAAACAAAACAAGGGAATACTGCAGTGTTTGAAATCAAGAAAGGCGCGTGTCCGGGTTGTACCTTTCTATCTGTATCCTGAGCAAGTAATCAGAGAAGCTGGACAGTGTGCATAAGATAGAGTCACTGTAATTGGAGGAGCAGCCTGTGATATGCATATGGCACAATCTTACTTGCCAAAACTGAGGAGGTGTTGAAGCACTTAGATAAAAATCAAAGGCTGTAGTCTCATAAGTAGACCAATATAAATTATCACAATAAATGAATAAAAGATTGAAATTTTCAAGTATTTCATTTTGCTTGAATCCATAATCAACATTCGTGGAAGCAGCAGCAGCCAAGAAAGAAAATGACATTCTGCATTGAGCAAATCTGATGCAAAAGAGGTCTTTTCATTATAAACAGCAAGATGTCACACTGAGAACTTAGCTGCACCTGACCCAAACCAGGGTATTTTCAACACCTCAGCTATTGGGGAATGTTGGACACTGCACAAGGATGGTGATGCTGTGTATTTTCAACACCTCAGTTATCGGGGAGCGCTGGACACTGCACAAGGATGCTAATGTTGTGTTGGGAAGCATATTGAAAGCTCCACGGCAGGCCAGAAGAACAAAGAAATTGATCTTAAAAGAAGTGACAATGGCAAGTCTGCCTCACACACTTTGGACTTTCCATCAGCCGAGGCAAGCTCCTGGAAGACGAGAGCAGCTAAATTGGAGGGCCATGAAATAAGAGGAAGACCCATGGTTACAACAAGGGGCTCAAACATAATAATAATTTGTAGTATGGTGCAGGAGCAAGCAGTGTTTCATTCTGATACACATAGGGTTGTTCTTAGTGTGGCTCTTCTACTCAAATGATGAGGGGAGGTTATTCAAATAAAGGGTGTGTAGTATTAAGAGAAGGGATTGGTTCGTTTTCATCACTGGTCATCTGGCTCAAAGGAAGAAGCCTCTTGAAAGTGGCCGTAGAAAAGAGAGAAACCCCTTGGGAGAGAGAGCATGTTCCAAATCTCTGCCTGAAGGGGCAGAGGTCTCTGAAACTGCGTGCATCAGACTGGATCCCACAGACTCGGAGGAGCAGCACTGAGACTGTGGGTTACCTTCTTATCTGACCTGAGACGATGGGACTGCAGGACAGTGACAGGTGGGCTGGATTCCTGGTCCATGGAGGTCAAGGACAAGGGACCATGTGACTTAGAGACAAAGGACAGGAGAGACGTCGCTATCATGTGGCTTAGGGGTTGAGAACTTGAGAAAGACATGTCTGTGACGTGGTTGAGAGGTTGCGAACTAGAGCGACTCGGCTGCTGGCTGAAGAGACCAATGACCCTAGCCTCAATGCCCATTGATCCTGACTTGTAGAATCCTTTTCATTCCTCTAGTGAACTCCCTTCACCATGAGTATTAGCTGTGAGTTCTGTGTGGCCATTGCAATGCATGATGGACCCAGCATAGATGTAGAGTGATGTGGGAGGAACCGTTGGTATCCGAACAGATAAAGAAGGATGCACCACTGAGGTTTGTCTCCCACCTTGTGGCAATAGGCAAGACAAAGGAGGTCTGCTATGGGCCTCTCTATTGCCATTTATTAAACGTAATTGGAGCGGAATAGATGGCAGCTCACAATAGCACAATCTCTACAGGACCAGATCAGCATGTATATCCCCCTGTGGGAAACTAACACTGAGGGAAATATGACAAAAACTATATCCTCTAACTTATCACAGAAGGAATCTGGGAAGCTAGTATTCTACGGTAGGAAAGCCCCCACTTTGGCAAGTTAGAGGTAAAGTCCAAGTACATTATCCTGCTTTAAATACCATTCCCACAGATTTTTCCCCTAATAGCTCTGCTGGCTTAAAGTGAACACATGGTTGATTATATCTCCCGATAGAAGCTGACATTATTCTTCAGTTCTCACTTCTCACCATGTTACCCAGTCCCCCTCGTACTTTTCCCCAATAATACAGGTAGTATAAGGTTTCCTCACCTGTGAGCTCAGGGACCTTAATATAGATACGACCCACCATGTGGCACATGTAACTACTGAATATGCATGATTTATGGCTACCTATGAAAGTCCCAAGATAGTAAAGTCTCTCTTTCCTCCCCATTCCACGTCGACCATTAAGAGGAGCTGAGATGAGCATGCTACCATAAAATGTGTCTGACTCGTTTATTTTACTCTCTCCCTATCTTTCTTATCCTCTGCGACTTTCCTCGGACCTTTCTATGTTGTAGCCATACAGTTCTGCCTACTGGCCCTTCGGTTGTTGGAGGCTGGTTTCCTCTTACGTTCGCCCATGGAGTGGCTGGTGGGTTTGAACAACGAACCTTTTGGTTAGCAATCAAACACTTCAAGCTGTGCCATCAGAGTTCCTTATGTCATTTTTAGATTCTATCTTATTTAAAATCATGACAAATAACTTTTTAAATGATTATGGATTAAACCTGCCATGTTAAGTGTGGACATTTTAGATATTTTTCATTGGCATCAAAGTTTATATACATTGCACTTACAGAAAGCTAAAATTTAATGTATTTTAAAGATAATGGAAATTTGGAATAAAATTTTTTAAAATGTATGTTTCAAACCAAACCTATGGCCTTTGGGTTATAAATAGCATATATATGTGATTTACAAGATAAGAGAATATATATATAT
>NW_022103908.1:27534582-27561880 GCF_000313985.2 Echinops telfairi | reverse complement strand
TCACAATTCAACATTTAGTAGTAGTAGCAAACATTGTTCTGATTTTTTTATATATATTAAACCATTTAAATCTCACATCTACCCTATATGGTTATTTCTGTTGTTAGTTACTATCCAGTTATCTCTGCATCATGGCAGCCCCTTGTATAACACATAGAACAGTTCCATAGACTTGTTAAGACTATGACCTTGTGGATCAGATCAGCAGACCTCTCTTCTAAGCTAGAACCCTTTGTCTGGTTCAAACAGCCAACCTTTCAATTACTAGTAGAGCACTTAACCGTTAGCACCACACAGGGGCGTGACTCGCTCTGGTAGTTATCACCATCATTTCTGTGTTATAAATGAGCGACAGGAGTCTTAGAAACTTTTACAAGGATACACAGCAGAGCTGAGTGTTGCTCTGAAACTTTATACATAGGCAGCCTGACTTCAGAATCTCTGATTCTAATCGTAAACTACACCACTACTAGTATGACAGTGCTAATGCTGTTTGTTTGTTTGTTTTTTAATGTTATTTGCCACACTCATCTTTTGGGTTGATTTATAGAAAATTTAATTTCATACTTTCCTTCTCTCACTAGTTAATGTTTGTGTACTTTCAGATATTTAACTGATGTAAATCAGATAGTTTAACCTTCAGTCAATTCAAAGGGAATTTTATTTGTCTATGCTCTGATGTTTGGCTTCACTCTAACAAGGCTTTTATTCACTGTAAACTATCTAAAAAAAGAGAAGGGAACATGGCAGCGATGTTTATATGAGGAAACCCTTCAATGTCTAGGCTTCTAATGAAGCTGCTAACAAAGCAAGAAGGCAGGGATTATACTTCACCAAAGAAAATTGGTTGGCAACCAGAATTCAAAATAAAACTCAGGGTCAGATCACAGACTCACAGTGGGGAAAATTATATAGAATGGAGGAAGAACTTTTTCTCACCATATTATTTCCTGCATAGAGACCATTCCTAGGAGACTATGCAGACTCATACCTGTAGCGAGATGAAAAGTGCTCCGTCCGTAGAATCAAAGCCAAAGAAAGAGAGAAAAATAGAATAGCAACAATAAACTCCACCTTCTTATAATCTTTTAGAAAAAGGAAGCAAAAGTGATTCTGATGCTCCCATTAGGCACTGTAAACTATTTTAGGTAAAGGATTTTATTGAAAGCATTTCTACCTGCTTAAGGGGATAATACTATTCTCAATGTCATTAAAGCTTCTCGAGATTTTAATGTGTTCACATTCTTCAACTTTGCTTTGCTTTTTCACAAAAGCACAATATTGATACCATTGGCACTTGTTCAGAATATTTACTTAAATAGTGAGTTTTCCCATAGTAATTTCATCCCAAAATGTAAAAGAAGATAGATTCTAAGTGTAATACATATACATTGGAAAAATCCAAACCGCACATAAAGATATAAGACCATAAAAATTAGCTGAATTTTTCTCAGACATAAATAACTCAATAACATATTCAAATACCATACATTCTTCCAAAAAATAAATCCATTTTTGCATGACAGATTTTATATTCTAATGTAGATATAATTAATAGTTTGGACTTAAGATTTTTTTTAAATCATTTTATTGGGGGCTCATACAGCTTTTATCACAATCCATAGATCCATCCATTGTGCCAAGCACATTTGGACATATGTTGCTATCATCATTTTCAAAACATTTGCTTTCTACTTGAGCCCTTGGTATTAGCTCCTCCTTTTTCCCCCTCTCTCCCCCTGCCCTCATGAACCCTTGATAATTTATAAATTATTATTATTTTGTCATGTCTTACACTTACTGATAACTCCTCTCACCCACGTTTCTGTTGTTCGTCCCCCTGGGCAGGGGTTATATGTAGATCATTGTGATAGGTTCCTGCTGTCTGGCCTCACCTCCCTTTACCCTTCTGGTATTGCTGCTCTCAATATTGGTCCTGAGGGCTATATCTATCTGGATTCCTTGTGTTAAGGGAGTACTTGAGTAGAGGCCCAATGTCCATCTGATACCTAAATACTTAACACAGAAATATTTGTACAAATATCTATTTCCCTATCATTATAGATACATATATTTACATATGTACATGTCTGTATTTAGACCTCTATAAATGTCCTTTGCCTCCTAGTTCTTTCCTCTATTTCCTTTTACTTTCCTCTTGTCCCACTACCATGTTTGGCCTTCATTTGGGTTTCAGTAATTCTCAGCTACATTGCCCTTGATCAAGCCCCACCAGACCTCCTATACTCTCCTTGCCATCAGTTTCAGATCACTTGTTGTTCCCTTGTCCCTGGTTTGGTTGACTCCCCCCTTCCTTTCTTCTGGCTTCATTTTCCTCCGGCAAAGTTGGTAGCATTGTTTTCTCCTCCGGATTGTTTATCCCACCTATCTTATCTAGATAGATATGCAGAGACAATCATAAGTACAAAAACAAGACAGAGCAAAACAAACCAACAATAACAACAAAAACCAAAAATAACAACAAAAACAACAACAACAAAAGAAAGGCTAAGAATAGTTCCAGGTCTATTCACCCTTAGGAGTGCTTTATGGTCAAGTCTGATGGGGTGCCACGCTCTGGCCCCAAAGGCTGTTTTTGGTATTCACCGAGACTTCATTGCTTTGCCCCCTTGCTGCTCTGTTGCATGCCCTTAGCGTTTCACCCTGGTGGGTTTGGGTCAGATCAGGCACAATTCCCACACTGTGTCTCCAGTGTTGTTCCTGTAGCACAATGAGACAGTGAAGGATGCTGTGTCTCTTGGTGAGGCCGACCCTGTGGTCCTCTCTTTGCATTGGCTGCTTTGAGCTGGAATATCATCCTCGGGGCATGGTGAGCCAGGATGTGTTTCACTCCTTCTCCATCCCTCTCTGTTTGTTCCATATGCTCTGATCAGTCGTGCCCCTCCCCGTGAGGCTCAAGAATTTTTCATGACAAGTAGGCCTCCTATTTTTTTTAAGAAATCCTGATGGATTTTTAATAGGATTTCAAGTTTTCCTAAATATCGCCATAGATACTATACTTGTAAATTTATCTTTTCACGCTCTTTCTACTACATCTTTTTGATACAAAAGGAAATAGGGTATTAAAGAGTATTCATGTTTAAAACTTTTAGCAATATGTCGAATTCTATCAAATACAATTAATATGGCTTTCTGTTGATAGGCTAATAATGTTTGGATGACTAATGAGGTGAAGGCATCCACAATAAGTTGTCATATACTTGTTTCATAGAAGTTTCCTTTCTTAGGAGGGTGAGAATAGGCCCACTACTTGAAGTATGTAATCAATGTGATTGAATCATAAATGGAATTTTTAAATTTTATTATTTATATATTATTCCATTTATTTGTTTAGAAATTGATATACTAACAGGAGTTCTGCAGGTGTAATGGGATACACATTGAGCTGCTAACTACAAGGTTAGTGGTTCAAACTCAGTAGTTGCTCTGGGGCAGGAAGATGAAACTCTACTTCTGCAAAAATTTAAAGTCTCAAAACACCAAAGGGCAGTTATGCTCTGCCTTACAGTCAGAAATGAAGGAATTTTGAATATGTTAATAATTTTATAGTAACAATGTTTAATAAAGCTTGTTTTAAATTTTGGTATATATATCTAAAACTTGTCTTTCAATAATCTTATAACACATAGCCGCCAATAATATATGCATATTTCTTTCAAATATCTTCATTAACACTAGAAATTGTCAAAGTGAAGAATTCTTGCTCATTCTTCTCAATTCACAATCAACAAGTCAATCGTCACCTGCTGGTGGTTCAGAGATAATAACTGCTTACCAGAGTAGAAAGCCCAGTCTTTCTCCAGAGGAGCTGATGGAGGTTTTGAACTGCCTACCATGCAGATCATAGCCTAACACATAACCACTATGCCACCAGGGTTCCATTGCTCATTTTTGGTATCTATTAAAATGAATATTTCACTTCCTCTTTTATAAGGTACCCGCCAACATGGGCTGCAATTGCCCCCAAACCGTGAAGAAGTCGCCCCGGCCTTCATTGAGAAATAAATACTGCACAGGTCTGGGCAATGACTTCCAGACCAACGAGGGCTGAAAGTGCATAAGGAGATCACAATAGCAAGAAGAGCAGCAACAGGATAGCATGCGAGATCACACACGTGTTGAAGCTAATTCAGAGAGGCCCCATGAGAGGTAACTCCATCAAGTTACAGAAAGAGGAGAGACTGAAGAGATAATTAGTTACCTTCCTGAGGTCTCACCACTGGAGCAGATCATTGAAGTACATCAGACACTCGTAGAATTTTGAAACTCTTGGACATTGGTAGACTGAGTAACCCGTAGGTCGCACAATTGGGAAGAAATCCCTAACACCACGAGGAGCTATTTGAAGCTTTCCCTACAATGCTGTAATGTTTTCAATAAACCTGAAACATACACACAAAAATTTTTAAGGAATATTTCATAAACACGTTGGATCTCTTGACTAACACTTTACTTTTTCCCAAAGAGGAGTAATTTAACAATTTAAGACCAACAATTTCTCAGTTGATAGCCTCTAATATTTATGAGAGATTTTCTCGCCTGTCAAGAGTCCTACTAGTAGAGTGTGTTACATGTGAGGCTGCGAACCACAAGGTCAGTAGGAGCTCTTCCAGAGGAAGATGAGGCTTTTTGCTCTCATAAAGATTTACAGCCTCAAGACCTAAAAGGTCATTTCAGTTCTGTCTTATAGGGTACCTAGGAGTCAAAATGGACTCACGGGCCAGGGATTTGACTATCCTGTGATGGGTTTTCCTATCAATTGATTTAGAATTATAGTTCCCCAAATCCCCTTGCCTATATGATTCTAGCTTAGAATTTTCCAATAAAGAATTTATGTGAGATTTTGAAAGTGGGGTCAGGACCCATGCACATTGAAGCCCTTGAAATCTGAAACCAAGATAGAAAGCCACAGAGGGACTGGCAGGGCCCAGTGTGTTCTGACCTTCTTCAACTGCATGCATAGAATTTTTTCCACCCAAGGTCTGGAACCAATGACCGAAAAAGTCACCACACCAGATAATTGGCTGCAGACCCAGAGAAGCAATAGCTCCCATCAACAACTCCACCAGCATCCTCTTCAGGTACCTTTTGGTGACCACCAGGGCCTGGGCTTTCAGATCTACAGATCCTCCAGATGCTCCTTTCAGATATCCATTGTCTCCTTTCATTGTTACACACTTTAAAAAACAAGAACGCCTTTGCCCCATGCTTCTCTTTGGTTAAACCTTATTTGATAAAAGTTGGTCTCCTTCCCCTCTCCACCTGGACTTGTGAGAAGCAGTGGTTTTGATAAGCATTATTGTTGCATGCTACTATGTCTGGTCCTACCCATCATGGACATAGGAGACAGAGAACAACCGCTCCACAGGATTGCCTAGGCCAATACTTTTTATTGGAGTTCATCTCTAGGTCTCTTCTCCCTGAAGTAGCTGGTGGGTTTGAACTACTAACGTGTGGTTAGCAGCACAGCACGTAACCATTGCATCACTAGGGGCCCTTAGGTCAACATTGGTACTCTATAAACTCTAACTTACATCCACATGAGCTGTCCCGAGGTTTGGGGTTAGTAAACCCATTTTGGCTCTCCCCTAATATGTTCACCAGTCAACTCGTTATCAGTAATGGAGAGGATGTTTTTGTTCTCCATTTATAAACTTTTCAATCTTGCTAATTGGTTTATAATGTACGTGAGAAAATAGGTGTGATCAAAGCGACCCTTCTCAACTACCTCAAGGTTACTCTGACTCTGTTTTCATCTTTACTGATTAAAAGAGCAAAATTAAATGTTATGAATATTAAATTAACATTTTACTTGAATTTTAATTAGGTAAGATTTTTTTAAATTGTTGATTCACAAGTTGAAGTGCATGTTAGTCTAAATGTTAGATCATGCTATTGATGGGCAGATTTTAATAGACCTTATATTAATTTTCTCTTAAATTTGACTAAATATTACTTTGTTTTATAGATGTGCTTAGTTTTGTATACTTTATTACATGTGATGAAGTATTTAAGCCTTGGTGGTGTAATGGGTTATGCATTGTGCTGCTAACCACAAACTCAGCAGTTCCACCCACTCACTGAGGCTTCCGCTCCCGTTAAAGATGACAGCTTTGGAAGCCCACAGGGCAGTTCCACTGGGCCCATAAGATCTATTGAAATAAGAATGGACTTTGTTTCATGAGGATTTTTAAATTATGTATACTTTTATTTTTAATACAATAAACTGTATGAACATTTTTCTCAGTAATTCTCAGCAAACTTTTGATAAAATGATGTTCTGTTTCTCAAAACAAAATGATTCACTCGAATAGTTTATATGGGAGAACATTTGACTGCAGATCTAAAGGCTCCTGTCTCAAACCCTGGTTTCAACAGAAGAACCCCTCTTTAGGGTAGTCTGGTGGTCCTATCACGTAAGCTTTGGACTTCTAACGACATGATCAGTGGCTCAAACTCATGAGTGTTTCAAAAGAAAATGGTGAGGCTCCCTGTTCCCACAGAGTTGACAGATTTGAAAACCTTTTCTAGGGTCACGGTGAGTTGGAATCTAATCAATAGCAGTACTTTGTTACTTTTAATTTCTTGTAGGTTTTATATGTTTTAACCTTATATTTGCTTCCTTATTCATGTGTGATGTATATAGACACAATATTTCATAATATATAAAAATGAACACACATGGCTGTTTTTGAGAATGATTTTTTCTGTTCTATTAAATTGACTTCTTCTGGAATCTATACATAAAATGTAATTTAGTTTCTGTCGATTACCACCTACCCCAAATTGATCATTTCAAAAATCTGCTTGGTTAGAAATTTAACCTTCAAGCTAACTTAAAGGTTTAATATGAGAGGGAAGAAAATATTTTTACTCAAGGTTTAATTGAAAAATTCTGTTATTTGCAGATAATTGGCCAATAATTGTACACTTTTCCTTACTTAGTGTTTCTTGCCATCATCTTTTATATATCCCAATCAAAATTTATAAATACCTTTCTATATCATCTGTATTCCTTAATATTATTTATTTCTATTTTATCCACGTATTATTTAATATTCAAAATTATCAATTTCATAAATTTAGTTTAAAATCTATCACCTTATTAAAATAAAATTAAACATATTTTTACAATTATTTATTTTTCTCCCTCCCCATTCCCACTCCTTATCTTTATTTTCCATTTAGTAACCAGAGCTCTGGTTGTGTAGTGAATGGTGCATTGAGCTACTACCCACAGGTCAGTGGTCCAAAGTTACAGCTGCATGAGAGGTAAAAGATGAAGCTGTCTGCTCTCAAAGTTTTAAAGTCTCAGAAATCCAGGGGCAGTTCTACTCTGCACTACAGGGTCACCATGGTCACAAGAGACTCAGTGGCAATGAGTTTATTTTGCTTTACTAACCCCATGGAGTCCTGATCACACCATGGTTGAGTTCTAGCTTGCTAGCCACAGATGAGAAGACATTGATAAAAGGCCTCGAGAAAACCCTATGAGGCAGCACTACTGTGTTCTACTAGATAATTATAAATTGGAATTCACCCTGTTGCACACAACAGTATTTATCCAACAACTATCCCAATGAGAAAGGGTTGGTTTTTTGTTGTTGTTGTTGTTCTGTTTTGTTTGCTTATATCTGAATTTAAGAGATTATTTTTACTTTTTTACAATTAAGTAGAATTCTGACCTTTATTTTGAAATAAATATATGATGTCAATAAACATCATATATTTCTCTTTTAAGCGTATTCTTAATCTACTTACTAATAAAATTAATTCTATTTATATTTTGGCTTATAATGTCAATTTGATTCTGCTAGTTATCGTTGCAATATATGGCTTAGCTACATAGTTAGTGGTACAATATAATTATCTATAAAGTTCTTATTTGTCATTGCTTGACATCAGAGTTGTGTAATATTTGTGAAACAATCGTGAATTATTATTTTAATGCCATTGAGTTCTGTAAATAATATTAGAAATATCTGTTCTTGAACAGAGGAGATACTTTCCATGCCCTCTTTTGTGGTTCTATGCTATGCCTATAAATATTTCTTATTCATATTTTCAGTCAATTCTTGTAATGTACACTTTTTTAAACAACCAATGTCCTCTAGCTATCAAAATATATCCTCAGATGTATATAAATAACTTTCTCTACTTTCTTAATTTGTTTATAAATAATCATTTTCCTATTTCTAAGTTATTTTAATATCTTTATGTATTTCTTACATAGTAGTTTATATTGTGAATTATATACTTCCTACAAAATAATCCTTTTATTTACTTAGGATTTCATTTGCTGATGTTTAAAATTATTTTGTTCCCTCTACATGCTTCTTAAAGCCTATTTTATAGTTATTTTAATAGATTTTGGTATCAAATTAATATTCAGTTTTATTTTTTCATTCGGTTAATATTATAGTCAGCACTTAGGATATATTCCATGAGTCTTGCTAAACAATACACTTACACATATTATTCTAATTTTATAGATTTGATAATGTTTGAGCAATTTTTATTACTAAAAAATATCATTTGGAATACTTTTGTAAATTTTCATGAAAACAATATTTTATTTACATCCTATAAACATATTAGCATCTATAAATTGAGTCAGAACTCTTCCAGCAATGTCAAGAATTCTGATAATACGCTAATAACTTCAGAGTTAAAATACACGAGGGACCCCAAATTTGTTTGGACAGACAAACTAACAGAAAAAAAATTGCTTGAGCATCCTAGTATTTATGAATAAAATAAGCACAGGTTTCTGACAGTACACACACAGATTAGTGTGCAACAACTGTACCTTAGAGATATTAGAAAAGCATTAAGGAAGAAGTATTGACTGTAAAGAGTCTAGACATACAAGCTAAACAAAGAGAGTGGATGGGTGGTTAAGAAAAAAAAATAAAATGTATGGACAAATGGGTGCATAATGCCAAAATACTCATTATTTAAAATATGTAATTTATATTAATTTTAAAATGAAGCAAAAAGACAAGTTTTCTTGAAGTTTTTAATAATTCCATAGTAATAATAAATTAGTATTTGGTGCCATTGAGTCTATTGTAACTCAAGTGAACTCCTGTGTAGAGGAACACTGCTTCATAACATTTTCAAGGTTGTGACCTTTTAGATGTGGCCTTGTAGGTGACTCTGGGTGAGTTAAAATGACCAAACTTAGGCTCACAGTAGAGTGTTTTACAGGGACCCCATAATAAATATGTATCGAGCTTTTCCATATTAAACATCATGCTTAGTAGATTTACTTTACATAATAAATCTGTGAAGAAAAGATAATTATTAATTCATAAATGATAAACCCACGAAAAAACAAATAAGTTATGCCCATATTTACAGTGCTAGTCATTTTAACTTATCCTCTTAAAGACTATGTGCTTTTATTTCATTAATCTATACTTATTCCTCCTTTCAAATGCGATCAAAATCAATAATAGTAATATTTTTTATAAAGGTATATGTTAAGCTATAAAGCGAAGTATAACATATCAGTAATGAAAAATTTAAATCTAATAATGTTTGAGCATTAGGCACCACTTCTAAAGCCCTGGTGATGTAGCGTGGCTGCTAACTGGAAGGCTAGGGTGCTGAATGGATCCCAGGGGAGAAAGGTGGGACACTCAGTTTCTATCAAGATACTAGGAGTAAGAATAGACTGTATAGCAATGTCTACTTCATTTCAGTCTAATACACTTTCCAAATATCAATTACTCATCAAGAATAGAAAATCACATTTCTCAGTCTGCCCAATATAATCATTTACAAAGTCATTAAGCATTTGAGAAAATGTTATAAGGAATACATATGTATGTATGTATATATATTAGCCTTAGTTCTATTTTATTTTTGTGTGCCAGGGGAAGTTTAAAAATATATATCATTCTTTTTATTTTTAAGATCTAATATATTTCAATCTGTTATAGAAGAGGTGTTTTTGTTTTATTTTATTTTGTTTTAAATTTGTTAAAAGAGTTAATAACTTTCAGAATAACCAAATGAAGAGCTGGGCACATTCACTTTCCTAAACAGAATTTTAAAACTGCACAGAAATGGTCATAACCAGTCACTTAAAGGGTCTAAAACCTGACCAAATACATAACACAAATGGAAAACTTGTCTTACGGAAATGTTCCTGAAGATCAATAAAACAGAATGAACATCTATGGGGTTTACTAATAAGAATAAATACGCCTGTGCTCTCCTTGTCACAATTCCCTGTAATAGAAATTCTATCAGGCTGTGTGACCTACCATTTTAGCTTCCAGAGGGGGCTGACATTACTTGGAGCAAAGCAATAGGGACCCCAAAAGCAATCAATCAGAGAAGACCAATCTCACAGCTAGCCTGATTTCTCAAACTGGTTGGAGCAAGCAAGTGACAGGCAGATAGGCCAAAAATTTTGCAAGTAGACCCAGGAAATAAAACAGTCAAAGTGGACTTGAAAAAAATCCAGCATATCCCTAATGATTTGTATAACAGTATTTGAGCATAGGGTCATACACTCACTCAACAGGACGCCCTCCCTGAACTGCTCTGTTAGATGACTGTGGCTTTGTGGACTGAGAAAGTAAAACGTAGGGCAGACGTCTAAATGGCCTGTATTTTAGATGTATTCCACAAATCATACACTGATCCATCAGCAAACAGCGGGAGCATTACTGGCAAAAATATCTAAATACAACCTTTGACCAATAATTGGTGATCACTGAGCTATGCTGACCCAAGAGAAAATGCATAAGAAGCAAATATTAAAAATCAATACATATAAACAGAGCTTATACTCAACAAGGGAAACTAATTCATAGAATTAATTCAGGAAACTCATTAAATCAAATATAAATACAACTTATCAGGAACTGTTCCAAAGGGTAGGTGAGAACCAGTACTCTTTCTACAATATATTATCTAAATATACAAGTTCCAACCAAAATTAAGAAGTCTGAAAAGAAAGAGGAAATTGTGCCACATGCACTTGAAAAGGTAATCCATAAAGATTGGCTTACGTGGTTAAAGATATTAGTACACAAATATAACAAAAGAGCTGTTATAAAAATGTTCTAAGATTTAAAGAAACCAAGAAATAGTATGATGACAATGATTAATCAACTAGAAAATATAACTAAAAGACAGAAAATTTTTTTAAATTTACGAGAGGGAATTTTGGAACTGAAATGAATATTTTAAAAGAAGAATTAAACAGTAGCTATGAGTTGTAAGAAGAAAGAACCAATGAATTTGATGATAGATGAGAAATATTCTGCAATCTGAGTAACATACAGAGAGAAGAAAGAGGGCATTGTCATCAAAGGGCTGAAACTACAAGGCAAAGGAAAAACTTTGGAAAACAGAAATTAAGGAAAGAAAAAATAAAACAAATCAAGTGCAAAGAATCACAGAAGACTAGAAGCCAGTTGATGTATAGTCAATGTATTGAAAAATAAAAATAGTCAACAATAAGTTCTATATTCAGAAAAGAAACAAAGGGAATAATTTCAAAAGCACAAAGCAAACCAATGAAATATCAAAATTTAACAAAATAGAATTTGTTGATAACATAATTCATTTACAAGAACTACTAAAGCTTCTCAGGCTTTTCTAAGATGGGGGAAGACCCCTAATTCAAATATATATGATCGAGACTTTACTAAGTTTTAAACTAAGCAAATCATGTGGATGGGGACTATCATCTTCATGCCCCAAGGAGTCATAGACACATGACTAAATTATAAAACATAGGGAAAGATATTTTCAACAAAATCATGATTAGCAGCAGATCAAGTCATCACAGTCACAGGTAGAAGAGGGATCGAAATTGGAATATATAAACTATTGTAGAATTGAGAAATTTGTAGAACTGGTGCTGACATCTCCCTGTGTTTGTGTTCTATTGTGACTCATAAGTATTCACCCTGGTATTCAAGTTCCCATCAAGGGTACAATTCCCTGAGGGTGAGATTGTCCCTCCCTGGCTTGGCCAGGGAATTTGCAGCAAGATAGTTTCAAATATACTCTACGTGAGGCCTAGCTCGTTTCCCTTGCTGGTTGAAAAACAGCGGGGCACGGTGTGTAGCTGGACTACACAAAGAGGGACCAAAATATCAAACCAAACTCCCTGCCACCAAGTCAAGGCTGACTCACAACAACCCACTGTGGATTGTGGAAGCTGTAAGTGTTTATGGGAGTAGAAAACTCAACCTTTCTCCCACAGAGCTGCTGGTGATTCCCAACTGCCAACCATGTAGATTTCAGCCCAAGTAGCCACCCCACCCTCAAGGTCCCTCTACATAAGGAGGGCCAGGGAGTCTAATTTCACACCAGCCCAAAGTCAGTTCTTAAAAGGTAGAGGTCAGCTCTTCCTTAACCCTCCAATGTCCTCTTTTCTCACTGTCTCTCCCCTGGCGTTCTATTTCTCTGCTGGGTTTGATAACTCTGCCCCAACCACAACAAAGACATTTCTTGGTGTCTTGGTTTTCAGGGTTTTTTCTGGGTTATTTGCGATGCTGATTCAGAACATTGCGTTGGATAGAGCACATCAGCTCTTGTTTCTTAGATATGGCATTCCACTATATTTTCAGCCAATAAACGATACTAATTTATTGATTCATCATCCTACTTTGAAATATGAGAAAAATTAAGACCCACAAATTACAAGACAAAAAGTTAAGAAACATTTTTAAAAGAATTAGGTATGAAAGGACTTCTGAAGGAAGCTTCTGTGGATTCTTGGTGGCTAGTTGGTTGTGTACTGAGCTGCATAAGGTCAGTGGTTCAAACCCACCAGTCACTCTGCAGCCTTTAAAAGATTTAAAGGTTTGTAAACCCAAAGGTTTGGAAACAAATTGGAATGTTTGCTGTTCTGTAACAATACAGGTAAAATGCTAACTTCAGGAAAATTCCTAAGCTCATGTAGTTTGCACTGTTCAAATGTGTCTTTGGATCAAAGGATACCATGTGAAGTACCTGAGGTTACCCAAAAAAAGAAACACATTTTTTTCAAAGCTATGTATTTAACTTTTGTTTTCCAAAACAAACATCACCTTCAAAGTACTCTCCATTCATTCTTAGAAATATTTTTCAAACTCATCTGCTTGGATGGAAAACAGCATCTCCCTCATTTTTTTCTTCACCTCTTCTACATCTTCAAATCACTGTCCTTTCATGTCCCTCTTCATTCACGTGAACAAAAAGAAGTCACACAGAGCAAGGTCAGGAGAGTAAGGTTCATGGGGCAAGAGAGGCATGCTTATTTTTGCCAAAACCTGGCACACTGAGATGGTTGTGTGTGTCAATGCTTTGTCGTGGTGGCAAAACCAGTTCCCTATCAGATCAGGCCTTTTTTGTCGCACACTATTATCCGATCTTTTCAGAATCTCTAAATAGAAAGTGAGATGAACAGTGTACCCTGGTGGAACTATCCCCCCTCACATCAAAACAAAACAAAACAAATGAGCATCATCTTGATCTTTGATTTCACTTGACGAGCTTTTTGGGGGGGAACATGGTATTGATGGCATCTTCCACTGGTTTGACTGATGTTTGCTTTCAGGCTCTAAGAATAGTACTATTTCTCATCACAAATAATGACCTTTGTGAAAACCTGGGTCGCTTTGGAGTTGTTCTTTCAAAGCACAGCACGGGTTTCCCCTTGATGTTCTTTTTCCTGGTCAGGCAGAACCCAAGGCACACATTTTTCAGCAACCCTTCTCATTCCTAAATCTTCATTAAAATTCACTGAACCAAGCTCGATAGCTTCCTCATCTCTTCAAAGGTCCGTCATTGGTCTTCAAGCACAAGTGCACAAATTTTGTTGACATTTTTACCCATTTGGGAAGTTGACAGACGTCCAGAATGAGGTTTGTCATCAATTGATATTTCACATTTCTTGAAACAAGAAAACCACTTGTACACTGGAGTTTTCCCCATAGCAGTGTCCCTGTAAACTGTTCAACATCACAACAGTTTCTGTGCCATTTTTTCCAGAGCAGAATACTAAATTCCACAGCCTCACGTCATTCTCTTAAATTGACCAACACAAAAAAATGAGATTCCTTTGAAATTACTTTTATGAAAAAAGTCACTGTGACCAGAGAGAACCTTTCCAGGTCACAGCCCTGGGTGCACTAACTCAGAGCAAGTTGCTGGATGATCGCCTAATGGGAAAAATGCGTACTATGAAAGTTCTGCCCTGTGGAGTTTTTTTTCTTTCCATTTTGGGGGTATCCCCTTGTACAACTTGAGCTAAAAGGGGTCAGTTCTTCTCTGCCTTTTAGGAACACTAAGAGTTAGAATCAATTAGACAGCAGTGAGTTTTTCTTTTGGGTATGGGAGTCTGTGCACCATGTACAGAAACTACACATGGGATACTATAAAACCAGAACATAGCTTGAGAAGAGTGGAAAACGAAAAATAAATTTGAAGAGACATCTATGTGGAAGGTTTGAGAGCCATCAAGTCAATTCTGACTCATGGGACAGGGTAGAACTGCCCCAGTAGACACTTAGGCTTTAACTTTAAGGGGGCAGAAAGCCTTATCTTTCTCCATGAAGCAGCTGCGCATTTGTCAGTCACCAGTCCATCCCGTAATTCACTTTGCCACTAAAAGACAAGAAGCAAAACTCACTGCCGTGGAGGCAACCCCACTCATCAGGAGAGGGACAGGGCAGAACTGCTCCTGTGGTTTTCCACGGCTGTCACACTTTACCGGGGTAGAAAGCTTTCTCCTGCAGAGTGGTTGGTTTCAGCTGTTCTCAATGGGGCAAGCAGCTCAAAGCATAACCACTAAGCCACCAGAGCTCCTTTAATTGTACCGAAATCCTTAGATAGACTACCAATAATAAAGATAGGTGAAATAAACAATGAAACTGAAGTATGAAAGTTGGGACAGTACAACAAATCTTACATAAATAAAAGGAAATTATAATTAAATACTATGAACAATCTCATATGAAAAATTAGATGACATGGATGAAATGGAGACAAGTCTATAAAGACATAAATCAGTTAAAATAATTCAAGAAGAAATATACAATCTGAATATACCTATAGAAAATGTATATTAATAGTTTAATTATTAAATTACTAACACAAATAAAAGCCTATTGAAGTCACTGGTGAGTTCTATCCAACATTTACAGAAGAACTCCTCTGATGCACATTAGGCCTAATCTGCTTTTCAGTATTTTCTGGGATTTGTTTGTTTGTTTGTTTTTGCTTGTTCATATTGGGGTTTATCTCAGATGTGTTATGCCATTGGGGTCACCCTTTGGAATGTTTCCTGTTTTTCAGTAGATGAAACCCAGATTGATGAACCTATAGGGACAGCAAGTAGAATGAGGGTTTCTGGTGGGGACAATGAGGGCTGGGGTAAAAGGGAGCTGATGTCAAGGAGTTCAGGTAGAATATGAATGTTTTGAAATGGACTGAGGTGGCAATTGCACAATCCTATTTGTTGTGATTGAATGACGGAATGATACAATATCTGTATTAGCTTCCAATCAAACAGTTTTGAAAAAAAATAAAGAAGAAATTACATAAATCCTCCCCAGACTATACCACAACATAGAAGGGAATGAAAACTTCCACCCTTGCACTTTGGAGTCAGGAATTATCGTGATGTCAAATCTAAATAAAAATAATAAGAACACTTCCTCCAGATGAGCATTCCTCTTGAGTTGGGAGGCTGGGTCCTTCTGTAGTATTTCAGCAGACTGAAATCAGCAACGTATAAAGGAGATTTACACCATGGCAAGATGACTTTATGCCAGGAATCCTAGGTTGGTTTTATATTTGAAAAGCAATTAATGTAATAAGATATTAATGAAAGAAAAAATTTAACCATTTCAGCAAATAAAGGAAAATATGCAAAATAGACTAACAAAAGAAACTATGAGCAGAAATTAACTTGCTCCGTCTAGAACAGAACTTTTATAAAAACCTTAAGCTAACATCATCCCTAGCGTAGAAAGACTGGATGCAATCAGGATGAATTCATCAATAGAAGCACTCAAATTACAAGGAGAAAAAATGCGTTCTTCACTCGAGAAGACAGGGCATATTCAGACACACCACACATAGGCAAATTTCAAAAAACATCATGCTACATGAAATATATTAGAAGTAAAAATGAAAGCATAATGTAAGATTCCATTCATGTCAAAAGTCAACACAAAGCAGATCTCTAATTGCCGAAGGCATGTTAGTGGTTTCTTGGGACCTTGGGTAAGACCAGGGAACAGCCGCAAACAGACCTGATGGATATTTCTGACAAATTATTTTAAAGTTGCATTCTGTTGGTGGTTACACAACTCTGTAAACTCAGAAAGAATGATTGGATTTTGAACTTCAAATGAGTGAATTTTATGGTAGAGAATTTATACCTCAATC
This sequence comes from Echinops telfairi, assembly GCF_000313985.2. Taxonomy (NCBI): domain Eukaryota; kingdom Metazoa; phylum Chordata; class Mammalia; order Afrosoricida; family Tenrecidae; genus Echinops; species Echinops telfairi. The sequence goes on along the minus strand of NW_022103908.1, from coordinate 27,545,452 downwards.
AGGCTATTAAAAATAGATAGACCAATAATTTAGTTAGCATCATTCTCTTTTGGGCTAATGGCTATAAAAAAGATTGATTTTTACCTGTGAAAAATAGATTTATGAAATAGATGATTTGTCCAAGAACACATAAAAGGGAAGTTTCAGGAAATCAATCATACCAACACATTGAATGCTTAATACCCAGAGAATATGACATTGAAATAGTAAATCTTTATAATGAACTAAAATATTTAACTTTGTTTTTCAAGTTTTTTTAAAAAAATTATAAACATTTAAACACTGTTTTGTAACACTCACATATTGTTAAAATCGTGCCTTATTAAAATTAACTTTAACATTATTATTTTTTAAACATTTTGTTAGGTGCTCATACAACTGTTATCGCAATCCATACACACATCAATTGTGTAAAGTGCATTTGTACATCATTCTCAAAACATTTTCTCTCCACTCAAACCCCCGACATTAGGTCCTCATTTTTTTCCCCTCCCTCCCCTCTCCCCCCTCCCTCATGAGCCCTTGATAGTTTATAAATTGGTATTTTGTCATATCTTGCCCTGTCGGACGTCTCCCTTCACCCGCTTTTCCATTGTCTGTCCCCCAGGGAGGAGGTCACATATAGTTCCATGTAATCGGTTCCCTCTTTCCTACCCATTCTCCCTTTACTCTCCCTGTTTCACCACTCACACCACTGGTCCTGTAGGGCTCATCCGCCCTGGATTCCCTGTATTTTCAGTTCCTATCTGTACCATTGTACATGTTCTGGTCTAGCTAGACTTGCAAGGTCAAATGCGAGTCATGGTAGTGGGAGCGGGGAGGAAACATTTTTAAAATGGAATCTATAACTTCTTTTAAGTTAACATTAATAAAATGAAAGCATAAAGTAATTTTGAACAAAGACACTTGACACACTCTAAATAAAATACAAAATTTAAACTTTGCTCAGCTGAAACTTTTCTTTTTGACCTATGAAATACTTAGTTTTCAAACTTGGTCAAAAACTCCAAGATTTTTTCTTTGGGGATATAAACATCATTTACTGATCTTTCTTCAGAACGTTTCATGATGAAGATCCAGTGGGGAAACAAGCAGGTGAAAGAAAGGAATAGAAAATGAGGAAACCGAGAGAGAGGATCAAAGCGCGTTATCAGTTTATATATTTATTTTTAACGAGGGATTGACTTTGAAAAACAGCAGTGGAGCAATTCAAAGGTTTCCCCGGATTGTCTTTGAAAACCACAGAAAAATGATTCAAAGTACCTTTTTATATTGAAGGTGAATACCAGATGATAGAGGAATTAAATTGAAAAAAAATGTAGTTATGTAGGTGCTCAATATTTTGGAATCTGAGCTATATAATCTGTGGTTTTCTCTGTTTTTCTTTTTGCTTCTACTGTATAAAGAGTTTCTTGTACACATTTTCCTCAGTTCTATCTTTTAAGTTCATTCTCACCTGTCTCTTGTAAATTATTAAAGCGCCTTAAAATCCATTGACGTGGCCTGTTTTCACAATGCATAATAAATATTGTTGTTGCTGTTGGGTGTGGTCAGGTGGATTCCAACTCCTAATGGCGCCAGACAACACAACTAAACATGAAACAGTACTCCACTCTGTGTATCTCTCACAACTGTTATGTCCGAGCCCACTGTTGCAGCCATTGTCTCAACCCATCTCATTGATGTCTTCCTCTGCTTCATTGACCCTCTTCTAGAAGCTCGTCCTTCCTGACAATCTGTTCAAAGTAGACCAGACCAAGTCTCACAGTCCTCATTTCTAAGGGAGTACTTCTTTCAAGTCAGACTTGTGTTGGTCTTCTGGCCCATGGTATGTTCAACTTTCTTTAACAGCACCATAATTCACATTCATCAATTCTTTTCCTGTGTTTCTTATTCCTGATGCAATTGAAGATATCATGGTTTCGGTCAGATGCACCTATTCCTCAAAATGACATTTTTGTTTTTAATATAAATAGGCAAGTATAAGTATCTTCATATATGAGAAATATAAGAAAAGTTCATTGACTTGGTAGCTTCACCAAGTTGTTTAATTTGTAATATAGTTAAAGCTTAAAACCTTAGAATCTTAAGAGTAAATGGGATAGATGGTCATTTTTATATTAGAACATAATGTCTATAATTTCAAAATATAATTGAATGGCTATTCTACACATGGGGGACATAAAAATAGTCAGAGAATGAATTCATTTTGAATGTCAATGATATTAAATAATAATTACCTTACAAAATACAGTGCTTGTGTGTGCCTAAAAGTCTTTAACTCTTTCAAATATGAATGGGCTGCCAATGAATGACTGAGATTTGAAGAAGCAAGTATTTTATTTGAAATGGTTCTTCATGTTTATATTTAACAAATATATACAAAATACATGTATTACAAAAATGTTCAAAAACTCTGACCCGTAGAACTCTATAAATTAGCACCCACTTTTTACATTTTCCTTTCTGTAATCTGGTAAATATCTTCTGAAAATGTTTGGAAGAAGGGATATCCATGAATGAGAATGTGATAGAAGGATAATATCCTGGGAAAATGTAAACAAATAAAATCCTTAAATATTTATTATACCGTAAGTCCATCCCCTTACCACCCAACCACGTTGTCAAAGGAAAAACCGAGAACAGATGGCTTTCAGCAAAGTGCTGTACTTCAGTCTCAGTAGTAGATTTGTTGCCTAAACTTTGAAACAAAATAGGCCATTGTATGACTGACTGTCTTGGAGCTGAAAACAAGGAGTCAGATTTAATAACAGAGCTGATTTCTTTAATTAAGAAACCTATTATATATCTAAAAAGTACCATTACAGACATTGAAAGAATAAATAGTTCTGGTTCCTTCTAAGGATAAATTTCAGCAGTCATATTGAAAACTACTGACAAGGTCAAATCTTTTCTTTTCAATGATTCAAATTGTTTTGAGTATTAAATGCTTTAATTATCTCAAGAAAGTAATTAATAAGCTCAGTTCGACCATCAAAAATTCCCATCAAATTGTGCAGCATTCAAATGTGCTTTATTTCATTTATAAATGGGACACATTCTTTAGAGTGTCATTTTCTTCTCTCTCTTTTTTTAAACCTTAAATGTTAAAAGGATGGGCAATAGACCTCAGGGCATTCCTTAGCTTCCCAATCTGGGCTTACTTTTTTTTTGCTTTGAGCTGCATTTGTCTAGGCTTACCAAGGAAAGTTAAACATAGATTTACAGTTCACCTTGCCTATGACATGCACAAGTAAAGAACTGTTGTATTCCTTTGAAGAAGAGCTTTGTTTACCAAACTTTCTTAGTAATCATTATAAAAGCTGGTATCTTTTATTAGTCTTGATTCTGAAACAAAGGAAAGGTCTTCCAATCATTTATTAAATGAATATTTCCCAAGAATTTCCATTTCTCTTCAAAAGTGTCTTACAACTAACCTTGGGAAAATGTATTGTGAAAAATAGAGTAGAGAGACATGATAAACTAGTCCATCAAACCAAGTTTTGGGTTATCAAATTGAAGCTGACACAGTGACCCTCCAGGACACTGTGGACTCCTCCCTACTGTGAATCTTTACCAAAAGACGCTTCCTCGTCTTCTTACTTTGGAGGGGCTGGTGAGTTCTAGCCATTGACCCGTACCACCTGTTACCCACTCTACCAACAGGGATCCTCACACTAGCCCAGGGAGATGTACAAAAGAATGAGGACACTTAAAACTTTTGGAGCTAGAGTGGCACTGTGTGGTAGGCATTTGGGCTCCTACGGTCAATGGTTGAAACCTACCAGAAGCTCCACAGGACAGACATGAAGTCTATTTGATCGCATGTATAGTCTTGGAAACTCTATATATGTGATGGAATTAGTTTGATAGCTGTGGGTTTGCTTCTTCGGTTTTAGAGGCTATGCTAAACTAGGTAGTTTTGCATGACAGCACCAAGATTTGCTGGTCTTTGTTTGCTTGGTTTTTTTTGTAACTAGATGTTTTAACAGATCACCAATTTAAGTAACTAACAATTAAACACAAGTGTCTCAAATGTGCCTGAAATTCAACATATAATTATAGTACATGGATTTTTTATACTGAATTTCTCACAAATAGAATTTGTTCGACTAATAAAGTGGGTAAATACACAGCTAATAGTTGCTCTCTCATATGAATGTACATTTGTATTTTTATTTGGGATTCCTGGTGGCACTATGGAATAAGCATTTGGCTGTTAACTGGCAAAGTCAGCAGTTCAAATCTACCAGCAGTTTTAAGGAAGAAAAATGAGGCTGGCTGCTCCTATAAATATTAACAATCTCAGATACCCTATGAGGGTTTTGAAAGTTAAAGAAAATCAAATCAATGGATTTGCTGTGGTTGTGAGGTAGCATGGAATTGGTTGTGACTCAGAGCAATCTTATGTTTAACACAACGGATTTTTGTTATGTCTCATTCTCAGAATGGTTGTTAAGATCAATGAATACTATTTCTTAAATCCTTTCTCTGCCAGCTAACTGTGATATTAAATTTGAGGTGTTGCTGCTTTATCCTTCTGGAACCACATAGGAAAGGAAAGCCAGGTTTAGTTTCCCGTGTCATGATCACTGCTTTGCATACAACAAATGTTATTAAGAGTCATAAAACTATATAGCCATGGTATTGTGTTCAATGACCTCCTATGTTAGTGAATTCAACAGATTGACTTTATGGAGCATAGAATAGGGATTATTATTATTATTATTTCAAATGTGTAAGAGTAAGCATTCTGTTTGAACTAATCTATCCTGGGTCAAATTTATATGTAGCATTACCCACCTACATGCCCCCCGCATTCCTCCCATCCCCCAACCAACCATAACAAAATCAGTATACTATGGGTGGTCAGACTATACACATCTGAGACCAAATATGCCTTGGAGGTAACCAGATATTATTTAATGAATTAGGGGGAAAAGAAAATTTATGAAGAATTAAAATGAGAAATGTAAATTTAGTAAAGTTAATTCTTTCCTTCTCACCTAATATTTGGATTCCCCATTTTACAAAACACAAAAATAAATTTGATTTTATTCTTCATAATACTCTTGTAAAGTATAAAATATCTTTAGAAGATCTTTAAGGAAGATCATTTAGTGGTAAAACTCCTACCCCACATTCTATATTTTAATAGATTCTCTTCCTGAACCTGAGACTTTAGGGGAATAACAGATACTTAGCTGGGAAGGAACGAGATGCAAGATGTTTAATAAACTATTTGCACCTTTGAAAATTGCGAAGGACTCTTAGAGGATGCTCGTCACCCTCACTAACGTGCATCGAGAGCAGCAGCTCTCTCCATGTGTCATCAAAGTATGTGAGAAGTGTCACGGGAAACTTATTACAAATAATAAATGACTGAAGCATGAGAATGCCAAATTTAAATAAAATGACAGCAAATGGAGGATTGTCCCTACAATACTTTACTCACTTTCAGATACTCAGATTTTCTTGAGAAGAGAAAATGGAGTAGTATTTCAGTTGGTGTTCAGGAAATTTACATATATATATATATATATATATATATATATATATATATATATAGAGAGAGAGAGAGAGAGAGAGAGAGAGAGAGAGAGAGAGAGAGAGAGAGTCAGGAAGTCTGACACTCAAATTATGATCCTGTGTCATATGGTCTGTGTTCATGGGTGCAATAGATAGAGAACTTCTGAGCGGGAAGGAGCAAAGACAATTTTTACATCCTTCTATATATTACTTTATGCCATTCTGAGATATTTGCCATTAAGTTACTTTCAAACATTTTATGTTCTCGTGTGGATAGCCTTGCATACAAATGAGAGCTATACCCAATAATCTTCTGATAGCCAGAGCAGCAAGTGGCCACATTACATAGATTGTTAAACTGATTTGATGGCTACAATTATCCTATTAACTCTCACTCTCAGTGATTTTCCCCAAAACTCATTATCTCTTCATCTGTGACACCAAGTGGCCGGTGATTTTGCATCCTCTCCCTGTACAATGTGGGTCAGACAGTGGAGACTGCTAACTGCAATATTGATAGTTTAAATCCACCAGCCACTCCTTGGGAGAGAGATGAAGCTGCGTGACTTCTCATCAGCAGTTCTGCTCTTCGCTCTAGGATCGTACAAGTCCGGACTGCCTGGATGGAAGTGGGTTTGGTTTGGGGTTTCCATTTGGAGGACATGGCTGGTTGAGTGTTCCAACCCATGAGGTCCTCCATAAGAGAAAATGGGCATGTGCTGCAGTTCTACTCTGTCCTCTAGAGTCTCAAGGGGTTGCCCTCAACTTCATGACAGTGGGTTGTACTTTTGCTTTTGTTTTGTCTACACTGTAGTTTTAAATTTTGAACAAGGATAAACTAATCATGATGAGATTGATACATTGCTTATTTTAACAGAGAAAACGAGAGTCTTCAGACTACTCTTTTTTCTGACAGCCAGGTCTAACAGAGTTAAATAAACCAGTTGTATATTAACAATGGAACTCCTGGTTGCATCATTACTATCAGCAAAGTAAGAAGGTGACCAGTGTCACCCCTTTCTTCGTACATTAAGAGATAAAGAAAAAGATGGGTTCAAAACTGTTTAGGGATGCCTCTTCTATGTGCTATTAAAAAATAACAGATTTTAATATTTGATGACACACTTTTCAAACCCACAGATTTCTGATAAGGAGAATTTCAAGATTTTGTATAACTTTTGCAATTTGCCTATTGAAAGACATTTCCTTTGCAATTTATTCTAAGCGTATTTGCTATAATAGTATACACTTTAAATTCAATTTTGAAATCCTACAAAGAGAATTTTTCTGTTATGATTTTTAGATGGAAGAGAGCTCTTCATTTATGTTTTGCTTATAAAATAAGAGATCACGGGGTGTTGTGGCATCAATTCTGCCTCATAGTGACTCCATAGGACAGAACAGAACTGCCTGGTATGGTTTTCAAAAAGCCCTGTTGGTGTTGTGAGTGAGGCATTAGGCTGCCAATCACAGGGCCAGTAATTGAAACCTCCCTGCTCTGCTTGCAGGAGAAAGACAAGCTTGTTTGCTTCCTTATAGGTTTATAGTCGCTGAAATCCTAATTGGGTCACTATGAGTAGAACTATACTCTAAGACATTGTGTTCTAGGGTGTGATCAAACCACTGACCTTTAGGTTAGGAGGCGATCATTTAATCAATGCACCACCAGGGCTCCCTACATAAGAAATCATGTCTTTTCAAATACCAAATCAATTACATAATGCCCAATGACGTCACAGTTGTGTGTACAACAATAAGTGAAAGTTGCATTTCCAATTTTCTGTTCAGAGTATCCATGGAGCACTATCTGAACTTTCTGAATCCAGAGGCTTTCTTATTCCCATAGCTACAGTCTCAGCAGCTCACAGGGGCAGTTCTTCCGGGTCCTCTAGGGTCGCTACGAGTCAGAATGGACTTGATGGGAATGGGTTTGGTTTTGAACTTGAGAAGGTACTTGTGAAAACAAAAGTCATTGATACAAAACAGAAATATTTGAAACTGAATGATATCTTCAAATTTAAGTGGCTTTCTTGTTTTGGATCATCACAAGACTATATTAATGTAAAAATATCAAATTCTTTTCTTTTTTTTAGTTGAAAATGGTTATCATATCTAATCCAAATAATGAGAGTGCCAGAGTGCCAGAAATTATAAGAGTACCAGAGAAAATACACACTAAGACAGAAACTTAGGGAAATGTAAATATTTATCTTTATCTTCTTTTTAAAACGTTTTGTGAATTGGGTGATAGTGTATAGAGCAGATCCATTTTCCATTCAATAATTGAAACATATTTTGTTTCCTATGATTGATTGCAGCACCCACACTGTTATCACTACTTATCCTACTGCCTCCGTACTTCCCTTTTCCTACTCCTCCTTCTCCTCTGAGCCTTTGAGCTCTGTCTTTCAGAAAACACTGCCCTTTTTATCTCAAACGGTTGATTACGTTAAAGTGTGCCCTACCCAAATTAGTATTCTCCTATAGACCTGTATTTTGGCTGAAATTTGAACCATGGGTATATCTTCAATTTTTTTTTAAATGACAGAATTATAAAATAAAGCCAGTTGTTATGAATTAATATATAAATTCTCTTTGAGCTTCCTGGCAGTCAAAGAAGAAACAGAACAAAGGGGGGAGGGGTATCAAAGCTATTAAATCTTGAGAGAAAGTGTATTGTTTCTCTCTTTACATCTACAAGGATTCCTGGTAGCTAGATAAGAAATCCACTACTTAACCAAAGGTCCTAGATTGGAACCCATCAGCCACTCCATGGGTGAAAGATCCAGCAGTCTGCTTGTATAAATAACAGAAACCATATGGGACATCTATTTCTACTTTATCCTATTGGGTCTCCATGAGTCAGAAATGAGTTAATGGTAATGGGGTTCTGCTTTCCCAACTGAGAATGAATACATTTTCTCATGACGTCCTAAGACAAAATTAAAAAGTAAAACTTTAGAATTCAATTAATTCAGGCTCTTTTCACGAGAGGCTAACCTGATAGGATATGATCTACTCTATAGTTTTGGTCACCTGACTTCACTTAATAATGCAATTTGACTGTCCTTTAAATGATTTTTTTTTCATATAAATTCTTTCTAAGTGGCATTTAATGGGAACCAGAAGCAGATTTAGAATGACCCTTTAATCATGGCTGCAAAGATGATTATTCTTTATTCAGATCAAACCTATAGCTATTGGATGCAAGAAAAAAAAGTTAAGGTAGAGAATAAAACGACTTCGAGCTGAGGGAGAGGTGAAGATACTGGTGGAGAGGAATGGGGGAAAAACTAAAATTAATTTGAACGTAAGGAATAGAGTCGCCAGATAGAGACAGAGGCTGGAGTTTGATGGGTAGATGTTGGCCAGTTAAGGAAAGACTATGAGGCAAACCTTTAGTAAGCTACTTTGCAGTAATTGTCATTTAAAAAACTAACAGCAAAAGCCAAAGGACAGAATAATGTGGCAGCCAATATTAATGCTGATTAATCATTTCTTATGACTCTTTCTTTTGACATGGCTGGAGATAACAGCTCTGCAAAACAACTAAATTGAATATTTCATCGGACATTGTTGTTTAGTGATTAACACAGCCTTAGAACTACACATGGCTATTTCATTAAGTCACAAAATAATTTATTTCTGCCAGCCACTCGTTAGAAGTCACAAGTGCTATTTTTGATTCTGGTATATTAGCTTTCCAATCACCAAAAAATGAAATACAAACAAGTGAAAAATGACTATTTTCCACTTGTGGACCATTAAGACCAGACTATGTATACAGTTTGCAATTTATAGCAGCAGCCAGAGCTATTAGATACTGATTTTATTTTATAAAATTGCTCACCCCTTGTTTCTGCTTCCTAAACAAACAAACAAAAAACTTTCTTGTTACTTATTAATATGCTTTTCATATCAGTAATATATATACATCCGCTTACATACACCTCTGAGTTCCTAGGTGTCAGAGCTACGTGTTGAAACACTAACTGAAAGATTAAAAAGCCCACTAGGACCTTATGTAAATAGAAGATGTCTATGAATATGAGGAAAAATGCATATAAATATTTCATGTAGCCATATTTTATTATATACATCCGTATATAGTATTGTGTGGTATAACAATATATCTCATAATCATAGTCAGAAAAATGTTAAACGAAAACATTCTTCTAAGATTTTGAAAGTCACAGTGGTCCTACATGTATGTAATATGTATATCCAATAAAAACTCATATTCTGAACGTATAAAGAATCCTAAAAACATAAAAATGGTAATTCAGCTAAAAGTATCAAACATAACATAGAAACCCTTGAAATCAATTTACATAAAAAGTGTCTGGATAGCAGTAAATGTCTGAAAAAATATCGCAATAAATGTAACTATAAGCTCAGTGGATTACGAAAAACAAAAACTAAAGCTGACAAAACTAAGTGTTGACAAGAATATAGAGCAACAGCACTCCCGCATTGCTTGTAAAAGTATTAAAATGTGTACATTTAAGTAGAATATTACTTAATTTTTGTCCTGTCAAATATAGTCTCAGGTAATGTGCAATATAAATATGGTCATCTGTGTACCAAACCCATCTATACAAATGTGTTATCAGTTCAAGTTCACTCAAGTGCACCTAAGAAGGAAGACCTAGAAATCTGCTTTTAAGAGGTCACAGTCTTAAAAACCCTGTGGGTCACAATTCTACTTGGCAATAGGAACCAAACCCCAAATGAAACTCTGTCATCGAATCCATTCTGACTCACAGCAACCCTATGAAAGAGGGAAGAACCGTCCCTGTGGGCTGAGGCTGTAAACCTTTCCAGGAGACAGACGCTTGCTGCTGTGCACTGATTGGGGGGCATCCAGGTGTTGAGTCTGCAGGTAAGCAGTTCAACTGTAACCCACTGCACCACCATGACTCAGTCGGAAAATATGGGGTGACATCAAAAAACTCCTGGACAAATGGAATTAAAGTAATAAATTTTCTCCCACAAGCTTTTTGAAGCTCCTTGTATATGCAGTTGTCAGATGTGGAACCTGATTCCAGGACACACATATAATAAAACACTGCATCTTGTTAATATAAACTCTGTATGCAAGTGCAAATTTGATATCCAAATATTTTGGATTCAGGCATATTTTGTGATTCTCACTATCATCAAAAACAAAACCAAAAATACCTCGGAATTAAGTATTTAAACATAAAAGGTAAAGAAATATTAGCCACGTAGTTTCAGAGGGGTTAAAGTATTTATGAACTTAACCTTCAGAAGAGGTGGCCATAAGAAAGGAAAACTATTTATAGAGCTCTAGATAAAGACATGTACATATACAAATACA
>NW_022103908.1:27521076-27533447 GCF_000313985.2 Echinops telfairi | reverse complement strand
TTGTATGAGCCCCTAATAAAATGTTAAAAAAAAAAAAAAAGAAAGGAAAACTAATATTTTGCAAATTCATATCTATCCCTTTTCAATGCCAGGCCAGTAACCATGTCCAAAATCTACTTTGCACCTGAATCTGTATACATTAAAAAATTCATCACATCACAAATTATGCAGTTGAGCACCTGCTACTTCACCGGAAAGATGGAGCGGTAACATATACTTTCTGAGATGCTGGATCAACCCCAGTGTGGGACCATTGAACAGTAGAGTTTAGAAATTCTGGCAGAAAGAGACCCCAGAGATTATTTGGTTTCCTTTTTCTTAAAATGTGAAATCTGAGAATACTCCAGTTAAGTGATTTGCCCAAAGCCTTACAGCATGTGTGTAACAAAACAAATTGGTGAGAATAAAACAAAACATTCTCCTGACCAAAAGACCATTGGTTTTATGCTACAATGTACAAAATATCGGATTCCAGAGATAAAGTAATTTAATCCCTACAGGGTTCACACTCAAGGTTATTTTCTCTTATTTTTGCCCCAACTTTCTTATTTTACTCCTTTTAGGAAGTTTTTCTTTCTTTGCCTTTTACATATTCAGAGAGATTATTAAAGAAAAAGAATTGAGTATCTTTAAAAAGCAACCAAAGTTATCTTAGAAATTCAACCCATCCTTAAAAGCTACATCTTGATGATTTCAGTTTAAATTAATCAGAAAAGTAGAGGTGAAGAGCCAGATTGGTATTCCCCTCTGCAGTTGCCTCATTTCATCAGTGTGCAGAGTTCCAACTAATTGCAATGAGAACTCCATGTACAGAAGCAGTAAGTAGGGTGCAAGATGCATATTAATTTTGCAGAACATTTCCCCCAGTTACATTTGATTTTTAAAATTAAAGGGGGAAGTGCTTGGTTAAATAGTTCAAGACATCCAAAGAACACCAAATGTAGCTGGGATCCCTAATTAATATGTGTTTTACAGAGAGGAATGCGTGTAAGTTTGAAAGCATTAGGGAGTTTGATGTTATTTTTGAAATAAATTTTTAATTAAATTTCCCTTAATTGAGCATACTGAAATTTCAGCAAAGGATGCCTATAAAGTGCTCCTTGGGGTGTAGAGGGGATCCACAGAGGTGTGGAGAAATATGTGAATTGGGCTGATTATCTCATTAATTCTCACAACACCCTGGGAAGAAGATGGGAAGTATAATGGGTGAGTCACAATTCACTGAAGTAAAATGACCTTGGAGGGGAGGTGCAAATCTTTGATGTCTGGGGATTAAAAGAAGTTCAACAAGATTTCTTCCTACCAACCTACTTCCCCTCTCCCCTGCTCTACCTTGTGAATTAGGCAAGCTTCGACAGTGGAAATTCCACTGCCTTCTGCAATATAGTAGAGGCCATGTTTCCATAAAGATAGGCGAAATGTATCTTTTTGTTTCTTATCAGCATAAGCAATTCAATTTAATATTTATTACTATGAACAAAACCATGGATTGCTCTGTAGGAGGGGGAAAAAAGTATGTTTGTACCACTTTTTTCTTCAGGCTTTCTATCATAATTCCAGAAATATCCAAACCTTGAAAACTGTCTCTCAATGAAATGTACACCTATGATATGAACTGATATATTTTTTAATAAATACATAATACCTGTGAAGTACCATGCTAGGAGCCCTGGGCTTGTAGGAGTTACATTTTGGGCAGCTAACTGCAAGGTCAGCAGTTGGAACCCACTGGCGTCTCTGCAGAGAAGATAGGCTTTCTACTCCCGTAGAGGGAGCAGTCTTGGGAACTCCCAGGAGCAGTTAGCTCTCCCCTGCTTTATCAGTGGCAGGGGGCAGAGTGTCATGCTAGATGCTAAGGTAAACACGGGGCAAACAAAGGAACGGTCTGCCTCAGTTCTTTTGAGCTGATGGGTATATAAAACTAACAGTCAGGAAAGAGATAAAATCAATGGAGAAAAGATAGGTGTGTGAGATGTGTTGGTCATGTAAACACCACGGACAAGATAGGATCAATATAAAGTTGTCCGATTCTGAAGCCAATCTCAGCACCCATTCTACCACTATGACTCCTATACCTAATCTTCTTAGTGCTGATTCTTGGGTTCTCAGCCAAATAACAACCACCAAATCTGACACTTTAATTCCAGCTGTCAAATCAAAATCAAACCACTGTGGCTCGCTTTGGTGGAGGCTCGCAAATACAAGTGGGAAGAATACCTGTCACCTTCAAAAGGTGTAGTACTTGTGTCAGGTTCAGGTTATATGTCAATATCAAAAAAACACATCATGTCATTGTTTTGTTTTTTTTTAATACATGACTATCATAAAAAAGAATTTAAAGGAACACAAACTTTTCCCATTCATGTAATGTCTTTATCTCCACTCTTCCTTTTATTTTTGAACTCCAACCTCGCTAAGCCTTCATCGTCATCTTATTCGTTATTTTCTCTGAGAATCTTGCATCCTTATAAACACATGAACTGTCACTAAATATTGGTTGAAAGGATGAATAAATGAATGTTTTGTGTTGCCGCTCTTGATAATGATTATTAAATACACTTCATAATATAAGTTATAATGAATTATTTAGGATAACCTGCTCTAAAGTAACATCTAATTGGAAATACAGGGATATTTTTATTTGTTAAATAAATAATTTTAATGAAAGATATGTCAGAGTTTTTATTATAAAAAATGAGGAAGATCCTTTACCTAACATGCTAAACATAAAATTTATACACATCAAATATAATAGTCATGGTCTTCTGTCATGACATCCATAGCACATAGTAAGTTGTCTGTATTTTCTTGACTGATAAGACACAACCATTTTACTGATTTAATATTTGCATTGCAATTCTGTACAGATGACAGCAGCAAACAGTCAGTTTTTGATACAAATCATATCTATTTGGCTATTTTGTTAAGATAAAGCACGGTTAAAGTACTGTATGATGAAATTCAGCCTGAACCCTCCTCAAAGTACCATTCCATTGTCTCTACTAATGGAAAGCTGTTTGTCTGTCCTGGCTCCCACATTGCTTTTCTTGGATTTACTGGTTATGGTGTTCCTATTCAAGAGAACTTCTGAAGATCTGATCCTAAATTCACAGATAACCTTTAATATCATGTCATGCTGAGATTTAGGATACGATTCTTCCTTTTGTGTATGATGTTTTATTCAAACAGCTTGCTGCCTGAGTGACTAGGCACCTCCTATCAGAAGCCCTGCATGAACAGAGATAGATAGAAGTATGTTTCCTGAGCTCGTGAAGTATAAATGTCAATCTAACGTAAGGATCATCATCACAACAATAATGTCAAAGCGACTTATTATTTGTTTAGCACCCAACCAAGTAAGAAGACATGCTTCTCAAGTAAGTCCAAAAGAGATGTCACTGAAAATTCTGATTTTGCAAAGTATCATAAATACAGCCCCATGAAAGCCCCAGAAAATGCTATCTCATTGTGTTGAATTTATATTTATATAATTTGAATTTATATTTCTGGCTTTCTTACCGCATAGAATTTGATGGTAATAATAGTATGTAATTTTGAAATGTTTAACATTTATGAGTGATATCAAAGGGCTGTGCCATTCATTGCCTTTTTTATTAGAGCAGATAAGAATGGACCATAGGTTCTGACATTTCCATTCAGTGAACATTCTGAAAAACACTCCTATGCGTACAGATAACCTTCAATATCATATCACAATATCTCTTTGCAGTTATTCTATTTTTTGCGTCTGTGCCTTTCTCATGTAACACTTGTGGCAAGGTGTCCAGGGACTACATATTACACTACTGAACCAGTAGATATAGCTGATGAATGTACTCTGATGTTTGAGATAGAAAGTTCCAAACTAAAATAATGACAATTATCAAACAATCAATGCTCTCTGACTTTGGGAAGTATTATCTTGATTTTGTTTTCAAGATTGTCATACTCATAAAATCAGGATTTATTTTCTTATCAATAGAAGCTTTTATTTGAAACCAATTTAGTTAATTTATAAAGCTCAGTGGTAGAGGTAAAAATGAAATGTCTTGACAGGCAAGAGACTTGTGATGTATCGTAAATATGATATTGTTATAATATTAATGGAAAGATAATGGTGAAAAATAAAGAATACAAGTAAATATTCTGCATCACAAAATAAGAGATGAAAGAAAAATAAAGAGCATGAGACTCCTGCGAATTGAAGAGAAAAATATTGAAATATAATAAAGATAGAATAATCATAATTGATATCTCAAACCATGAAAAACATGGCTAAGCATATTTTTCATAACAATAAACATCTCCTTCAACTTAAGCCAGCTCACTTCTTGTAATTCATAGATTGGGTAGACAGATCCCTTTTGAGGCCTTTACTGAAACTTTCTTCCCAAGGAGGGGTTAGGAATTTCAGTGGATTCTACTCGATGATAGGGGTTCGATGCTGCGACATGTTTTGTCACTTCAAAACCTTATCTCATTTAGTGGATTCTGAGTCACAGCCACCCTACACAGGATTTCGAAGACTAAACTTTTACAGTAGGTAGCCTCAGATACTCGTGAGTTTGAACCAACAACCTTTGCGTTAGCAGTCCAACTCATACTAGACATTGCCATGGAGACGTCTCATTTTGTCCTTAGGTAAGGAGAAAGTCTTAGCTTGCCACTCAATTTCGCTGACACCACCTGAGAGTTGGGTCAACTTATTATAACTTGTTTTTTTTGTTAAGTTCCTTTGACTTTTCCGACTCAAGGTGACCTTAGGTACAATGGAATGAAACATTGTCCAGTCCCGCCCTAGCCTCATAATTGCTCTTAGGTGTGAGACCACTGCTGTAGCCATACGTTGATCATATTATTGCGGGCCTTCCTCTTTTGCCCTGCCCTGGTGCTTTGCCAAGCGTGGTGTCCTTCTCCAGGGATTGGCCTCTCCTGATGACGTTTCTGAAGTGAGTGAAACCAAGTCTTGCCATCCTGACTTCTCAGGGGCCTTCTACCCGGCCTGCCACTTGGATTAGTTGGGTTGGTGGGATATATGACTGTTTTGTTTATAGTATTTAGAATACAACTGTTCTTGCCCAAAATGTTTTCTGTCTTGCTAGATTGTCATTTTTGGTTATTTTGGTTAAAGAAGCAGTCTTTGGGGGGAATGTTTTGTATGTACCTGCTAGTGTTTCTCCAGGACTCAGTCTGGAAGGAAATAGAAAATTCCAAGAGTCCTTGTCTGGGGACCCCTAGTCACTCTGATTTATTCTCCCCTCTAAAGGGTCCAGCAGTCACTGTTCCCCAGCCATAGCCAGCGTCTTCACCCCCTCCTTAGTCCCTGCAGAACATAAGGAGCTTAATTTAACACCTGGCCGCCTCGCAGACACTGTCTCCCCTCTCTCCACCCTTCTGCTGGTGCCACAGCCTGTGGGGGTGGGGGGTGCAGACTGCTTTCCAACATAATAATTTATTTCTGTCCTAAAGTTTATTAACACGGGATTCCTTTGTTCACTCTCTGTGACTTTCTTCATCTTCTCATGTAGCCCCAACTCCCTCTTTCTCTTCTTCTCTGTAATCCTCCCTTTTTTACTTTCCACTATTCTCTCTTCACTCTGTCTTCCAATCTCCCCTCACCTGCCCTCTTTACTCTCATTCCATTCTCAACATCCTGGGCAGGTCGTTAATGCTAATAAAACCTGTTACTTGAAGTCCACGCTCTGGCTCCACTTTCCTTTTATTCATATTTTAACATCCACAATTCAAATTAATTTTATACTTTTTTATATGCAATGACCAGAGGTTTAAATATATTTAATGGGAAGAATAGAGGAAAGTATGTCTGTTCTATCTTTCCAGAAAAGGAAAGCTGTCTCATAACCTGTCCATTCACATTTTCCTGAGCTATTACATGGTGGTTGTCAGGTAATAAATGGATAATTGTTAAGTGATTGACTGAGTCACAGAACTTTATGTTTACAATTTGTGAACCTTGGACTTACTTCGAGGCACTTCTGTTTCAGGGTCATTTGCAGGTATGTGAGTTTATCAGATAACTGCATGACAAGCCAAAGTTGCTACCTTTGCACTTTAAAGAAACTATAGATTCTCTCATAACATTTTATCCGATATTATTAAAATTCAAATAAAATATTTCATATGAAAAAGGAGGAAGAGCATTTTGGTCTTTTAAACATTTTTTTTAATAGGTGCTGCTATTCCATCATTATATTTTTAAATCTGCTTCAATCACATTATTCTTCAGGCCTGTGATTCTTTGTTGTGCTGATTTACAGCTTCTCAATAATATAGGGGTTGTAATTTGTAATTAAGAACATTCTCACTAATACATGCCAATTCTAATGACTACTTATTATAATATTGTTATTTTTAGTAACATTAATACTGCCAGGCTGAAACGTGTTAATGATCAGAGTAATTTTAATAGGTCAGTTTTTTGTTTGCTTTCTAGAAATGTAGTTGCCTCCCTCATTTATTTTATTGCCATTTCATGAGTACTGGTTATTCTTGTTCATATTCTGATGCTTCCAGAAGATGAAAGGAAAACCTTTCTACTTTGACGCAATGCACAACTGTTAGTGAGAGCCTCTGTCGTGCTGAGAGCCAGAAATGGTTTACATAAAATAATTCTTCAGTGGAAATGTACTGACAGGCCAGGCCTTGATTGTAGCATGACTCCGTCCCTTTCCTCCTACAACTAGTGTTAGAGGATTTTGACCCATTTGAATGCTATTCTTGGAGTTTCCATTGTATAAGCCAATGGGTTTGTTCAAGTAACCTTGATTTCAAAGAAAATATTTTTTTTTTAGAAAGTCCCACAGTTACAGTGTTTATACTGGAATGAAAACAGCGAAAATGTTGTTCACTCACTCTATATATCTGTCATCTACCTATCCAGCCATGTGGTCATTGATCAAGTAAAGATCTTTTGAGAAGGACACCTTTGTGGAATTTAATTAATGCTAGAGCAAATAATAAGACAGAAGCTCTGGTGGTGTACTATGCTAAGTTTTGGAAGGCTAACAACTTCAAGGTCTTGGGTTCTAATCCAACAGCTGTTTTACAAGAGAAAGATTGGACTATCTGTTCCTATAAATATTTACAGCAGCAGTTCTCAAGCTGTGGATCACAACCCCTTTGGGGGTCAAAGACCCTTTCACAGGGGTCGCCTAAGACCATCGGAAAACACATCTTTCTGATTGTCATAGGAAGGGAGACACCACTCCTCAATCCATCTCCAGGTGGGTCCGCCCACATGCAGATACGCCCACCTACGAGTAACCAGCATGAAGACAGTTACCCATGCTACACCATGCTTCAAGACAAACTTTCATTGATTTCTAATTAGAAATAAATATTTCACAATATATAATTACCTCTTGTTTTGTGATTAAGCACTATGCTTTCAATATGTTCTATTTCTAACAAGGAAAATACATCCTGCATATCAGATATTTACATTACATTCCTAACAGTAGCAAAATTACAATTATGAAGTAGCAAAAAAATAGTTTTATGTTTGGAGCTGACCACAACATGAGGGACTTTATGAAAGGGTCCCAGCATTAGGAAGGTTGAGAACCACTGATTTATAGCCTCAGAAACCCTAGGGAGCAGCTCTGTCTATCTTCTGAGATCTCTATGAGTTAGAATTGATTCAATAGCAGTTTGTTAAAGATAAGAAAACAAGTGGACACAATAATATTGTCTTACTGTATAAAATCAGAGCTACTAGCTTTGTTTTTCTAAAATATCTTAACCCATGGCAAAATAATATGAACACGTTGTTGAATAATCCACTACTTTTCTGTCAGCTTGTCACACTATAATGGTGTGCCTGTGGTTGTAGTGCTACAAGACATGTCACCAATATTTCTTGCATTATCAGGGTCACCCATGATAAAAAGGTTTCACTTGAATGAGGATCTACGTCTCAAAAGTAGGCAATAAAAACCGTGTAAATCACAATCGAATTCAGTGCTGGAAGATGAGACCTCTAGGTTAGAAGGCACCCAAAAGACACAATGGCTGCAAAATCGACTCAAGCAGACCAATGACCATGACATGTGCAGAATCCAACCAGACCATCTTCTGTGGCACATGGGGTCACAGGGGAGCAATTTGATAGCAGGTGACAACATTCCTGAACAGGCAGAGTGTCATAGGTTTTCTGACATCTACAGCTTACAGTAACATTGCACAGCACATATGATTGCATCAACTTACAGAATAGAAAAGTAATCTCAGCATAGCTAAAGCATCATTACTGACATAGGATTAATATATATATTATGGAGTGTACAGATTTAGGGCTACATGGCTCAATCATAGTTATTAGGATACTAGAAAAACAATCGAGACAGACCTTTAAATCCAGAATCATTCATTGCTGATGAGGCTTATTTTCTCAAATACTGGTTCATAATCTCTTGAAAGTGAAATTGGACCTTCAGTCCCTTTCTTGATTAGCCCAGGAGCTAGATTGCATTTAATCAACTCGAGATGACATTCTCTATAAGGTTAGTGTGCCCCTAGAAATAAAATGTCTTGCCTTTTAAGTTATGCCACACTATCAATTGTGGAATGCAGCTAGATTTCATAAATATTAACATGTAAAACATGTCTCCGAATCAATAAAATATGATTATTTCCTGTCTAGTGCCTGGCCTTAGAAAGCACTGTTTATTTATGTGACCCTGTGCAGAGTGGAAGGCAGAGAGGGAGCAGGGGTGCCTGAGCACAAGTCTCTTCAACTGAGGAAAATCTCCAACTTCTGCTAATGCATCTGTGGGATAGTTCAGAGTCTGGTATATGTAAAAATGATATTTTGAAATCATTGTTGTGAGGATCATAATAAAAATAGTTTCTCGGACATAATGTCACTTTACCTCTATCTATAAGACTTGTAGAGGTGTTCAAAGCATCACGGTTTCTTTCCCATTGTAGCATCCCTCTCTAGTCATTGATTTTCCTTACTAACACCCCAGTAGCTTGACTTTTGTATGGTTCCCCTAATGTTAGGAGTTACTCTACTTTTGACCAGTTTGCATTCATTGCTATATCCTTTTAATGTGTTAGGACTCTACTGACTTTAATTTTTAAATCTGCCATTTGATTGAATTAATATGAATTATTTCTTGGTATTTGAAGCCATCTACAGCAATATATTAAAGAGGAATTTTGACAAAATTAAAATACTCATTACAAGGGTTCAAATAAAATTGTTGTATTGTTGCCTTGTTTTAAATATGACCTAATAGTAAAGAGCCTGCCTAGCTGCTACAGCTAGAATTCCACTGCTATTTTATTTTGTCAATGTTTATTATCTATAGATCATAAATATTCATGTTTTTAATTCTTGTACAATGGTATTGTGAAACTAGCATGCTGTTTGCTTTCAAATAGAGAGTATTTTCCATTGTGGTATATCTAATGTGAAATAATAATAATTTTGATTTTCTTTAAGCCTATTGCCAGAATGTCTATTCCAGTTCATAGAGCCTGTCATTATGTTTCTAAGACTGTAAATCTTTACAGATGCCCAAACCCACATATATCTCCAAAGGGGTAGTATGTGTTTTTGAAAGGTTGACCTTGTGGTTAGCACCCCCAAACCTAACCCACAATACCACCATTACTCCTTTCCTTTTCTTTTCTTTTAAGTGTTAAAAATAGAGATTTTTCCCAGAACCATTTTATTAAGAGCTAATCCAGACATCATACCATTACATAATTCAATCATATCAAGCAGTGCTGTACAATTGCTACCCAAATCTGTTTCAGAACATTGTCTTACTTCTGGAACAATTTGATATCAGCTCCTCTTTACCCCACCCCCACCCCACTCAGTGCACCCCCGAGGAACCCTTATTCTGATTGTTGTCTCCATAGATTCACCTTCATGGGTGCCATACACCAAAAATAAATAAATAAACAGAAAAACATATAACAGGGAGTCAAGGAGGCTACCAACAATTACAATACAAATATAAATGCCAAAATGAAAAAAACAACAACAGAAAATATTAAAAACCAGATCAAGTCCAAGTGTATCAAAAGGGAGATCAAGAGAGAAGGTTTTAACCAATCAAGTTAGATTTATCATTTTAATCTACTACAGTCATCTCTCCAATAGTCTGTATAAAAGCAAGGTTATTTCCATCATCAGTTACCGTCAGAGGGAAATCACTGGAGGCTTATTACCTGTGTAGATGCTGCAAATGAACTTTGGACTTACACTGTGTTGTAGTTACATAATTTCCTGTCAACTTAAAGCAGTGGTTCTCAACCTTCCTAATGCAGCGACCCTTTAATACAGTACCTCATGTTGTAGTGACCCCCCAATCTTAAAATTATTTTCATAGCTACTTCATAACTGTAATTTTGCTACTGTTATGAATCAGGCAACCCCTGTGATAGGGTCATTTGACCTCCAAAAGGTTGAGAACCGACCAGTATGTTGAGAACCGCTGACTTAAACAGTAGCGTTGGAGTCTACCCTGTCAGTCAGGTCACAAACTTATGGTGCCTCCTTGTGGTTATGAACCCCTCATAAGAGTCCTGGGAGCTTCCCACTCTCTCTCTGTTATGCCTTCCTGCTAGGAAGCTGTTTGAAGAACTGCTGGAGAACTATGGAAGCCCTGGAGATGCATCCACCACCATTGGATCCACAAGACTTTGCACCCCCCAGCCTGTGATCTTCCTGTATTTTGCATCATTGTTTGTAGGTGCCTGAGTCTGAAGGGGTAATTATGGACTAGTAACAGACTTGTGGACTAGTATCAGATTTGCAGTCTTGATTTGGACAGGGCTGGGATATTTTCCTGATATATAATGACTTCTTGATATGAAGCTCTCTCTTATACATATATGAATGTCACTGGATTTGCTTCTCTAGTCAACCTGGCCTAACACACACTGTTATCCATAGCTTTCTGCACACCAGAATCTCACAATTTAAGATCTGATACTATTCCCTCCTTCGGATATAATTTATGATCCTTGGATCACAGATGTTGATGTGTTTCTTCCATGTGGACTTTGTTGACACCTCACTAAGAGGGCTGCATATTTAGAAACAAGTCTTAAAAACCCCAGACACTACTCTAACTGAGAGCCTGGTACCATCTAATTTCTTCATCACGGATTGCTATAGCACCCATATCTTCTGTTTTTCCTTCATGAGGGTGAGTATCAAGTATGGCCATATCATAAGAAATCATTATTCTAAATTAGGGTTAATATTAGTATGAGTCCAAATCAAATGTAAGCCAACTTCATGTCATATATGTTTCCTGTATTATTCACTTGTACAGAATAAATCCTTACATGACTGGACATTATTTGCACAAACAATGAGAGTTGGTGGTGAGGCAAAACTTACAATAATATTCACTGGAACTGTCAGACAAAGGTCTGCCAGAATAATACATATCTTAATAAAGAAAGTAGAACATTGAAGTAAGTAAATGTTAATCTGCCTACCTACAGTTCAATACTCTGCGTATAGCTGTCTACTGCTTCTTCACACACCAGGCAATTTCAGTCTTACGTCTTCAGGTTAGAGGTATGTTTGAGGTAGAGCCCCATTCACCTAAAGGGGTTTCCACATCACATTCCTCTTGTATGACCTTTGGAGTGTGTTGTGTGCCTTGAAGATCCAGGGTTCAAGGTCCCATTGTTCTATGGCACATGGCTTGGTTCTTCAGGATGTGTACAGAAACTCAAACCAATATGGCTAATTGGGTGCATATTAAAAAGCATGCTCCCTGCTTAGGGCCCTTAAAAGTATCGTTAGTCCTATTTCCCCAGCTAGCATGTTTGCCTTCTCCCTTTTTCCCCTTCTGATTTGATTTCCCCATCAATATCCCTCAACACTCAGATAGGAATGTCTGTCAGTCTGGGGGGCGCTCATCATACATGGTAGCCACTAAGCTGCCATCCTCACCAGCCCCTCTCTTAAAAATCTTATACCAGCTGATATTAGGACCCCCCTCTGAAAAAATACCCTTAAAGATACACATACAGAGAGGATGGTGCTTGGTTCATATGCACCAATCAGGCTCTCTACTGAGCTGCCTGGACACCCTAGAGAGCAGATTGGATAGCCAGAAAGCTTGAGCTTGCTCCCATTCTGGGATTTGTCCTTTTATGATTGACAAACTTCACTCAGCATAATGGTTTTTTCAGATCCTCCCATGTCCTGAGGTGTTTCATGGTTCCATCACTGCTTTTTTACAGATGCGTAGTATTCCACTGTGTGTATATACCAAAGTTTAGGATTTTTGGTTTTTTTAATCCATTTTTCTACTTGTGGGGACTTGGGCTGTTTCCAAATTCTTGCTATTGTGAACTGTGCTGTAGTGAAC
>NW_022103908.1:27510520-27520405 GCF_000313985.2 Echinops telfairi | reverse complement strand
TTTGTATTCCTTTTTTGTGCATGGGGTGAGGTATGGGTCCTGTTTCATTCTTCTGAACTTGGATATCTACTTTTTCTCCAGCACCATTTATTGAAGAGGACATCCTCCTCCCACTAAATGTTTGTTGAGCCTTTGTTTAAAATAAGTTGTCTGTAGGCAGATGCTTTTATTTGGAGGTTTTCTGTCCCTTTACATTGGTATCTATCATTATACCAGTACCAGACTGTTTTGACAATTGTGGTTGTGTAGTGTATGTTGAGGTCAGGTAGTGCAAGACCACCTACGTTGTTCTTTGTGAGATGTTTTTTGCTTATTTGGGGCTTCTTCCTTCTTCATATGAAGTTGGTAATTAGTTTTTCAGTTTCTTTAAAGAATAATGCTAGGATTCATGATTGTATTGTGCTGAATTTGTAGATTGCTTTAGGTAGCTTTGACATGTTCACACTATTGAGTTTTCCCAACCTTGAACACAGGATATCCTTCCATTTGAGTAGGTATCTTTGGGTTTCTTGTAATAATGTTCTGTAGTTTTCTTTGTTCAGGTCTTTTGTTTCTACGGGTAGGTTTATTCCCAGGCATTTCAACCTTTATGTGGTTTTTGTGAATAGTATTTTTTTCTTGATGCCTTTTTTTTCAGATCTCTCATCACTATTATATAGGAGTCCAATAGATTTCTGTTTGTTAATCTTGTGTCCTGCTACTTTAATAAATTCCTCAATTGTTTCCAACAATCCTATTGTGGAGTCTTTCAGGTGCTCTCTCTATAAAATCATATCATCTACAAATAGCAAAAATTTTACTTCTTCATTGTCCAGCTGTATTCCCTTAATTTCTTTTTTCATCTTGTGGTTCTGGTTATGACTTTAATCATAATGTTGTGAGCTATAAAGGAAATTATAGCGTTCCTATTTTCAGTGGGAATGTTTTCAGCATTTCTCCACTGAATGTGATTTGGGCGTTTCATTTTTCATATACAGCCTTTATTGTGTTGAGGAATGTCCCTTCTATTTCTATCTTATCGAATGCTTTTATTAGGAGTGAGCGTTGGCTATTATCAAATGTTTTTTTCTGCATCAATTGATATGATCATATAATTCTTATCTTTTAACTCGTTTATATGGTGGATTACATTGTTTTGAAAATATTGAAACATATGCACATCCATGGTATGAATCCCACTTGAGCATTTTATATTATTTTTGGATATGATGTTGGATTCTATTGGCTAGAATTTTTGTATCTATGTTCATTAGTGATATCAGTCTGTAGTTTTCTATCTTTGTGGGAGTCTTTGTCTGGTTTTGGTATAAGGGTTATGCCTTGCAAAATGTCTCAGAGTTTGTTGTCCTTTCTACGTTCTGCAATACTTTGTGTAGATTTAGTAATAACTTTTCTCTGGATACTGAGTAGTATTCTTCTGTAAAACCCGTTGGTCCTGGAATTTGGGGGTTAGAAGTTTCTTGATGTCATTGTCTATTTATCCATTAGTTATGGATCTAATCAAGCTTTCATTGCCCATCTGAGATAATTTGGGTAGAGAGTGTATTTCTAGGGTTTTTTCCATGCAATCTGTATTATCAAGTTTATTGGGATAGTCTTCCATAATAATGTGTTATTATTCTTTTTATTTCATTTGAATCTATGGTGATGCCACCTGTTCCATCTCTAATTCCAGAAATTGTTGGTTCTTATTTTTCCTTTGTTAATTTTGCTAACAGTTTTTCAATTTGATTAACCCTGCCAAAAAAAAACAACAATTTAATGTTTTGTTTATTTTTCCCATCAATTTTCTGTTTAGCAGCTCATTTTTTTTTCTGCTCTATTTTTTATGATGTATTTCCTTCTGTTGTTGGAGGGTTTATACTGTTGCCTCTGTTCTAATTGAATGGGTTTGGGTATGTTGAGCTATCATTCTTGTTTGTTTCTATGAAGCTCCTAATTTGAGCTAATACCCAGTCTTTTTTTTTTTTTTTTCACCCAGTCTTTTTTGAATAGTGTGTTGTTGAGTCTCCATGTGTTTGCCTTCATTTTTTTTTAGATTAAAAAAAAATACTTTTATTGGGGGCTCTTACATCTCATCACAATCCATACATTCCTCCAATGTGTCAAGTACATTTACACATATGCCGCCATCATCATTTTCAAAGCATTATCTTGCCTACTTGTGCCCCTGAAATTAGCTCCCCATTTCTTCCCCCTCCCTCCCATGCCCACCATCACTCATGAGCCTTTGATAAGTTATAGATTTATTCCCCATATTTACATCATCCTTCATCGCCCCTCACCCACTTTTCCATTATTTGTCCCCCTGGAAGGGGGTTCTAGTTGACCCTTGTGATCAATCCCCCTTTTCTCCCCACACCATCCCCTAATCATCCTGGTATCTCTACTCTCCTTGGTGGCCCTGGGGGGTTTATATAGCCTGGATTTCCTATGTTGCGGGCTTTTATCTGTAGCAGTGTGCATCCTCTGGTCTAATCTGATTTGTAAGGTAGAATTGAGGTCATAATAGTGGGGTGAAGGAAGCACCAGAGTTAGAGGAAAGTTGCATGTTTCATAGGTGCTATACTGCACCCTGATAGGCTCATCTCTTTTCTGTGACCCCTCTATGAGGGGATGTCCAATTATCTCCAGATGGGCATTGGATCGCCACTCCATGTCCCGCCCCTCCTTCACATAGGGTATGGTTTTATTCTGAGTCTTAGATGCCTGTTACCTGATCCCATCAACATCTCATGATCACACAGGCTGGTATGCTTCTTCCATGTGGGCTTTGTTGCTTTCTGATCTAGATGGCTGCTTGTTTATCTTTAAGCCTTTAAGACCCTAGAAGCTATATATTTTGATAGCCAGGCATCATCAGCTTTTTTCACCACATTTGCTATGCACCCATTTTGTCTTCAGAGGTCGTGTCGGGAAAGTGAGCATCACAGAATGCCGGATTGTTAGAACAAAGTGTTCTTGTGTTAAGAGAGTACTTGAGTTGAGGCCCAATGCCCATCTACAGCCTTAATTCTTAACATATAGATAGGAATACATAGCTCTATTCCCCTCTCATTATATATATATATATATTTACATATATACATGCCTATATTTAGGGCTCTTTTATTTCTCCTTCATATTTCATGAATAGCTTTACTGTATGTAGGATTCTTGATTGGCAATTTTTGGCCTTTAAACTTTGGTATATGTAGCTCCATTTTCTTCTTTCCTATATGGTTTCTGCAAGATGTTTGAGCTAATTCTTGTTGGTTTACCTTTATAGGTGACTCTTTTTTTCTTTCCCTTTCTAGTTGTTTTCAAGATTTTCTCTTATTCCTTGAAGTTGGATTATTTGACTACTGTATGTCATGCTTTCTTTTTTTTTTGGTGGTAAGTTAACCTATTTGGTATTCTCTCTGCTTCCTGGATGGTTATTGTCTCCTCCTTTGTGATATTGGGGAAATTTTATTCTATGAATTCCCTTACGATTTCATCTGTAGGCTTGTTTGTTTCTTCTTGTTCTGGTATTAAAATGAGATGCAGATTATTTTTCTTCATGCTGTCCCACATCATCCTCAGGCTTTCTTCAGATTATTTTGCTCTTTTTGTTTCTTTGTTTCTCTCTTTTGCTGTGTGGTTGTCTTTGAGTTCCCTGATTCAATTTTCTATTTCTTCCATTCTATTGTTTAGTTCTTACAGTGTATTTTCAGTTTTCATAGTGTGCTCTTTCTTCTATCTCATTATTTTCCTTCTCACCAACAGGCTGACCTTGGGAAGAAGAGAGCACAGAGACACTGTTGTGCTGAGTTCTCCAGAGGTGAAAATATTTTGCTTTTTTTGGTTTTATTTTTTAAATTTAAAGGGTGGGAACATATCCAAAATACTCTTGGTGGTCTAAGAATTCATGTCACACATTTGACCTCCAAGAATTCAGGTTCTTTCCTGTTGGTTTCTGGCTGAAGCAAGGAGAGTTCTAGATGGGAGATGCTGTCTGGTTTCCATCTTCCAAGAAGCTCCTTGTTGCCTTTTCATGATGTATAGTTACAGCCATTGGGTGGATTTCAATTCATATTGCCTACAGGACAGGGTAGAATGGCCCCTGTGGGTTTCCAAGACTACAACTCTTTACAGAAGTAGAAAGTTTAATATTGCTCCCATTGGAACTACTAGTGGTTTAGGAGTGCTGATGTTGTAGTCAGTAGCTTCACTTGTAACACCTAAGGGAATAATACAGATTAAGAAGGCAGGATAAAATAGAGACCTGATGGTCTCTAGATCCCTTGTTCTTTACTTTATGATATATTTATTCTCAATATGTTTTGATGTTATGGGCCCAAATTTCTGTTGTGAAAAGACTTATAAGAGTTTGGAAAAGTGTTAGAATCTAGATAAAGTAGTTTGGTGAGATTAAATATGTTTCTAGTAAAGGAAAGCCACCTACTTAGATCCAAAAAGTGTTTTCAGAAAGCCCTCAGGCAAAAGCTGTTACAAACAGTGAAAAAGAGAATAGATTATGTAACTACTCAGAACAGCTATCTGCTGTGCTCACTAAAATGTCAAATGATGGTGTGGGGTGTGAACTAGGATTCTCAGGGCTTACTGTTACTGGACAAGGAAGGATTTGAGAGTCTCTCATTGCTTTCTCAGCTCCTCTCAAAGAGCTTAGCACTGAATCCAAGATTTTTGCCCCTAATCAGGACTTGGGTCTCTACTGAAGACAAGCACCTCTATCCTGTTCCAGTCAAACATAAGGTAGTCTGGTTTAAACATAACTATCCTTCAAACTTTTCCTATGCCATTATTCTGAATTCAAGAGATGGACATTTTTTAACTCTGCCTGAATTTTTAACAATGAAAAATCTAGAGCTAGTGAGAATATCTTAAGCTTATTAGGAGGAGGGTTACAGGAAGAAGTATTATTAAAAAAAAGAAAGTAAAATATTTTAATAATGATAATTCTAAGAAACTGTTTCACTTCTCCTGGAACACAGATTTCTAGCTTTTATAGAAGTTTGGGTAACCTACACAGATCTTTGCCCTTAGGTGCACTTTGTGAACCTTGAGCCTTGAAAAACTCTGAGTCTTAAAAGCCAGTGTGAGTCACATAGTACAGTTTAGATTGTGCCTTGGGCATTGTCCTCTTTTGAAACCTTCAGTCAGTTTCACGAAAGAGTCTCCAAAGGTCAAACTGGGAGCTATGCTTAGGGTACACCGGAATTGTTTTGTTACGGAGTCATATTCTAAGTCATCATAACACTAGAAAACAAAGATGTAGTGCCCAGAAGGATTTTCAAGGTTATAATCTTTACAGAAGAAGGTTGCTACATCTGCTCTTCAAACAGCAGTTTGGACTGCTGAGCTTGAACTGATGAGCAAACCTGTAGTCCTGGTCCAACTTTATCAGTCAATTGGAATAACACTGTCGCTGCATGCACAAGAAATAGATGGACTCTGTTTGAGTAAATGAGGAGCAGCACAAGGTCCTGACCAAGAAAATACAACAAAACATACCGAGACTTTTGTCAAGTGTATGTTATGTATACTCCAAATTGGGGATCCCTGGGTCATTTATCTCTTCTGAATTCTGAGATTCGAACACCTTCTTGACCCCCTCTGCCCTCTAACCTGCGTCTGTCCACACACAGAAGTCCAATTGGAGAGTCATTTGCACACGATGTTTTCTAGACAGATTTTAAAAACATCATTTTATTGGGGGCTCTTACAGCTATTATAATATTCCATACATCAATTGCATCAAGCATATTTGTACGTATGTAGGCCGTCATCATTTTCTAGACATTTACTTTCTATTTGAGCCCTTGGTATCAGCTCCTCTTTTTTCTCTTCTCTCCCCATTTCCCATGCTTGATAAATTATAAGTTATTATTATTTTCATATCATACACCGACCTCTGTCTCCATTAACCCACCTTTCTGTTGTTCATCCCTCTGCTGGAGGGGGGTGGGGGATTATGCATCAATCATTGCTAGCCTTCCTCTGCTACTCTCCCCACCTTCACCCTATCTTCCTGGTACGGCTACTCCCATTTCTGTTCCTGAGGGGTTTATCTGACCTGGCTTCCATGTGTCAAGAGCTATTATCTGTACTAGTGTACATGATAGTCAGGACTGGGAACATGATGGAGGGTAGGGGTGATGAAGCCCCAAAGAACCAGAGAAATAGTATGTATTTCATTGATGCTATACTGTGCCCTGGTTGACTCATCCCTTTTTTGTGACTCTTCTGTGGGGGTAAGCCCTATTGTCTACAGATGGGTTTGGGGTTTCTACTCCTCCCCTTTTCCTCAACAATATGTTGTTTTGTTTGTTTGTTTGTTTGTTTGTTTGCTTGTTTTGGGTCTTTTTGTGCCTGTTATATGATTCCATTGACACAGGCCGGTCTGCTTCTTCTTTGTGGGCTTGTTGCTTCTCTGCTAGATGACTGCTTGTTTAACATCAATCCTTTAAGACTCCAGACATTGTATCTTTTGATAGCCAGGCACCACCAGTTTTCTTCACCACATTTGCTTATGCACCCATTTTATCTTCTGCAATCGTGTTGGGAAGGATAGCATCAGAGAATGCCAGGTTGTTAGAACAGTGTTCTTGCATTGAGGGAGGGCTTGAGTAGAAGCCCAAAGTCTGTCTACTTCCTCAATGTAATAACATATAAATATATCTACATAGGCTAATATCCCTAAGTTTATGAATTAATGTACTTACATAAGTGCACACCAATGGTTATACCTCTATCCATAGCTTTGCTTCCTAGATATTCCTTCAGTTTCCTTTTATCTTCCTCCTGTCCCAGCATTAACTTGCCCTTCTTCTGCCTCTTAATAATTCCTCTCAGATAGATTGCTGTTGTTCCAACACCACCAGGATCTCTATGTCCTCCTTATTGTTGCTTTTAATTCCCTAGTTGTTTTCTTATCTATGGCATATGTTCCCAGACCTCAATCCACACTAAGAGGAATTTGGAAGCATTCTTTGCAATATGGTCTTGAGATGAGATTTAAATAATGCAAGGGTAGATTTAGATAATACGAGGGTAAGTACCAGAATAACAAGTGGGGCAGTGCAGGGGGGACGAGCCAGAGAAAAGGGGATATTGCTGTGATCCTTAGGATTTTTAGGATCATAGTGAATCTTAGGATTTGTAGTTCCCTTATAACATATTAGTGCTTAGCCACTGCACCGCCAGTGGTACCTGTTTACAACAAGTCATTATTAATTCTAATTGTTCTCAAAATATGCTGAATAAAAATTCTTTTTGACCACAAATGTATTCATCAGTTTTGGCCAGACTTTTTTATTTTTTCCCCCTTTCCCATGTCAATGCTAATAAGATTTGTTATAAAAATTTAGGAAAATCTTTTCATCTCCAAAGCATTTTTAAAACTCTATCCAACTTGTACATTCAGTGAACTTGAATCAGTTTCTATTATTGACAGTATGATTTTTTTAAAACTGCTTACTCACAAGTAAAATTTTATGTCTCTCAGATGATTTTCCATCCAATTTAGCTGTTTTATACCCTGTGTCATACAAGATAGAAAACAAATAAGTGTTTCTACTAAGGTAGTTTAACTCTCTGCCATTGAACCCATTCTGACCCAGAGAGACCCTATAGGGCAGGGTAGAACTTCTCTTGTGGATTACCAAGACTGCATCTCTTTCCAGTAGTAGAAAGTCTTGTCTTTTCCTGTGGAGTGGCTAGGTGATTCAAAATTCTGATCTTTGGATTAGTAGTGCAATGCACAACCACTATACCACCAGGGTTCCTTATGATAGGGTACGAGAGCACACGTAGAGACTGAGACTTAGAGAACTGAGTGTGACAAGAGTTCAGATAGAAGGACTTCCAGAGGCAGGCCCTTTCTCTTAATGAAACTTGTAAGCTATTTTCCAGAAAACACTATATCTGTCTGAGACCTGTGCCATTTGCCCTTCCCACAAAAGATTGTAAACTACATTTCCTAGGATCCCTTGCATCTGGCATCATCTTGTGTGTGGAAACAACATTCTGTGTGTGGAAGCAGAAACTCCCAGAATCCCTCATGCCCTGTGAGGACCCTTAAATACCCTGCCCACATGTGTTCAAAAAAACCCTTTTTCCCCTTCTATTTATTTCTCCCCCCACCCAAGAGTTCTATTGACTAAAAAGTTACATAAAATGCAATTCAATAATCCAATTACATCAAAAAGAGTTGTATAATAATCATCACAATAAGTTTTAATGAAGAAAACTTTTCTGACCTTACTAGATTTCAGGTCATGACTTTCTTCTGGGACCCCTAAAACAATCTCTCCAACATTGCCCCTATGTCTCACCAGAATAATGATTTCTTTCAGTAAAAAAACAGAACCTGATATTGGTAATATTATTTGAGAGATAGGAGAATCTTGTTTGGAAAAAACAGGGCAGCTGGAAAATTCCACTAAGAAAACATACACCCTAAGAATAAGGGATAAGTCAGGAAGAGTTCACTGGATAAATGCTGAGCTAGAAAATTAGGAAAAACATTAATTCCAGCACCAAAGATTAGAGGACTCTCTCCCATCTTGAGTGTGCAGTTTAGGGAAAGATATGACATTATAAAACCTTGTTGCTAATTATAATAAGAATCACACTCACTAGCATGTGCTGACAGTTTACCATCGCCTAGGAGATCACTATGACACCACTTGACTAAATAAGGGAAATTGAGGAATGGACCTCAAACTTCTAAGGAAGTCCCCCCACTTCTCTAAAACAATCAAGATGATTCTTCCCCTTAGTTATCATATATTGGTAAAAGTAGAATAAATATCTCTGCACTGTACCATGCTAAGTCATCTCCACTCTGTGGAGACTGACTGATTCCTTCTTCAGAATGCACACTTGCTTTGAAATAAATGCTTGGATGATTGACATGCTGTGCTTGTATGATACTTTTCTACTGAGGATGGGCCACTGATTCTCTTATTATTCAGAAATAAATGATAGAAGTGGAGGCCGGCCAGGGTCTGGTTGTTACATAATCTGGTGTTAATTTGAGGATTAAGAGTGTAAGGGTGAAGTCTAGCCTGTCAATCAGGTTGTACCCAATGAGGCCTCTGCCTGGGCTTGGCCTTTGCCTGAGCATTCTGGTATTACCTCCTTGGTGGTGGGAGAGACGCACACTCTCTCTCTCTGCTCACTCCCTGTAAGACATCCCTAAGGAGAAGCCACATGGACCTACACTGAAGCAACCAGAGCCCTGAGAGCTGGAGAAGCCATGTAGAGACCCCTACCAGTGGTGAAATGCTTACAATGCCACTGGATCCACAATACTTCCCACCCATTGGCCTGTGATCTTCCTGCACTCAGCGTCATTACATGTGTTTCATGAGTCTTAAGATGACTTTATATTGGTATTGGACATATGGGCTAATATCGGACATATGGACTTGATCTGAACTTGGTTGGGATGTTTTCCCAATATTCAATTGCTCTTGTATATAAAGCTCTTTCTTATACACATATGTGTGTGTGTATGGATTTGTTTTAGTCTACCCAGACTAACACACAGGGACATTTGGAGAAGTAACATTCTGGTTGGTAGAATATAATTTTATTTCCTTTAGCTCATAGCAGAAATAGTAAGATCAGTTCTCAGTTGCTGGGAAGTCAATTCTTACTCGTGGTGACCACCAAAGTGTCAAAGTAGAATTATGTTCCATAGAGCTTTTGTTGACTGATGTTACAGAATAAGGGCACTGGATCTGTCTTCCAACGTGATTCTTGGTGGCCTCAAACCTCCAACTGCTCATTAGCGGTCAGTATGCTGTTTGCTTGCACCATACAGAAACCCAAAAGCAGGAGTAGAACTGCCCCATAGGGTAGTTGTTAAGGAAGTTGATTGTTATGTTTTTCCCT
>NW_022103908.1:27490597-27510420 GCF_000313985.2 Echinops telfairi | reverse complement strand
GATGCTGCCAGGGATTAGGTTGACTGGCAATAAATTTGTGCTACCAAGAATTCTTTATTTTTTTTGGAAATTCATTTAAATTCTTTGGGCATATTTACTACTTCAAAGCATATATATATAATTATTTGGTTATTTTTAATGCTTTCTTGCCGCTTCACTGAGGGCATGTGGGTTGTTCAATATACAGAGTGGTTTATTTTCTTATTAAGAAATATATATTTAAAATCAAAGCTTATAACATGAGGCATAGTATGAAATTAGTGCTTCACCTTTGAAATTAAGACTATACTCAAATGTCTGATTGATTTTATCCCATATTATTTCATCACCTATGAATTGTTCTATATTTCCAAATATAGGGCTCTATCTCTTTCAGCATTTTCTACTGTTTATCCCCTACTGCATTGTTAGGTCTCAGCTTGAATGATCTATTCCATGTTTAGTTTTTCTAAAAGGCTCCTCATTGTTGAACTTCCACTCCCCTTCCATATTACTGTTTGTTATTGAGCTCCCCCTCTGTCCTGAGGCTAGAATGGGGACCATTTCCTCTTTGTTATTTACTACTGTGCTGAGTGCACCATTAGCACTCAATAAATTAAAATAATAATGACACAGCTCATCATCATAATTATCTTTATTCCCTTAGGCAGATCCAACTGAGAATGAGAAAATTCAGAATATCTTCTGTTTTCTATAAATGCTTTCTGGAATAGCCGAGGACATAAAAGGAGACTTTCACTCCACTGATTTCTCATCAAAACAGTAATAGAGGAGTGATTATTGAGGAAGCACTTTTTGAGGCTTACAGACAAGCAATAAATCAAATAATATGGTCTGATTTTTGTTTTCAAACTCCTGAAACACATCCTGCCTTTATCATCTACTCTCCTACTGTAAATGAATATGATGAGTTATTATCCCTTAAAGGGAAGGAACACAATTTGATCCCACTTTATGCACCAAAACCCTCTTATAAAGCAGTTTTAATTCTCTCTGAAGTCAGATTTCTGGTTTTCATGGAGGTTAGGATCGCCCGCCCAGGCCATCTACCCTGTGTCCTTTGGAACTTGAGCCTAGGTGAAACTGGCTTCCCAGTCACCTTCCAGTAAACAATGAGCTAGATGAACAAATCTAGGCTCCTTTGCCTTTACAATGTGCAACTTTGAAGAATTCATCCAATTTTGTAAAACAACCTGACTCTGAACGTCAGACTTTGCTGCTACATTTTAGGGCAAATCACTGATTATTTTTATTACACTTCAAGAAAATTCTTCCTGGCAACAAATTGTTGATCAGTTCTGCCTATACCTATTTTTCATGAGAGTGATGGTAAGATGGGGTATAACCATGGTGACAGATTCAGGTAAGCTTTGGGCTGCTAATTCCAATATTGATGGTTCAAACTTACCCACCTCTCTCGGGGAGAAAAATGAAGGTCCTTTAAAAATGTTACAATAAGATTGTAATAAAAAAAACAACTGATGGCAGTGGCTATAGGGGTCTTTAGAGTTCTCTTCAGAACATTTTTAGCTCCCTAGTCAAAGGTGAGGCTTTCTATTCCTGTAAAGGCTTACCTTCTCTGAAACCCTCAGAGGCAGTTGTCTCCTCTAGTAAATGCTCACTCCCCATCAAACTTAACTTGATGGCAGAGAGTTTGTTTTTTGAGTTTGAATCAAAATGTTGAGGGGCCCTGGTAGTGCTATCAGGTAAGTGTCAACCACAAGGTTGTTGGTTCAGGTCCACAAGATAGATGAGACTATCTTCTCCTCTACGTATTTACAGCCCCAGAAATTTCTATAGGGTCACTATGACCAAAACTGTCTGTGTGGCAGTAGGTTTATTCAAACTGTTACTCTTTCTGTCAAATATGTATTAAATAAACTGCAATCAATTGCTATTAGAGACTTAATGTGGCTTTTATTTTTACATTTCACTAGCTTACTTTCAGTAAATTATTATTAAAATCTTATGTAATATTAGAATTGACTTTATAAATCCACTTATATGGACAATCTTCATAAGATGTTAAGATAACCAAAACTCACTGAAATTTAAACAGAAGGTTTACTCTGAGCAATTATTCATATGCGTACAAAATCATACTACACCTAGTGCTGTGGAGTTCATTCTCAACATAGGGACAGGCCAGAGTATAACCACCTCAGCGGTGCCTAAGGCTCTGACTCTTTACAGAAGTCAACTGCCCCATTTTTAATCCATGGGTTCTGTGTTAGAACTTAAATTCTGAGCACCGTAATTTGCAATAGGCTATGGATGGCAGTGACAGCCCAAATTCCATTTATAGGATCCCCTAATAGAATAAATACCTATATGTATTTAAAATTATTTACATTGAATTCTTTCGGATCATTAACCAACAATACAGATAATCTTGCCCTTCAGCAGAACTCCTTGGAAAGCAAATTACCTCCACCCCTGTTCAGCCATCCCAGGGAGGAGCAATCGCTCCTTTAAGGGCTTACCTGGGAGTGTCTTTGATGGAAATCACTCACCGAACTGGGCACAGTAGAGAAGATCCCATCCCCATCATCATGAATCATGCCCCATCAGTCTCTGACAACCCTGACTGCCTTGGTTGGAAGACCCTGAACCAATCTTGTAAACCCTTCTATCGACATAATATATGTGTCCTAATCATAGTCCTATTGCTGCTCCTGTAGATCCACTTATAACTGTGATGTATTTATCTGCCACATATCATGAATTTCTGGTAGTTTCCATTGTGTTCTATGCTTTACTTAAGCAGTTGTGTGATTGTGAATCCTTGGGTGCCAGTTTGAACTCGTGCTAATGGCCTCCTTCATTCAGATGACATGTCTGTGTCTTTGTCTCTTTTAAGGTTTAATAGATGGTCTCAAATTTTATTTGAGATAGGGGTCTCCTTTGATCCCTAGAAAAGTTCTAACAACTGATCATTTGATTATCAATATAGCACTTAAAAACTGCGACACCAAGGCTTGCTATATATACATAGAAAGGCCATTTTGTTCCAGCAGGGGAAAAATGTCTTAAAGAGCTAGGTACAATGGGGCTTATGAAGCTAAGAGAAGAAATGCATAGGTCAACAAGTGACTAATTGTAACCTGATTGAACTGCAGCATCTGTTTCACTGAGATCCACTGATATCAGGTAATTTCTGGACACTCTCACTGTCTCTCTGCCAGCGAGTGGATTCCAACTCATGGTTCTGTCTCAGGTATCAATGTTTTGTTTCCCCACCCATCTGCACCGATAGGTTTTTTGAGTTTTAAATTACACGGCAATGGCTTGATAACTATCCTTTTCTCATGTCATAAGAGACAACTACAGGGTCTGAAAGGAACCATGGAGGCCTGTGGTTGTGAGCTGGTCCGTTAATCCACAAAGCCTGCAGTTCAAACTCACCAGCACGGTGAGAAAGAAAGAGGAGGCTTCAGGGTCAGTTCTAGTATGTCTTGTCAGGCCACTATGACTCCGAATCAGCTTGATGGCGGTTAGTGGGTGTGGGGTTTTGAGTCCGAATCAAGAAGATATCAGTGGCTTAGACTGGATTATAAAGCAGCTTCTAACAGGTTTTTAGAGCTTTGGTCATGGTTTTTATGGTTAATATGTGGTTTCTATGGTGAATATGTGGTTTCATTAATAAGAAAAACCTTAAAACTAACAAAAAATGCCTGTTAATTTTCTGTTCAAGAGCTATAATATAAAGTGAGTTCTTCAAGGAAATGTTTCATTATTCATCGATATATCTACATAGAAATCAGTAAATAAAGTCATTAGGTCATGCAAAATTATAATACTCCATAAAATTTATAACTAAAAAACTATTAAATATAAATTGGAGTTTAAATTGTCCTATATAGAGATTTTTTCCCCCAATCTATCCTTTACCTCAAATATTTCAGGATAGTTTTTTTTTTAGGACCTCTCCTATCCCTTGGGTTCCACTTGCATAAAAACTATGACTAATTTGAAGCGCATGCCATTGAATGATTACTTCCTGAAGAAGTTTTTTCTCTTCAAAATCTCCATGATTTCAACTGCTAGTTAACATGAGATATCTACACTGCAAACATAATCATTATAGTTTTATAAACTGAAATATTTAAATATCACCTCAAATTCCAAATACTTTTGGTTTTCTAGGGGGGCTACCTCAAATTCATTATTATTATTATTATTATTATTATTATTATTATTATTATTATTATTATTTTAATTTATAGAACTCCCTTCTTAAGTTTTAACCAGAATGAAGACAAGATACAGACAAAAACAAATCACCTGAATGAGAGTATCCTAATGAAGCCATTATCATGTCCAAAAGATTCACAACCACATGGCTAAATTACACAGCATGGAAAAATAAAGGAAATTTGACACAAAATCATGATTGAAGACAGATCAAATTATCACAGTCACAAACAGGACATGTGACTTGTGAACAGAAAAGGGTCCATGGTCTTGATATGACCATCAATTCAGACCAAGAAAGCCTATGAGATTGGTTCAGGACCCTCCAGCCACTTTGGTAAAAATATGGCTCATGATCACGGACCAGAATACTCCAATTTCCATCAAGGGCATATTTAGATAACTTTCTGAAGGAAAGACTGCTCATTCCCGTGCTGGCTACGGGAATCACACTAATCCACTTTTAAACACACTCTGCTTGAAAGCAACATGTTTTACATTGCCAATCAATGGACAGAAAATACCCAGCAGAGGTTGCATCTCTCTGGAGACTCAGAATTTAAGCTCTAATACACCCTTTCAATAAATTAACCACATGTTCTCATCTTCTGGATCCCAGCGATGACAATTCTACCTAATTTGCTAAATATTATAAATTGTATTTTTATTTTGTTACTGTGTGTGTTTTCCTCTCTACACTTAGTGTAAGTATCCTAGACCAAGAGTGACTTCAGATATCTTCTATCTGGTCTCTCCAGTGTTCTTGTTAATAGGGTGTCTCAGCTAAAACTAATAATTTATCACATCAGAATATCACTAAAAGTTTTCAGCAGTTACACACCCTTTTCAGTTGAAGTATCCAAGCTTCCAGGATAACAATAGGGATATCTTATTGAGGTTTTTCCTCTTCTTTGATGCCGCTCTACTTTCCCAAACATGTTGTCTTTCTTCAGAGACTGGTCTCTCCTGACAATATAGCCAAAGTATGTGAGGTGAAGTCTTACCATTCTTACATCTATGAAACACTCTGGAACCTTGCTTAATAAATATAAAAGAGTATAGATAAACACAATTTTCATACATATTTATTTCAAATAAAATCAAAAATTTTAAACTTTATCTCTTTACTACTTCTTGCCTCTGCTTTTCTTTAGCATTTTATTTCTTTTAGTTTCCACTGGTGTGCATCTGGAGAGGTTTTTTCTTGCTTTGCCAATGCTCTTTGTCCACTTTTGTCCCCCAGATAATTATATAATAATTTTAGTATACTGTTCTATGAAGAGGATTCTCCTAGATAAAGTAAATACCTCTCTTCGGTGTTCTGATCTATTATAGGGGTGAACATATACTATAGGATGCATGCCAATCTGGTTTGCTAATCAAAATTTTTATTTATCTTATGTTCAAGTACAAATTACTTAAAGGTAGAATAATGCTTTACTGATGTTTGTAACTTCAGGATCTAGAATAGTGCTTAGTACATAGGATCAATAAGAATTTAATTTTTGCTTAGAATGTGGAAAATGGGCAATCTCTGACACCTTGCTTGTTGTTGCTGTTTGGGAACATCAAGTCTGTTCCCACCCCTAGCGACCCTACGTACAAGAGAGCAAAATACGAGCTGGTCCTGTACCACATTCACCATTGTTGTTGTTTGAGTTTCAACCATCCTGTCGATCCATCTTGTGAGAGCCTTCCTCTTTGTTGATGCCCTCTACTTTACCAAACAGGATATCTTTCTCCACAGACTGGAATTTCCTGACAACATGTCCAAAGTACGAAGGAACCATCTGGACCCTTGCTTAATATAATATTATACAGTATAGATAGACACACTTGTTCAAACACATTTTACTTAAGACATACTTCTTTTTTTAAAAATAATTTTATTAGGGGCTCATACAACTCTGATCACAATCCATACACACATCAATTGTGTAAAGTGCATTTGTACATTCAGTGCTCTCATCATTCTTAAACCATTTCTTCTCCACTTAAGCCCCCAGCATTAGGTCCTCATTTTTCCCCTTCCTCCCCGCTACCCCCTTCCTCATGAGCCCTTGATAATTTATAAATTGTTATTTTGTCATATCTTTCCCTATCCGATGTCTCCCTTCACCCACTTTTCTGTTGTCTGTCCCCCAGGGAGGAGGTCACATATAGTTCCTTGTAATCAGTTCCCTCTTTCCAACCCACTCCCTCTACCCTCCCAATATCGCCACTCACACCACTGTTCCTGTAGGGATCATCTGCCCTAGATTCCCTGTATTTCCAGTTCCTATCTGTACCAGTGTACACCCTCTGGTCTAGCCAGACTTGCTAGGTAGAATTCGGATCATGATAGTGGGAGCAGGGAGGAAACACTTAGGAACTAGAGGAAAGTTGCATTCTTTGTCATTGCTACATCACACCCTGACTGGCTTGCCTCCTCCCCACGACCCCTCTGCAATTGGATCTCCAGTGGCCTGCTAATGGGCTTTGGATCTCCACTCCGCACTCCCCCCATCATTCACTGTGTTAAGATTATTTTGTTCTGATGATGCCTTATACCTGATCCCTTCGACACTGCGTGATTGGATAGGCTGGTGTGCTTCTTCCATGTGGGCTTTGTTGCTTCTGAGCTTGATGGCCGCTTGATTACCTTCAAGTCTTTAAGACCCCAGATGCTATACTTTTACCCAAACAGGTTTCTAAGAGCAATCTAAGAATTATCTATACAATGACATAGCCTTCTCCTATGGCCAGTCTTTTTCCACTCACAGCAACCATATAGAACCTCAGAAACCATATAGGACAGAGGAAAAGTGCCTCGTTAGGTTTCCAAGGGTGAAAATCTTTAGACTCTGATCATCTGTCTTTTGGTTAGCAGCTGAGCTGCCACCCACTGCACCACCTGAGCTCATAGTGCTTGATATGAACTTACTGTTAGTAGAGATTGCTAAGCCAATTTGGAGCTTTATAACCGCAAGTGTGCAGAGTAGAACTGTGCCGTAGGATCTTCAAAGTCATGACCTTTCAGAAGTTGATCATCAGGATTGTCTTCTAAGTTAACTCTGGTTCAATTCGGACCACCAACTTTTCAGTTAGTCGTCAACCATTAAAATAAGTGTGCCACCTATGGGTTCATTGATGCTGACTCACAAACCAACCCCATTTCCATCAAATTGATGCTGATTCACCGTAACACTGCACGGCAAATGACCTTGTAAATAGAACCACCTTCTAGGATTTCCAATGTTGTAAATCTTTAGGAAGTAAACTGCCACATCTGTTTCCCAGGGAGTTGCTGGTAATTTCAAACTTCTAACCTTTTGGCTAGCAGCTGAATGCTTAACTACTGTAGCACCTGGGCTCCTTTGATATTGATATGTGATGCATAAATACAATGTAGCCTCTTTTTGTATTCCTCAGAAGAAAAATGACAATCAGATTAGACACACTATGACATTTGAACTTTCCCTAAGGAAAATGATGACCTTTCTCTTTTGTGTGTGGACAAAAGCCTTAAATCTATTCTGAACAAATTATAAGGAGATTTCTATAACTATATTGCAATATAGATCCATATACTTTTCTTACAGCCTGGAATAATTACTATATCCTACTTATATTAAATGACTTCTATCTTTTATTCCACCCCAAGAGCCAGTGACTCTGGGTAGCCAAAGGTAAATTCAGGCACTTTGTTCGATTGCACTGTCTCTGAAATCAGTCTGATAAATTCAGACCATATCTTTTACCACCTGATAACATGGACGATATAAACATAAAATTACTCATTCAAAGGTGAGAATTATATCACTTAATTTTTCATTTTATTTCAGGAAAAGGGTTCTTAAATAGGGAAGCATTAACAATTCTCTATAACTAGAACATTTAAACAAGTTATATAGTCCTATTAACTCACAAATGGACAAATGAAAAATGTTAATAGCCTAGAAAATCCACCACAAGAATAATATCTTGAACTTAAAATTTCTGTCTGCAGTGAATTTTTGTGGCCAAGTTACAAAACACTCAATCTAGGAGTTTATAATGGAAATGCAAAAAGAACTTTCAATATAAGAGCAAGAAAAGATACTGCTGTAATACAATAGGAGTTCTTTTATAACAAAAGGCTGAATATATAAATCATTGTTATGAAAAATACTTTCTTCTTAGTTATATTCAATCTGCAAATCATAAACTCATTCTTCCTAGCAAAAAATGGCTTGGATTTTATTTTAATGTTGATTTTTTTTCATGCTTCTTCTCATTCTACATCTGCTCTGACTCTTCCTTTCAATCATTTCCTTTGTGATTGCTTAGCTTCATGCTTCCTATATTTTGTTAGCGTAAAATGCAATGTACTCAAGGTTTATATTGGCAGGCCCATGCAACCAGTCAGCTCTGAAGCTAGCTTTCATCTCAAATGGGCAAACTGGGGGAGGATTGTCAAGAACAGGAGGCAGGCAGCTGAAAATGGAGGCATCAAGGGAAGAAAACCCCCATTTAAATTTCTGAAGTGGCTAATGTTCCTCGTTGCACACGTCATTCTATAAGAGACTGCCTCTCTTCAGCTAAGTACTGGCAGCTGTGCCATCTGCAGAGCATGATACCTGCATGAAACATGCAGCTTGGATGCTTTTTAATGGTGTGGTAAGGGTCTCTTGTTTACTTATATTCTGCAAAGTCTCCTCAAGCCTATTAGCTTCCTTAGCTCCCGTTTACTCTGTTTTTGACATACCTGTGTTCAGCTGTGAACAAGTAACTAATACATCTTGAGGAGGCCATGGTCAGAGCACCTAAGCCCTGTAGGCTATGCTAAGCTGTTTGGTCATTCTAAGAACCAATGTGGGCATGCAGGCAGAGGATTAGGCTTTATGCTTATTTTATTTTTACTATAATTGGTCAATAATAGAAATATAATAAATGAGTCTGCATGCACAGACAGAAAAGACTTTATTTTTATTCCTCCCATTAAGAACCTCCTTGAATTTCCAGAGAATGCCTGAGCAATAGAATACCAAATTCTACCTGTTTACATGAGCAGTAATTATATATTCTGGGTGGCAGCAAGCACTCAGCAGGGCTCTGAGGAAGTCTGTTCGTCATTTCATCATTTTATGCAGCATTGATGTTGCTGACTGCACAGAGCACTAATAGAACAAGTTAATGGAGTTTATTCTGTCGCAAATGCTGCCAGTTAAAGAAGATGATTGCCATGTGTGGAAAAGCAGACTTTCTAACTTCTTCCCAAAGATATACAGAAATATTAAATCTGTTATCTGTCACAGAGGAAATACATAACTATTGCTTTCCTAATAGTAGTATAGGAGAACGTCATTATTTTAGAGACTGTGGAATTTTTTGTCAATCTATGCTTGCAAAACCTATGGTGAAATATAACTTCTTGTTTTTCATTAATAAATTGTACAGC
The DNA here is from genome assembly GCF_000313985.2 of Echinops telfairi. Lineage (NCBI taxonomy): Eukaryota > Metazoa > Chordata > Mammalia > Afrosoricida > Tenrecidae > Echinops > Echinops telfairi. Next base: position 27,500,807 of record NW_022103908.1, on the reverse strand, counting down.
ATCAACCTGATAGTTTTCACTGAAAGTCCAATTATCTTTAAAATAGAGATGATAAATTTACATATTATGAACCAAATTTAAAACATATTGTACTGTTTAATAAGTAACTTGCAGCTTTGGATTGATATTGGTAAAGTTATAAAAACCAAATATTGTTTCCAAAGCTGAAAATTTGTATGTTATTCATGATAAAATACAAAGCTGATTATAAGATTCAATGGTAATCAGACCGAATTAATAGGAGTTCTTTAACAAACCTTCATTTTCTCATTATTCCTGACAATTCAAGTAAATGGAAATTGAGAGGATGTACCATCTCACAAAATGAATTTACCATTTTGTTAGGCACTTAAAATTTTCCTCCAACTGATCAATAAAACTACCTAATTAAAATATTCTAAAATAGATTTGAAAGTTTTTGAAAGGCTGTAGATTCCTAATTAAATAGTCTAATTATTAGTTGGATCTAATCAAGAACAAGAGGCATGTGGTTGTTTGCTGTCAGCATAATATGAAGAAACTAATAAACAAATTGATTTGCACAGCATATAATGTATCCTGTTAAATCATAGCCCTTGACTATCTTACTAAAACCAAACTAATAGAAATAGGTTCCTGAAGTCAAAGTCTGAAATTCATTACTTTTTAAAATTGTGCATTTCCAATCATGGCAGTTTCAAAGTACTTTTTTTAATTGGCAGGGGTAGTGGTGGAGGTCAAACCTTTACCAGTTAAAAAAAATACTGATCACACTCTATAAATATATCCCTTTTCTATTCATAAAAATTTTATGAATATACAAATAAAGTATACACATTATAATATATAATGTGTATGCATATTATAATATATATTGAGTATAAATTTAAGGAATTAGACACATTGTAAAATTTATTTTATGAATCCAGAAATAGAACTGAAACTATTTAAGATTTAGAAGCAAAAGTTATCTATAGAATAAAGTTATTACATGTCCATAAATTTGATATTTCCTAATAAAATCATCCTTCAGTATCCTAATCTGTGGGTCATATTTCTCTTGTCTCCAACTCAGTATAGATTAAATTTTATATTTATCAATTTTGAGACCAATAATGTAAATAATTCATCATGTAAATGAAGTATACATTAAGTATGATGGTAATGGATCTGCATTTGGAAAACATGCAATCTATTAAAACAGTTAAAAAGTAAACATGCCACATCAACTTCCTGGTTTAATAGAGTATTCCATCAGAAAAATCATCCTAACTTTTATAAAAAGTAAATATTTTTAAAAGTTATACTTCAAAAAGTATTGTAAAGCAATCAAAATACCAAACCAAACTCATTACCATAGAGTTGATTCTGACTGACTGAGACTCTATTATTACTGACTAGAATTGCTTCAGAGGGTTTTCAAGGCTGTGGTCTCTCCTGTGGCCAATGGCCAGGCCTTTCTAACGTGCCATTCCTTTCTCCAGTGGAGGTAAATTCACACCTCCACTTAGCACCAGAGCACCAGAACTCTTCATGACCAAAATAGCCAGGAATTAAAGAATGCAAATTAAGGAAATACATGATGTCAAATTTGACACTCATTATTTTTTCTTTTCAATGGATTTCCTAATTTCTGAGATGACTATTGTAAGAGAATCAATAGCCATGCAAAAAACAACAGTGAAGAAACACTGAGCAGTTTACAGAAGTAGGGAGTTAAATTTTCGGATTTACCATTTATCTAGCTTGGTCATTACAATGAATTCCTGTGTTCAATTGAGGCTCCAAAAGTGTGATGCCATAGAAGTATAGAAAAAATATAATATTTACAAAAATGAAAGCCAGGCCTTAAATAATACTGTACTTTGATATTGGTAAGGTAAAGTGATACTTCTCTGACTCTAAAATCTTATTTGAATAAATTATTTGAATGCCTCCCCAAAGATTATAATCAATAATGTTTCAATTTAAATAAACCATTGAAATACCAGACAAAACGGGGACAATAAATTTCAGTAAGGATGATTACACTTTTAAATATATCAGACATGGATTTTGAAAAAGCTATATGTCATGCCTCAAGTTTCCCAGAGTAATAGTTCACACATTCCATGTTTTCATTTTTGGATATTCTCAGCTTTGTCTTCTCAGGTTGACTTATGACACATGAGCATATGATGGTCTTGAAAGCTTTGCTCCATGCACATCATGAAGGTGGAGTCTGCTTTAAGGGGGCAGTTCTTCTCCAGTAGTATTTTGAATATCTTCCCACCCAAGAGGTTTGTCTTTCAGCACCAAATTTGACAATACACTATTGTCATTCCTAAAGTTTTCAGTGACTGATTTGGGGATGTAGACTGCCTCTTGCTTTCTCCTAGTCGGCTTTAGAGTAGATAGCTCGGCTGAAACCTATCTACTTAGTGTGGGGTGGGGGGGACTACTGATATTTGAAATACTGGTTGTATATCTTCCAGCTTCACAGCAACAAGCAAACCACCACAGTACCACCACTGACTGATAAATGGTGGAAAACGAGGTTATTAAATATAAAATGGAAGGTATAAAGATCAATATCCTAGGTTTGGTGAGCTGAAATTGACTGCTATGGTCACATTTTAATTGGACAGTCATATGATGTACTGTGCCAAGAATGACACATTCAAGAGGAATGATATAACATCCATTATCAAAAAGTACAACATGAAATATAGACTTGTCTGTGATAGGATAATATTCTACATATAAAAGAAAGACCAGTTACTATGAATATGATTCAAGCTTACTAATGAAGAAATGGAAGAATTCTACCAACTTTTTCTGTCTGAAATTAATCAAGGATGCAATCAAGATACATTGATCAATTATTCAATATGAAAGTTGCAAACACAGAGGAAAGATTGGTGGTAGAAAAATATAGGCTTGGTGATATATGTAAAACTAGAGATCCCATGATGAACTTGTGGAATACCTATCATTTATTTCTTACAGATGTGTTTTCCAACAACATAAATGACACCTGGACCTCACCAGGTGACATACACAGGAAACAAATCAATTCTATCTATAGAAAAGGAAAATGGAGAAGCTTAATAAAACAACCATTAAAAGGCCAGAAGCTGAGTGTGGACCACCAATTGTTTATATGAAAATTCAGGTTGAAAGTGAAAAAAAAAAATTTAAAGGCTATGAAATCAGAATTCAATCTTTTTAAAATATCCCACCTGAGTTTGGAGACAATGTCACGAACTCAGTTGTTCCATTGAACTATAATGACCTAAGAATAATCAAGTTAGGATATGAAATCAAGACCATCACACGTAAAGAAAGCAAAAGATTATTAGAAAGAAGAGAAAGACCAAAATGTTGTCAATAGAGATTCTGAAAAAATCTCATTAAGATATAGTAGCTAATATCACTAGCAGAGAGAATTGCATAAAAGAGCTGAACTGATTATAAAGAGAAACAATGAAATGAGTAAAAACTTGGGTGTTTGAAAACCAAAGAGAAAGCAAGCTTAGCATACTGAGCATACTTAGCAAGCTGAACGAACTGAAGGACAACTTTGAGCCTTAAGTTTCACTACTGAAGAATTCTATGGGTAGAATATTGAACATTGCAGGAAGAAGATGGAAAGAATACACAGTCATGGCAGCAAAAAAATAACTTTTTAACGTTAAACCATTTCTGGAAGTAGTATATGATCAAGAAGAGATGGTGCCGAAGGAAGAGCTAGCTGAAATAAAGGTATTGGTGAAAAACAAGCCCCAGAAATTAAAGGAATATCAATGGAAATGTTTCAACAAGCTGACAAAGTGCAGGAAGCACTCATTCATTCATGTACAACAGAAAATTTGGAGCACAACAACCTGGTTAGCCAACTGGAAGAGATCCCTTATCTGTTCCCATTCCAAAGAAGGTTACCCAATAGAATGCATTAATTATCAAACAATGGAATTAATATCATATGTAACTTATATTTTACTGAAGATAAGTAAGAAAAAATGGTTGTAGCAGTATGCATAAAAACAAGGAACTATCAGAATTTCAAGCTGGGTTCAGAAAAGGATAGAACAAAGCATAGCTTTGCTAATTTCAGGTGGCTCTTGGCAGAAAGCAGAGAATATCAGAAAGATATTCTTGTGCTTTTTTGACTGTGCAAAGACATTTAACTCTGTGCATCATAACTACACATAGAATTACAAAATGGAAATCCCACAACATTTATTTGTGCCCACTTACAACTGTACGTATGAGAGAGTACCACACATCATCCCTGCAAAAAAAAGGGGGGAAAGCTCTGCCATGCAGAGCTTTGGGAGTATGATTTTTTCCCGCTAGGGGAACATCGAACAATTCAATTTGAGTTAGTGCACCCAGTGGTGTCGCCTGGGAAGTTTCTCTCTGGTCACAGTGGATTTTCTCACATAAGCAGTTTCACTTGAACCTTTTTTTTTTTTTTTTTGTGATGGTCAATTTAAGAGAACAGAGTGCTGCTGTGAAAATTTTGTTTTCTGCTTGGGAAAAATGCCACAGAAACTGCTGTGATGTTGAACACGGGAATTGCTATGGGGAAAAACTCAAATATATCAGTGGTTTTCTTATTTCAAAAAAGGTGAAATGTTGATTGATGACAAACCTCGTTCTAGATGTTTACCAACTTGCCAAATGGATGAAAATTCTGACAAAATCCATGCATTTGTGGTCAAAGACCAACAATGAACCACTGAAGAGATGGGAAAGTTATCCAGACTACCTTGGAGCTTGGTTCAATGAATTTTAAGGGAAGAAATCAGAATGAGAAGGGTTTCTGTGAACTTTGTTCCTCAGGTTCTGACTCACCAGGAAAAATGTGTGGAGCAGAACCATGCTGTGCTTTGAAAGAACAGCTCTGAAGCGGCCTAGACATTTTTTCCAAGGTCATTGCTGGTGATGAGACATGGTGCTATATTTTCAACTCCAAAAGCAAGCATCAAGCAAGCCAGTAGAAGACAGCACTTGATGTGAGGGGGATAGTGCATTTGTAGTTTATTCCACTATGTCAGACTGCTAATCTAGCTTTCTATTAGAGGTTTGGAAAAGACAGAATAACAGTGTGTGCCAAGAAGATCTGATTTGTGGCAGACAGGGATGTATTTTGCCACCAGGACAACACAGATGCTCACACAGTATCTGAGGGCACCAGTTTTTGGCAAAAAGCAGCATGCCTCTCTTGCCCCACACACTTGACCTCAAACTCTGTGCAACATATTTTTGTTTCCATGAATGAAGAGGGACATGAAAGGACAATGATTTGATGACACAGAACAGGTGAAGCAAAAATCAAGGGAGGTGCAGCCAGTCATCCAAACAGATGAGTTTGGATGGAATAGAAAATCTGGCAAATGTATTAAGTGTAATGGAGAGTACTTTGAAGGTGACAATTTTTTTGATAAAAACACTTAAGTACATAGCTTTGGGTGACAATTCTGGGGTGTTTTTTTGTTTTGTTTTTTTTGTGGGGGGAGTACACCCTTATAGGTAAACATGAAGTCTTCAACCGGAACACAGGGATAAGGAGTGTCTTAAAACGAAGAGTAGTGTGTTATCAGAGTCATATCCTTTCATCATATTTATTACATTGTATGCTCAGAAAATAATTTGAGGTGCTGGTCTCTAAGAAACATTAGAATTGGAGGAAGTTTCATTAATCATCCATACTATGCCAGTGACACAACTTTGCTTGTTGGAAGTAAAAAGGATTTGAAGCACTTTTGATGAGGATAGAAGACAACCTGATAAAGTACTGAGAGCACTTTGTTATAAATTACTTCAACAAAAAGAAATAACCATACTCACAACTGAATCACTATACAACACCATTATAAAATGGGTCATTTATAATCAATATCCATGGAAGCAACAATTAATAAATCAAAGGATGCATTGTATTAGGCAAATCTGTTGCAAAAGACCTTTGAAGGCTAAAGTGCACCTGACCCAGACAATTTTCCATCACCTTTTATGCATATAAAACCTGGGCAAAGAATAAGGAAGACAAGAGAAGTAAGGATTTTCAACTATGATGTTAGCCAAGTAGAGTGACTATATTATGAACAATAAGAAGAATGAACAAATTTGTCTTGAAAGAAGTACCGAGAATATTCTCTTAAGAAAGAAGAATGGCAAGGCTTTGTCTCACTGACTTAGGATATGCTGTGTTTGAATTCACTGTAGAAAAGGGCACCATGAATGATAAAAGGTCAGTGATAAGGAGTCTCAATGAGATGGAATGACACAATAGCTGCAACAAAGGATATTGTAAGGATGGAACAAAATTGGGATATTGTTCTGTTACCTATAGGTTCACTGATTCAGACCTGACTTGAAGGTACCTAATGACAAAAAAATGAATCTATTAGAGAAATGCTGTACTAAACAAAATCATTCTTAAAAATCCCTGAATTATTCCAAATAATTTTATAACATTACATAAATAATTAACATTAATTTTTACCCCAATTCTTTCAGCAAATAAAATATACAAGTACATTTATGTTTTTCTTTTTTGTTAACTCATTTTATGGGCCTCTTACAACTCTTATAACAATCCATACATCCATTGTATCAAGCACATTTGTACATATGTTGCCATAATCATTTTTGAAACATTTTCTTTATATTTGAGCCCTGAGTATCAGCTCCTTATATTTTTCCTCCCTCCCTCATGAACCCTTGATAATTTATGAATTATTATTGTTTTCAACAGAACAACCCTACTAATAGCAAGAGGATAGATATAATAAAAATCAGAGCCGAGATACAGTAGAGGGAAATCAAGTAAATTATGGAAAAAATAAATGCCTCTAAAAGTTGGTTCTTTGAAAGAATTAACAGAATTGACAGACCGCTGGCAAACGTAACCAAAGAAAGGAAGGAACAAATGACATTTGCAAGGATGAGGGATGAAACAGGGGACATTACAACAGACCCTAATGAAATCAAAAGGATAATTAGACAGTACTATGAAGGTCTATACTCTAACGAATTCAACAATTTGGAAGACATGGACAAATATTTGGAAACACAATCCCTCCCTAGACTATCCTAGATGGATGTCAAGAACCTCAACAGACCCAACGCAATGGGAAAAATAGACAAGGTAATCAAGGGATTACTAACAAAACAAGCCCCCGGCCAAATGGATTCACAGGAGAATTCTAAAAGCATTCAGGGAAGAACTGACACCAATCCTACACAAACTCTTCCAGAACATAGAAAATGATGGAACACTCCCAAACTCTTTCTATGAAGCTACATAGCATAACTCTGATACCTAAAGTGGGCAGAGATATCACAAGAATCGAGAACTAGAGAACAATATCCCTAATGAACATGGATGCAAAAATCATTAACAAAATACTGGCCAATAGAATACAAAAGCATATTAAAAAAAAATAATTCACATGACCAAATGGGATTCATACCAGGGATGCAGGGATGGTTCAACATACTAAAGACCATCAGCATTAGTCACCACATTGGCAGGAAAAATGATAAGAACCACATGATAATATCGATAGATGCAGAAAAAGCATTTCACAACATCCAACACACTTTCCTGTTTAAGACACTCAAGAAAGATAGGAATAGAAGGAAAGTTCCTCAATATTATGCAAGCCATATATGAAAAACCAACAACCAATGTGGTAGTTAACGGAGAAAAGATGAAAACAATTCCACTGAAAAAGGGGACTAGACAAGGATGGACCTTGTCCCCACTCCTATTTAACATCGTACTGGAGATCTTACCTAACAACATAAGACAGGAAATCTATTAAAGGTATTCATCTGGGGAAGGAAGAGGCAAAATTATCATTATTCACAGATGATATGATTCTATACATTGCAGATCCCTTAAACTCCACAAGTGGAGTGTTGGAAGCAATAGAGGAATTTGGCAGAGTGGCAGGATACAAAATCAACAAACAGAAGTCTATTGGACTGCTCTACACATCAGACAAGATCACAGAAGAGACGATTAAAATGGTAGTACCCTTTACAATAGACAAGCACAAATTGAAATACCTAGGGATATATCTGACTAAAAAAATGAAAGATTTGTATGAGGAAAATTATAAAACACTACTACAAGAAATCAAGAGTGAGCTCAATAAATGGGAAGAATATCCCATGCTCATGGATTGGCAGAATCAACATAGTAAAAATGTCAGTTCTGCCCAAGGCACTATATAATAAGTTCAATGCTATCCCGATATGAATACCATCATCCTTCTTCAAAGATTTGGAAAAACTGATTACTACCTTCATATGGAGGGGGAAGAAGCCCAGAATTGGCAGAGAACTCCTCAAGAAGAAGGACAAAGTGGGAGGGCTTGCTGTACCTGACTTTCGCACATACTATCAGGCCAAAGTAGTCAAAACAGTGTGGTACTGGTATAACAACAGATATTCAGACCAATGGAAAAGAGCTAAAGACCCAGAAATAAAAACATCAGCATACAGGCAACTGATCTTTGATAAGGGCCCAAAAATATTAAATGGGAAGCAGATGCCATCTTCAATAAATGGTGCTGGAAAAAATGGATATCTACCTGCAGAAAAATGAAGCAAGACCCTTACCTCACTCCATGCACAAGAATAAACTCAAGGTGGATCACAGACCTTGAGATAAAACACCAAACAATTAGGGACATTAATGCGGGAATTGGGACAAACCTGAGAACCTTGGCACAGGGAATACATAGGCTATCAGAAATAGGGAAGGATACAAATACAGAGGAATCACAAATAGACAAGTGGGATATGCTGAAGATAAGATACCTGTGTACATCGAAAAAATTCACCAAGAGAGTAATAAGAGAGTCCACCGACTGGGAAAACATCTTTAGCAATGACACATCAGGCAAAGCACTAAAATCTACAGTACTTTGCAAGCTTACAATAAGAGAAAAACTAACTGCCCACTGAGGAGGTGGGCAAAGGGCCTGCACAGAAGTTTCACAGAGTCTGAAATCCAAATGGCCAATAAACATATGGGAAAATGTTCTTGATCATTAACTATAAGAGAAATGCAAATCAAAACAACTGTGAGATACCACTTAACACCCTCAAAGACAGCCCAATTCAAAAAATCAGAAAGTAAAAAGTGTTGTAGGGCCTGTGGTGAGATAGGAACTCTCATCCACTGTTGGTGGACCTGTAGGTATGTACAGCTACTATGGAAATCGATTTGGCAATTTCTAAAACAGATGGGAATTGAGCTACCATAAGACCCAGCAATTCCCTTAGTGGGTATATACCAAGAAGAGGCAAGAAACAAACCATAGCCAGACATCTGTGCTCCAATGTTCATTGAGGGACAGCTCACAATCACAAGGAGTTGGAAACAACCCACATTTCCATCAACAGATTAATGGATTAGAAAACTGTGGTACATACATACAATGGAGTACTATGTATCACTAAAAAGCAGTGATGAATGCATGAAGCATGTTGCCGCATGGGAAGAACTGGAGAAAATTATGCTAAGTGATGTAAGCCAAGCACAAAAGGACAAGTATAAATGAGTCTGCTGAGGTAAGTTTATTTATATATAAAAAAGAAAGAACAGAAAAGTAAAGGCAAAAGGGGCACAGGGAAAAAGCTACTGTATACAAACATTCCAGGGCTGAGGTCCAGGTAGTATGGCAGGGGCCAAACCAAATCCAGGGGTACATATGGTAGCCAACTAAAAAGGGGGCAGGGGAGCGGAAAGGGAGGGAATAAAAAAAGATATGTGTGGCAGGGGAATAGGGCACTGACCAACCCAAGGGGAGGGTATTGTTTGTGTCTCTATAGGGAAAGAGGGACCAGACTTAAATCCAGTGTTCCGGTATGCAAATGCAGCATGCCAGCAAGGAGTGGGGAGCCAGTGGAGGGGCCTGAGGGCTCAGCCCCCATACCAGCTACTTGGACAACTGCCCCTCCCTCCAGAAGAATTTACTTTAGAGGATGGCACTGAGGCTGCAGCTAGGGGAGAAGGACATGTCTGATTAGAGCACATGGGAGCAAATGAATGGAGAGGAAGAGAGAGTGGAGCACATCCTGGCCCACCAGGCCTGGAGGATGATATCCCCACTCTGAACAGCCAATGCACAGAGTGGAGCATATGACTAATCCCACTATGAAACATGACGTCCCTCGCTGACCCACAGCCCTACAGGGGACAACGTTGGAGACTCGGTGTCGGCAC
>NW_022103908.1:27487884-27488856 GCF_000313985.2 Echinops telfairi | reverse complement strand
GAAAGGGGGAACCGATTACAAGAATCTATGTATAACCTCCTTCCTGAGGGATTGACAACAGAGAAGTGGGCGAGGGGAGAAGTCAGTAAGTGTAACATATGACAAAATAATAATAATTTATGAATTATGAAGGGTTCATGAGGGAGGGGGAGGGGCAGGGAAGGGAAAAATGAGGAGCCTATATTAAGGACTCAAGTAGAAGGCAAATGTTTTGAGAATGATGATTGCAACAAATATACACATGTGCTTGATGCAATGGATGTATATATGGATTGTAATAAGAATTGTATGAGCCCCCAATATAATGACTTAAAAATTATTGTTGTTTTCATATCTTACACTAACTGCTGTCTCCCTTCACCCACATTTCTGTTGTTTTTTCCCCCTTTTGGGGGATGGCTATACATGGATCATTTTGATCTGTTCACCCTTGCTTCCCTCACCTTCCCCCCTAATGGTTGAGACCTTTTATCTCTACCAGTGTACATGTTCTGGTCTAGTTGGATTTGTAAGGTATAATTGGGGTCTGGATAGCTGGGGCAAGGGGAAGCATTAAAGAACTAGAAGAATATTGTATGTTTCATTGGTGTTATACTCCACCCTGGCTGGTTCGTCCTTTCCTTGTGACCCTTCTGTGAGGGGATGTCCAATTGTCTACAAATGGACTTTAGGTCTCCACTCCACCACTACTCCCACTCCTATTCACATTGATATAATTGTTAGTTCTGGGACTTCTGATGCCTGATACCTGATCCCATAGAGGACTCATGATCACAAAAATTGATGTGCTTCTTCCATGTGGGCTTGGTTGCTTCCTAGCTAGATGACCACTTGTTTATCTTCAAGCCTTTAAGACTCCAGATACTATATCTTTTAATAGTCTGGCATCATCAGTTTCTTCACCACATTTGCTAATGCACCCATTTTGTCTTCAGTGAACGTGTCAGGAAGGTGAGCATCACAGAATGCGGG
>NW_022103908.1:27484292-27486537 GCF_000313985.2 Echinops telfairi | reverse complement strand
ATTTAGCTCTCTGTAATTCCTCTAGGTTACATTGCCCTTGATCAAGCCCCACCAGGCATCCTACGCCCTTGTCGCCATCGATTTTAGATCACTTGTTTTTCCCTTGTCCCAGGGTTTGTTGGCTTCCCTCTTCTTTCCCCCATCTCCCGCTCTCCCATTTCTCCTCGGAACTATGCGTCATGTTGTTTTCTCTTCAGGATTGTATATCCTGCCTATCTTATTTAGATAGACATAAAAAAATAAAAACAAAACAACAAAAAAGAAAAGCCTATTAATAATTTCACTCTGTCTGTTGAGCTTTATGAATGTTTTCCGGTCAAGACTGATGAGGTGCCATGCGCTGCTCCTGAAGTCTATTTGGGGATTCCTTGGGGACTTCATTGCCTTTTTCCCTTGCTGCTCTGTTGTACACCCATCATGCTTTGTCACAGTGAGCTGGAGTCAGATCGGGCACAATTCCCACACTGTCTCCAGTGTTGTCCCCTGAAGCACTATGGGTCAGTGAGGGGACACTGTGTCTCATGGTGGGGGTAGCCTGTGGTCCTCTCTGTGCATGGACTGCTCCAAGCAGGAATATCATCCTTGGTGGGCCAGGGCCTTGGTGAACCAAGATGTGTTCCACTCTCTTTCTCTCACCTTCCTTCTTAGTTTGCTCCTGTGTGTTTTGAGCAGAAGCATCCCTCTCCCCGAGCTGTAGCTTTAGTGCAGTCCTCTGTAGTGCATTCTTCTGGGGAGGGGGGTCCATGTATCTGGGAATTGAGCAGCCTCCACAGACCACTCTATTGGTTCACTGCTTCTTGCCAATAGGTTGAATTCAATTGTTGGCGCACCAGGTTGAAGTCTGGTCCCTCTCTCGCTCTCCTGTGGAGATATAAACAATACCCTCCCCTTGGGTGGGTTAGTGCCACGTTCCCCCGTTCCCCGGTTACTGATGTCTGCCCACCATTTTTATTTGGCTGTTATATGTATCCCTGGTTTAGTTTTGCCCCTGCCAGAGTGGCTGGACCTCACCCCAGGAATGTATGCATAGAGTAGCTTTTCCTCTATGCCTCTTGTGCTTTTTAAGCTTACCTCATGTTGTATTTGTCCTTTTGTGCTAGGCTTACTTCCCTTAGCATAATTTCCTCCAACTGTTCCTGTGTGGTAATGTGCTTCATGCACTCATCACTGCTTTTTTAGGGATGCATAATACTCCATTGTATGTATGTACATGTGTTTTTTAATCCATTCATGCATTGATGAAAATTTAGGTTGTTCCCAACACCCTGTGATTGTGAACTGCACGGTGATGAACACTGGAGCACTGATGTCTGTCTGTGATGTGTTTCTTGCCTCTTCTGGGTATATGCTCAGTAGGGGGATTGCTGAGTAATATGGTAGCTCAATTTCCATCTGTTTTAGGTAATGCCAAATCAATTTCCATAATGCCTGCACATACCTACAGGTCCACCAGCAATGGATGAGAGTTCCTATCTCACCATAGCCTTGTGTTCCTATCTCACTACAACACTTGTTACTTTCTGATTTTTTTTCAATTGGGCTATCTTTGAGGGTGTTAGGTAGTATCTCTTAATTGTTTTAATTTGCATTTATGGCTAATGATTGGGAACATTTTCTCATATGTTTATTGGACATTCAGATTTCCACCCTTGTGAAACCTATATTCAGGTCTTTTGGCACTTCCTCAATGGGCTATTACTTGGGGTTTTTTTGTTTTTTGTTTTCTTATTGTAGGCTAGCAGAATACTGTTGATTTTAGTAATAAGTCCTTTGTCTTATGTGTCATTGCTAATGATGTTTTCCCAGTCTGTGGACTCTCTTATTACTCTCTTGGTAAATTTATGTACATATTTTTAACACAGGCAGGCCCTGGTTTATAAGTAAAACCATTCCTAAGTGAGAATTTAAGTTAGAATTTTAGGTAAGTTAGAATAAGTACATATGTTCTAATTCAGGCTTATTACAGTGCAAGAAAAGAAAGAACACATTTTCAATGACCTAAAAGCAGAAAGTGAAGGTAATGGTGATGAACAATTTATTGCTAGTAGGTCTTAGCTCAGTCATTTCAAAATCAGGACTGATTAACATAACATTAAAAGGCAAATAAGTGTTGCAATAAGTCTGATGTTTATAACCCAGAGATTTTCTCTTCACATATGTATTACCCTGCATAAATACAAACATATGTGTACGTTTATATTTATATATGTATGTTTACATTTATATATAACATATTTATATAGCC
>NW_022103908.1:27455356-27483772 GCF_000313985.2 Echinops telfairi | reverse complement strand
TGTTTTCTAAATCAAATATACTCTTAGGTATGTCCCCAACATTAATATGTTCATATATGACCTAAAACACGTCACAATGCTCATCACAGTTCTAAGATCAGAATTTGAAGAAAGCCAAAGGCCATCAACTTTAGAATAGTGTTGCATTTCTATAATGAAATATATTCCAATGGGTGGAAATGAGCTATTTTTGTAATAACATTATAAATTTCTAATATAAACAAAAATGTGGCTGTGATAATTGCAGCTGGTATAATATTTGGGCAAAGTTTCTGAAAAAATGTATATTCATGAATCATCCATGAGCATTTGTTTCTAATACTGGTGATGTTAGATAAGTAATGTCTAGTTCTTGGGTTAGATGCAAATGATATATGTTTAAGTTCTATAATGATTAACTAAACTACCTATCACTATAACACATTTTCATAAGTATGTGTGCTATACTTTAAATAAAAATACTTTTAAAACTTTACAATTTCGCTTGCCCATCTTTTGAAAATCATATCATTATAGCAATGCTTGTACACTGTCTATAAATCATTTATTTATTTTATCCATGTGGATTTTTTTATAACTTATTTAAGTTCAATCATAAAATGATGTTGATTTTAGCTATTTTCCAGTCGATTCTAACTCTGGGAACCTTATACATATATGAAAGCTCATATAAAAGGAGTGTAATGAAGACTATTCTTTTTTTATTTGCTTCCATTAACAAAGAAAGAAAGAAAGAAAGAAAAACATGAAGTATCATTGTGCTAGTTAAGTTTTTTGGTGCCAATATGGTTCCCATAGGAACATGTGGGTGGAGTTTAGCCTGTCAATCAGGTCACAGCTTGATTGGAGGGCTACCAGATGAATGGTTCTCTGGAGGCTGGCCTCCCTCTCTCTGCTTCCACCTTCCTGTTGACAAGCCTTACTGAGACGTGGGATAGCCCTGGAGATGCTTCCACCACCACCAGATCCATAAGACTTTGCACCCACTGGCCTGTGATCTTCCTGCATTTTATACCATTGCATGTGTTGCATGAGTCTGAAGAGGGACTTATGGGCTAATATTGGACACATGGATTTGATCTGGACAGGCCTGGGATGTTTTCTTAATATACAATTACTCTTTTATATAAAACTTTTTCTTTTACATATATAAATGTCTCGGATTTGTTTCTCTAGTCAACCCAAAAATTACCTATGTTAACAAAATCACCTACGCTAACAGAATCACCTATGCTAACAAAATCACCTATGCTAATAGGGTGGATAATCAGGTATTTAATATATTTGCCTTAAGGAACATTAAGCCTTAACAATAAGCTAAGAAATGATGGTGCATTTCTTATTTGTGCATATTCTCCTACTACTCCCCTTCAGTAAAGCGGAAGGTCTCGCTTGTTCAATGAAACAGTTTTGCATAGGCTGGAACATTTTAATATGTTTTTAAATTTCTTTTTTGCTCTTTAGACTTCAATATTAAGTAATATGATCAAGATAAAATTTTTGTTTTATACATTTTTAAATATAATTACCTCATTCTGGTAGAAAACTGCCAGAAATATTGTGCATGCTAGAACATTAATGGGGTTACTGGTCCACTATTGTATTAATAGTGTTCAGTAACTCAAAAAAAAGAGAGAATGTTTTTTGGAACCCTAAAAGGAAATCAATTAATTCTCCAGTTTTTTTCCTAACAGATTCGGGTAATTATTAATCATATGCTTTTTGCTTTGAAGGTTAGATAATGGAGAAGAAATATCTGTCAATATATATATCTGACAAGGAGTCTGGAATAGTTTGTTCTTTACAACACATTTAGGCAACAGAGGATCATCATATTATTTTGCCCATTAATCTTTATTCTTTCCAGAGTACCCAGGGCAAACAGGAGGCCAACATTAGAAAGAAGTGTGATCTTCATTGTGCTCGTATTACAGCAAGTTAGAGAAGTAGGAATGACACTCAGAGAAGTTGATGCTGAACCTTCGGTGAATCTTACACACTTGCTAAATGACTCACCTCTGGATATCTGCCTGACAGCAGGCAATTCAAATATGTGTCTGAACAAAATTATAAATTACTATGTGTCATGAACTTTCAGCGCTGCTTGAATATAGTCTAATCACAGAGGTTACATTTCCATTTCCTAAAAATCTGTATCATTACACTAGAATTTCATTTATTGTTCCATTTCCATTTCTTTAGTGATATTTTTAAGGTCCTAAAAAATCAGAATAAAAATAAGAACATTAGGATTTCTAGAATGGAATCTGGCATACACCAACATTTGAAATTTGAGAAAGAATATCACATTTGAAAGCTTTAAATATCAGTAATTAATAATGTATTGTAATTAATTATGATGGAAATATATTTGAACACTCATATTGATTTCTGAATCATTGAGTGAGAAAGGGCAGCATTTCATATACAAAGAGACTTCAAAAATTTTGTGGGAAAATGGCATCCCTATAGAACTTACATTTCTATTGATATTATACTACACTTGTTAATATTAGATGAGATTAAGGTGCTGAGATGAAAGCTTTCAAAAGAAAATGAGTATAAATAAGCTATTTTTCTTTTTCAGAAAGTTTTAAAACAATACGTCACTGAATGCCACTTATGTTCTTTTTCTACTTAAAACCGTTCATTAGTATATTTACCTTCACAGTTAACATATGAGTGTTGCCATCTGTGATTGCCCTGATTATTTTTACTGCTTGTGAAAAACTTAAGTCACAGTTACTCCAAATAATAAAAGGTTGAAAGGAGAAACTTATGAGGGTTTTCAGAAACTTTGCTGAAAAATTCCATCACTTTTTAAGCTCGTGAGAAATGAACTTTTTGGAACCCTTTCCTACAGAAAATGTAATGCTGCTCCTTCACAGACAGGAAATTCTCTAGTTAATTTTTGTGAACTATTTTTTTTAAGTGTTCAAGTTGATTTTTTTAAAACAAAATTCACCATGCGGCATGTTGATGAGTCCCCCAAGGGGTTGATAGTACTTATTTCATGAGTGCCTCATGTTTTCTAACCTGTGTGACGGTCAATGCCAGCCAAAGCCCTGTTATTCACTTCTCCTTCTTCTTTTATAAATTAGTTTCATTAAATGACAATCTGGGCCTCACTCATTAAACATAATGATTGTCTTTTTTTATATCCATAGTTCCATATTTTAAAAAGTAGAATCATCCACACATGAAAAGCTTCATATAAGTTCATGTTGAATAACCTAGCATGAATAACACGTTTTTCTTACAGATTATTAAAAAGTCTTTAGTGATAGTATCATCTTCTTGACATTTTAAAAGTAATTTAATGCTTAGAAACAAGTAAATGGCCATCTATTTTTAATGTATTACAATTCTTCCACTCATTTTTTTCTCTAGAAAAAAAAATCACATTTAGTATTTTAACTAGAAATGTATGTAAATGGACACCTGTAACAGACTTAATTTTGTCCCCCTGAAAATATGAGTTGCAAATCATACCCTCAATGCCTATGGTAATAATCCCATTCAGTAAGAGGTTACCACTGTTAAATTAAAGAGCATGTATTTTGAGCCAATTTCTTCTAAAATATAAAAGAGATCCAGCACGAAAGTAGAAGAAAAGTGGGGTACCATAGAGAGTGGGTAAAACAGTGGGAGCTCTCCAAGGAGCCAGACTTGAAAGAACAGGGAACTGATTCCAGAATGTACTGGAAGAACATTTTCCCCTGAGAGCCAGCACCACTCCAAATTCAAACTTCTAGACTCCTAAACTTGCCCTTAACTGTTATGTAAATTTGTCCTCACTTTGAAATATTGAAGCAAATCCCTACTTGCAACAAATTCCTCATAACAATCACCTCATTTGCCACCTGGGGCACCTGTATCTTTTAAATTATTGAAAAGGCTTTCACTCTTTTCAGGTATTAAAACTCAAAACCCCAAACCAAATCCTACTACCATTGAGTAGATTCTATCTCACCATGGTCCTATATCGGGTTTTGAGGCTGTAGATCTTTAGGAGACTGACTAGCTTCATCCTTTCCCTTCAGAGTGGCTAGAGCAGTGAACTACTGACCTTGAGGTTAGAAGTCCAGCGTTAACTGGACAGTGTCACCAGGGCTCATTCCTGCATGTAAATAAGGCCTGTATGCACATGTTCTGACTCACCTATAAATCCACTTAAAAGACGGAAGGACTCAGGAATGAATCTCGTTTGTAATCAGGAACTGCCTGTATATTTGTCATTTAGAAATCAATTGAGACATTTTATATGGGTTATGGCAAATGAAAATAAAATGATCATGTTCATGAAAGAACTACCACTTAGAGAGAGACTTTGTGTGTGTAAATGGTTAACATATGTGGGTACTACCCTACAGGGATCTCCAAAGGAAAGCCTAGTGATCTGCTTCTGAAAAATCAGTTCTCTGTTCTCCTCTGACATGTACAGGTTCCCATGAATTAGAGGTGACTTCACTTGATGGTGATTGGTAATTATTATAGCAAGTGGCTTAAGTGTCGAAGATAAATAGGCTTCCTAATATGTAGCCCCAGGGTTAGAAAGACTTATTTCACCAGCAATAATGGACTGATCAGTATTTCTTCTCCTATTTAGGAGCCAAGTCTTCTATTGTACAAACAGAGAAAGGATCTCATAGGCCACCTCTCTCAACAGGAAAGAGTGAACAGAAGGCTGAATATGCCTGCCTATATCTTTCTTCCATACTTACAAATCACTCAAGTCCAGAGCAGTACAATACTGATGCAGTTTTACTTGGAAGGAAACAGAGGCAAGGAAGAGAAGTGTAGACTAACAATACACTCTGAGAGACTTGAGAATCTATAATTTGGTGCATGGAAAATTAAAGAACTCTGAATATGCCTGACGTAAATTATCCCAAAGACTTCCTTTCACCGGAGCAACTCAGATCCAGGGACTCATGCTCATTTTGGGTGGATGTGTTGGTTACACATTGGCTTTGCTTGTGTGATAATATAGTCGTGGTCAGAGGGTAGGTGGTGGAGAAAGATATGGAGAAGGTATGCCTAGAGAATGATTTTAGGGATGTCATGACTATAATGTAATGACTTAGTTTTAATTTTCAAGTAAAGAAATTTCTTTTGGCTACAACATCTGTTTTCAAAAGTTTGAGTTTAAGAGAGAAAAATTAAAAATGTAATCTCCTGTTTAGTGTTTTTCAGAACATACATTTAGGAAGTCCAACTCTAGAAGCCATTACCAACATGCTGCTATGAGTAATTTGTAATTTGAGTGTGAATCAGTTTTATGCAGATGATAATTAGAGACTTTGTGAAAGTACTTGAACAGTATTTTAAGATAATACTACCATACAATTTTAGAGATGAAAGAAATTTCCTGATACTTTCAAAAAAGCATAACTAAAGTATTTTTTGATATGTTATCATTATAGCAACATAGGAAGATACAAAGAACAGAAAAAATTTGACCTCCCAGAAATTATTATCCTCATAATTATATAATTAACCATTTACTGGGGCTCTTACAAATCTTATAACCATCCTTCTTTCAATTGTATTAAGCACACTTGTACATATGTCGCCATCAACTTTTCCAAAACATTTTCTTTCTACCTGAGCCCTTGGTATCAGCTCTACTTTTTTCCCCAACCTCATGAATCCTTGATCAATTATATATTATTATTGCTATTTCATATCTTACACCATCCATTGTCTCCCTTCAACCACATTTCTGTTTTTTGTCCCCCTTGTCAGAGGGAGGCTATATGTCCAACCTACTGATCAGTTCCCCTTTTCTCCCATTTGCCCCCCACCTCAAGCCCCTCCTGACATGGATACTCCCACTATTGTTCCTGAGGGGCTTATCTATCCTGTATCCCACATGTCAAGAGCTCTTATCTGTACCACTGTGCTTACTCCAGTCTATCCAGATGTGTAAGGCAGAACTGGGTCATAATAGTGTGTGTGTGTGTGGTGGGGGGGGGAGGAAGCATTTGGGAACTAGAGGAATGTTGTGTGTTTTGTCTGTGCTGTGCTGCACATTGGTTGAATCGTCCCTTCCTTGTAACCCTTCTGTGGGGAGATGTCCAATTGTCTACAGATAGGCTTTGGTCTCCACTCCAAATCCCCTCGTTCACATCGATATAATTGTTTGTTTGGGATCTTTTGATACCTGATCCAGTGGACACCTCATGATCACACAATCTGGTGTGTTTCTTCCATGTGTGCTTAGTTGCTTCCCTGCTAGATGGCTGCTTGTCCAACTTCAAGCTTTCAAGACCCCAGACACTATATCTCTTGATAGCTGGACACCATCTGCTTTCTTCACCACATTTGCTTATACACACATTTTGTCCTCAGTGATCATGTCGGGAAGGTGAGTAGAGGCCCAAAGCCTGCCTGCTATCTTACTACTTAACATATAAATATATGTACATTGACCTCTATCCCTATCATTATAAATTAATATATTTACATATATGCATGCCTATATCTATATCTCTACAAATAGCTTTTGCTTTCTAGTTCTTCCCTCTCATTTCCTTTCATCTTCCTCTTGTCCCACTATCATGCTCCCCCTCCGGTCAGCTCTCCATAATTCCTCTTGGATACATTTTACCTGATCAAACCCACTAGACATTCTCTGCCCTCCTCACTCTCAATTTTAGAACTCTTATTGTTTCCTTGTCCCTCAGTTTGTTGGCTCCCTGCTCCC
Source organism: Echinops telfairi (assembly GCF_000313985.2). Taxonomy (NCBI): domain Eukaryota; kingdom Metazoa; phylum Chordata; class Mammalia; order Afrosoricida; family Tenrecidae; genus Echinops; species Echinops telfairi. Next base: position 27,477,063 of record NW_022103908.1, on the reverse strand, counting down.
TCCTCTCCAAAGTTCCCCCAGAACTGCTGGATCCATTGTTTTCTGCTTGGGATTATTTATCCTACCTATCATATATAGATAGATATAAAGAGGAAGAAGGGGAAAAGAGGTGGCGGGGATAAATATTTCCAGACTGTCTGCTGTCCCTTAGGAGTGTTTTACAATTGGGTCTGACACGGTGCCAAGTCCTGTCCTCTGAGTCAGAAGTCTGTTTTCAGGGTTCCTTGGAACTTTGTTACTTGGCTCCCCTTGCTGCCCTGTTGCACTCCCTTTGCATTTTCCCCACTGTGTGGGGGGCAGACATAGCATACTTTCTGCACAGTGTCTCCAGTGCTGTCCCCTGTAGCACTGTGGTTCAGTGAGGAGATGTTGTGTCTTGTGGTGGGGCCACCCCTATGGTCCTCTCTGTACATTGGCTGCTCTGAGCAGGGATGTTGACGCTGGGCTTTGGTGGGCCATGCTGAGGTTCTCTCTCTTGCTGTCTCTCTCTCTCTTTCTCTCCCTCACTCTTAGTTTGCTCCTGTGTGGTCTGGACAGACCCGCGCCTCTCCCCCAGGGTTATATCTACAGTGCTGTCCTCTGTATTACAATCTGCTTTGGAGTGGGTCAACAGAGCTCAGCTTGGGCCTTGCTTTTTCTTTTTTTTTCCTAATCATTTTATTGGGGGCTCAGTACACCTTATCACAATCCATACATCCATCCATTGTGTCAAGCACATTTGTACATTTGTTGCCATCATCATTCTCAAAACATTTGCTTTCTGCTTGACCCTTGGTACCAGCTCCTCATTTTCCTCCCTTTCTCCCCACTTCCTCCTCCCTCCTGAACATTGTACTACACAATCCTCATAATTATTGCTATATTTTAGCCCATTGATACAGCCACAGTGTCAACCTGTCTCAATGGGAGATTCCATTTTTCTCGCTGACCCTCCAGTACCAACATGATGTCTTTGTTCAGGGATGTCTCTCCTGATAACATGTCCAGAGTATGGGATAAGGTCTCTCAGCCTTGCCTGGGAGGGTTAATCTAGCTGCACCTGCTCCAAAACAAATTTGATTTTCTCTTCTTGAAGGCCATGATAATTCCAATATTCTTTGCTAACACTATCATTCACATACATCATTTTTTCTCTGGTCTTGCTTATTCATTGTCTAATTTTCACATACAAATGGTAAACCATAACTGCCATGGAGAGGTGTTGCTAGGGCCTATTATTTTTAACCACCATTCATTAGTTGAGGTGGAGTTTATTGTACTGTGAAATTTTCATATTTGAATTATTTTAATTGCCTAGCAGAAGCTGATATCTTATCAGCAGAATGATTTGCTGAATCCATTATAATCCTGTTATGTCACTTTTTGATTACAATAAAGGTTCTCCATAAACTTAGGAAAATAAATACATAACTGCCATCAAGTTCATGCCAACTCACAGTCTTTTGAATTTTTTAAAACAATTACTGTTGTTCCTCAAAGGCCTTTTGCTTAAGATTATTACTTTTTAAATTTTAAGTATCTATACATGCCTGATTTATGAATCAGACAAGAAATTGATGAAGAATAGGATGGGAAATAATAGGGAAAGAATGAATCAAACATCAGTCAGATTGGAGCTTTCATTTTGTTTGCTAACTAGGAGACCTCACTCCTGATGCTTCACTGGCCTTGGCCGTGGCCTTTGGGAAGGTGTGCCCATCAGCACCTGGGAAGATTTCAGTATGGCTCCTTACTTGCAGTGAGGGGATTCTGCCAGTCACACTGGCTCAGCAGAACAGATCATTCATTTTTTATTGAGTTCAGTGACCTGGTTGTTAAAGTGGTACTTGTATCCATGGTTCTCTCTAAGGTGGGAGGCTGGATGGCCAACCAATGTGTACATCACAATTTGCATTTCTTACTATTTGTAACCCGTTCACTTGTGCAACGGCGTATCTAAGAGCCCATAGTAACTTACTTCAAACATAGATATAGAAAATTAGTCAGAAACTATGCTTTTAATATCTATTTATTCTCGTAAAACTCATTATACCTTTAATGAAATTCTACATTATTCCCTTGCATTTGTTACTTGAGTAAGCAAACATAAAAAGTAAAGAGAAATCATGTCAACATGAGGATGGCATGCTATCATTTGTTTCTGCTTTGAGTTATACTCCAAATCCCACTAGATATGAATGAATTATGAAATTCTCCCAAAAGTTCAAAGAGCTAATAAAATGTCCGACAATTTCTGTAAGTTCAGCAGAAGCAAAAATGGGTTTTGCAAAGATGAACAGAATATCTTCAGAGAAGTTACTAACCGTTTTAATATATTAAATATAATGACTATTATCTGGTTGGCCTACTTCTAAAGGAATGGATCCTACTCTTACAGTGGAAAGATGGTTACGGATAAATAGCACCGCTGATGATGCTTGAATAAAAGTGAAAAATATTTCAAGTGAGGACTCCAGTCAAGAAGCAATATGAAAATAATTAAAATAAGTTTTATTGTTTTTGTCTTTGCTCAGGGATAGACATTTTAAAGAATTTGAACATATTAAAGAATAAATGTATTCTTTAATGTTTTCATTAATATTTCAAGCTTTCTTATGACACTGTCTAGTTTTATATACCTTTTATTTTTATTATTTATTAGCTGTATAAAATAATAAACTAATAAACTATCTTTCTGTATATAATTTTTTTATATTTAAAATCGTCATTGGGACAGCAAACTGGTTGCTAAAATATTTGAATCCCAACACTTAATGTATATGCCCAGGTCATTATACCATATTCTATAGTCTAGGATATTCAAACAAACTTGCATGATGAATAATATAATTTTCTGTGTATATGAATCATTTTCCTATGAAAATAAAATGGTAAATAATGTACTCTGACTAGTGGTCCAATATATGTTTAAACACGTCTCTTCCAACAGTGAAAAACTACAGACAAATTGTCTCTTTGATATACTTGCATTACTCTTGTTAAAGTGCCTTAAAAACTAGGTGTAATCAAAATAGTTGTTTCCAAGTGGACCTGAGAAACCAGTTCATTTCAAGGCAGAGAGTTCAATTGATAAGTTTTTGGTGACTGTCATTAGGATTCCTAAGGGTCATCTTGATAAAGTCTCTTGAATAGCCAGAACAAATACAAGAACTTATAATGAAGTAGTTGGAAAGAAATGGAAAACTGAATTGGGAAAGAAAAGGCCAGGAAAGTTGTGCCAAATATATATAGATATATTTTTCCAATAACAATCCTAACCTACACGAATTTCTCTGGAAACACTTATTTCATCTATCGCACAGAACTGATCATGCCCCTTAAGACTTCCGTTGTTCTCCAAATTAGAGAAACAAATAAACAAAAACAAAACATGATTTGGGTTCCTCAAAGATAGGAACATGGTTTCATGTGGTGTAAATCAAAGAATACAAAAATTCTTTGGGGAAGGGTTAAAGAGAAAGAAATAAAGCCTTCAGAAGTGTCTAGACATTTAGATGGAGAATACACTGAAATATTGATATTGTGTTAAATAAGTATTTCTGTGGTTTCATAGTAGTGTTTTTTGTCTTAGCCTCACATAAAATAACCCAAAAGGGACACACACAGTAGTTTGTCAAAAAGTACTGGAACAGACGTCTAGCTCATAGATGCCTTGCTTATTCCAAGCAAAATGTGTTTGGAGATGTTTCCGTAATCAGTGAATGGCTACAGATAAATTCTCTTAGGAATATATTTGTCTTAGTATTGTTAGGATGCCTTTAAAGACAAGTGCCAATCAGTATAGCGGGTGATAAAGGTCTGTGGACCAGTTAAACTCAAGGCAGAGAGATCAACTCAGGAAGTTGTAGAGGCTTTTTGTGTTGTGTTGTGGTTTTTTATTCGGAAGGGGATAAATTTTCTTATAGAACACGGGATAACAGGAGCTTATTATGAAGGCTTAAGAAAATTAAAATTGCATTGATGAGAAATGGTCAGGGACGTCGTGCCAAATCATCTTCCTCACATCATGACAATGCACCTGCTCATTTTCAAGTTAGTAAGGGCTGTCCTAGGAGAATTTAATGGGAAAACTTGGCTGCATTTATCCTGCATTCCAGATCTTTCTCCTTCACACATTATTGTTCCCCAAACTCAAAGAACATTGCAAAGGGACACAATTTGAGCCCTCTGAGGAGATTAAAACTGATGGTTTGATGTGGTGTACGTTGAAGAGTGTAGAATTATTTGGAGAAGTATTAGCTATATGGAGAGTATATTGAAAAACAATTGTTTCAAATCTGTTATTTTTGTTTAATAAAGATTTCTTTGACTTTTTAGCAATATTTCTTTACTTGCTTTTGTGTGTACACACACATAAAAATACATATATAGATATCTACAAGAGACTCCAAAAGGTACATGGATAAGCTTGATTATCTTTCAATTCCATTTTTTAAACAAACTTTATGAAGCACTCATATATAAGCAATTCTAGTGAATAAGTAATTTTATTTACGATATCAATGATCAATATTTTAGTATAAACTATTGTATTTACTTTTTACCTGGAATTAAAGTAAAAATGAAAAACATTGATGAAAAAGCACTGAATCTATTCATGATAAATGTGTTGTAAGTCTTATAAGTATTAGGTAAGTGACTACAATCAACAAAAACAAAACCAGGGACATAACTTCTATGTTTAATAAATCAAATATCCAAACCAACAGCCATCAAGATGATTCCAATTTATGGAAGCCCTTAGATGACAACTGATGTATACGGCTTTCATGGTTGTGACCTATTGGCACCACATGAGCAGGCCTTTCATACAAGGCACCTGTGGGTGAGTTCAAACTGTGAACATGGTGATTAACAGTTGCGCACTTATCTGCACAACTCAGGGGCTGGTCACAATGACTAATGCACCCTAGAAAATATCCGGAAGATCATCGTGCAAAACAATGTAAGATTTTTGTGTTTTTCAAGTGATACAAGAAAAATGAACAGATTCTACAAATTGAGCTAGAATGCTGCCATTTTTACAGATGGATATTGAGAAATTTCTGAAATATTTGCTCCATTTCTCTCCCCTTTTTCTCTCACATTTGGCAACTTGTAAATACAACTTAAATGTGTTCTGATAAACTACCTAATGCTTGTATTTTGACAGTATTTCAATTGGTGACTTTCACATGTTATTCCTTGATAACCAGTTTTCATTACCATATGCATTTTAGGTTATTGGATACCTCAAAGGGGGACAAAGAATAGTAAAAATATCTGAAAGTAGCCTCATGCTCTTATCTTTCAAAGGGAAAGTCTGTGCTGAGTAGGTGAATTACAAAGACAGGGGAAAGCCCAAACTGCCCCTTAACTGAATGCATTGATCTTTACAAAGTAGACTGACAACAGAGAACCATTAAATTCCACAGAATAAATGGAGGTAGGGGGGATTCTTTCTTATGGCCTTTCTTTTATCTCTACTTTTCCTAATTCTAGTTTGCCTCTTCTATAATTACCTGTCCTTCAGAGGAGATGCCACACACTTATGAGCGAATGGCCATTAGAAACCTCTTTTAATCTCATTTGAGAAATGATTCTCATGCCAAACATTAATTTTTGCTTCCTACCTGAATAACAGGATGAGTAGGGAAAAACAGTGCTACAACCCCCAATAAGCCACCCTCCTAAAATAACATTCTCACTCCCATTGAGTTAATTCCAATTTTTAGTGTCCTCGTTTCTGAGACTGTCTGTAAATATTTGTGAGAGCAGAGAGCCTCATATTCCCCCATGTTGGGGCTGGTGTGTTTGAACTGCAGACCTTGTAGTCATCAGTCCAGTGCCTAACTCATCGTGCCACCAGGGCTCCTTTACACAATCACAGAAGCCTTTGTTAAACAAGAAATCAAAGTCTTAAGCTATTTTTCTTAAGACAGCCACCACTGAGGGCTGCACCGCTCTGCAGTTAGTGCTTGCATCTTTCTGACCCTTTCCTGAGTGAACGCTCTTTGATTTATACCATGTCAGAATGAGAGCTTCAGGGGAAGCCCCAGAACCCATCTGAAGCCACACAGTGCTTGTGTATGCATATTTTAAGCATGTTACATGTGAAATAAGCACAATAATCTATTAACTGAAATCCCAATAGCAATATTTTTTAAGTACCACTGTATGTTGCTTTTACTTGAAGTACTCTTCTGCAGGTTGAGAACTAAGTCCACATTTGGCCTCACCAACTCAAAGGAGACCAAATCGCATTCCTTTCCATTTGTTCCCTCATTCAGGACGTTTTTGTCGGTCACTTGCGAGAAAGCCATAAGGCGTAGAGGTACGTGGTTAAAAGGCTAACTTAGATAATGCATCCTGGCAGTGTGTCAGTTACGATGCACAGTGAGCCTATGAATGGTTTCTCAGACTATAGATCTTTATGTGAGCAGATAGACGCCCATTTCTCCCTCCCAGTGGCTGGTGAATTTGAACGGCCGATCTTCCTTATTGACAGGGTTCTTTACTTAGATAAGAATATAACAAAAATAATAAAAATAGAATGTTGACTAGGATTGAATGGGGCATCAGTTACACAATGGATGACAGGCTTGCAGTGTAAGTACCACTTAATTATCAAATTATTATGGACAAAGAGTAAGTTGCTCCATGCCTTTTGTCCCAAATGTTTTCTTTATCTCTTTATTACAACACTTGACTAATTATGCTGTAATCCATTTTTCCCTTTCACTAAACTACAAACTCTTAAGTCAGGAATGAGTCTTATTCATGTTTACGTTCTTGGTGCCTAAGAATATGTTGGCCCAGAGCAGATGATCCTTTAAATACATAGCCCTTGGCATACCTAAATGCATAAACCCAAATCAAATCAAATAAAAAACTCAATGCCATGGAGACAATGTTGACCCATAGCAACCTCTGCAGGTTTCAGTATTGTGACTGTTTACAGGAATAGAATGCTCAGCCTTCCTTCACGCGGTGAAGCAGGTCATTTAAGTTCCCGACCGTGCAGATCGCCACCCAATGTGTTACCACTACACCATCAGGGCTCCAAGCCTAAATGTATAGGCGGCCCAAAGCAATCAATCAAAACACACCTTAGACAGGTAGTATAGAGAGTCTGGAAGTTTGTTTCTCACCTGATCATAGCAGAGTTAAGAAAAGGATCAGGGCAGAGGTTCTGTTCTTGTTTCCCTTTTTGTTCATTTGTTTACAAGGCTGGTAATATGTTTCACACCCTCCATGCCGTATCTCACTTACGGTCATTAAGGGAGGCATTGTCACATAGCACACCAAAGCATTCAGTCAGTAATTGGTTTGCAAGACTGCTTATGAACTATAACCACTGGAAAGAGAATTAACCTCTCTAAGCTTGGCTTCCCTTCTTTAAGGAGGATCTTCTAGCTTATTTCTAAACATGTTAAGTGAGTCTTAACAGATAATGCAGTTCGTATAATATATGGCATATACTAAACACTCAGTTATTAGTAGCTTCTGCTGCCAATCTGACTTGAAGGGAGATTGCAGTTCCAGGCTGAGAAATGGACAGCTGACTTTGCAGTCATGGGAGGGAGGATCTTTGGTAATTGTATTAGGGATAAGGCAGTATATGCTATAAACCATTGCCTCTTAGGCCAGAGTGATGACTCTAATAATCGAGGGCTGGTGGGTTTCCTCGGGGATCAGAAGCATATGGGAGAGGAGAGGAGGTTGAAATGAGTCATACATCATACTTACCTTTCAATACAAGGACCGAGACAAGCTATGTAATTTCTTTGGGGGTGTAGACCCTACATTGTTCATTTCTTTCTAGGAAATGTGGGATACAATTAGAATATTCCTAACTGTATATGCCTTCTAGCTTAATAAATGTATTCTAAGTTTATTAATACTCTGGCTATTGATAGCATTTTACTATTCCTAGAAAAGAAACACACATGTTACAGATTCTCTGCTTTGTATGTCTTTTCATTTTCAGCTTATTACCGGTAAATATAATCACAAAGAAAACCCAGTTGCCACCGAATCAATTCCAACTTAATGGCAACCAAAGTGATCTATTGCATTCTGCAGGGGTGCTTACACATGCTTCCCCTCTCATGCTGTAAACCTGACGTACTCTGGGGAATTGATCCATTGTCTTGGGGTTTTTTTCTTTCCCTGACCTTAGAAAATCTAATATTTCATCTATTCAATACCAAGGATCTGGACACATTGATCATTAGATATGCTGGTGCTGTTAGGTGTTATTGAATTGGTTTCTTGGCTGTTGTGCTTTGGAAGCAAATACTTAGACCTTTCTTTTGGAGCCTTTTTGGGAGAGTTTTTGTTGTTAGGCCGAGTTGAGTAGGTTCTGACTCGCAGCGACCCGATATATAAGGAATCAAACCCTGCCTGGCCCTGCCCTGTCTTCACAAGTGTTCTTCTGTTTGAACCATTGTTGCAGTCACTGTGTCAGTCCATCTCATGGAGAGCCTTCCTCCTTTCCACCGCCCTCCACTCCACCAAGCACGAAGTCCTTTTCCAAGGACTGGTTTGTCTTGACAACATGTCCAAAGAACATGAGACTAAGTCTTGCATTCTTGCCTCTAGGGACCATTCTAGTTTTACTTCTTCCAAGACAGATTCACTTGTTCTTTTGGCAGTCCCTGGTACTTACAATATTCGTTGCGAGTCTGATAATGAAAATGCATTGATTTTACTCCGGTCTTCCTTATTCAATGTCTGGGTGAGTTAGAACAACCGAATTTTACATTAATAGCGTTGAACCATTTGCACCACCCAGAAGCTCCTTCCAGCTTAAAACAAGCATGTGTTCTAGTCAGTCTCCTTTCATTTCTCTAAACTATTCTGATTTTTTGCACCTCCATTTCTTCCGGGGAGAGGACACTCAGTAATTTTCAATACATTCTCAGTAATTCAACTTTCTGCATGCCATTCTATCAACAATCTTTTTCAATTTCTGAGTAGATTAACATACTTGATAATTAGTTTAAAACTGGCCCAGGATTCTCAGTGAAAATTCAGCCTTTTATGTCAAAATGTGTATACATGATTCTTTTCTCATTCTGTAAACTACTGAAAAATTCCCTTGAATTTGACCTTTTGGGAATTTTTGGTTGGGGTTGTGGGGAGGGGCCCTTACAGAAAAAAGTCTAATATTTTATGTATTCAAAATCAACCCTCTGGTCATAAATTGACAATTTGATATGTTCCTAGTGTCACCAGGTGCTATCAAGTGCAGTCCAACTCATAGTGAGTCTGCGCACACAAGACCAATACGTCCTGGTCCCGACCCACCCTCATAACATTCGCTGTGTCTGACTAAACTGCGAATCCGTCAGTCCTATCTTCCAAGATCTTCCTCTTTTTCACATTTTTAACCAAATGTGATCCTTTACAAGGGACTCTCCCCTGGACTGGTCATTTCCTGATAACATGCCCAAAGTATTTCAGACAAAGCTTGCTGTGTTCAACTCTAACAAGCATTTTGGCCTTTCTTCACCCAAAATGTTGTTCTTTTGGCATCCATGGTGTTAACAATGCTCTTCACCAGAAATATAGTACAAAGGCATCAATTCTCCTGTATCGTTATTTACATTTCAACTTTCCCCAGGCGTATGAGGCAATTGAAAGTACCATGCCATGATCATTGCACATCTCTCTAGTATATTTTGTTGGATGCTTCAAATTAGAAAAGTACAGCCGTACTGTCAGTTGGTTGTTATAATAGTATTCTTCCTATCTCACTTTTGCCAAGACATGAAGACAATAAAAGTTCTCTCCATAGAAGAGTATCCTTCCAAATGTAAGCATTTCAGAACTAATTAGATCAACCATAAAACCTTCACACAAACTTAGGATATTAAGAAAACAAGTGAAGAAGGCTTATCTGGAGACATCCTCATGTGGTAGTTAGTCTACGGTGTCATCCGACTTCCCACCAAGTGGAAAGGAAGAAGTTACTAACATTTAAAAGGCACAGCTTCACAACTAGGTGGAAGATAATATTTAACATATCATGATAGGTTAGATGGTGGAGATGAAATGCAGTGTGGCCTAGGTCATACTGGATAAATCTGAAGTATAACAAGTAGGCAGGAGAATTGTTAGACAGAAGTAAGGTGGCTACTCTGTATGTTTGCATAGGCATAATGTCCCATTGACTATGTTCTTTCAAATGCACCAAAAAATTTAAGAGCTTTATGTCTAAGTGGCAGAAAGAATCCCTTACCTCGCAGGAGCATGTGGTAGAGTATGTGCTGTGCTGGAGAGGTGTGCATCAAAGGTGGGAAGAGAAGAAAGTTGAGTGGCACCCATAATGGAGAGGACTTGAGTCTTGCAAATCCCCTATAAATACTTGTGGGCTCAGACATGCAAAGGCATTTCTGACAGTAGAAGCCCAATGATTTCCTCTCCCAGCTGGTGAATTCCAACCACCAATATTATGATGAGCAGTTGAGTGCCGAACCGCTGCAGCAGTAGCACACTTCTTCCAAAGAGAAAAGGAAAAGTTATCAAAAAGTAATAAAATAAATGTTCGGGATTTAAAAGTCATTTAGAATTTCTGGTACATAACACAAAATAGCCAATGGGATGACATCTGATGAGCCGTGCTTACACTATGTATTGTTTAAAATCTCCATTGTTTTAACCAAAATAAATCTTGCAAGATTCTTACGATGATTTTTTTAAATGATGTGTAATGGCAGCCAAATCTGCAGGGTCATGCCAGGCATTATATAAACATAGCTATTGAAAGTTAGATTTCCTTCCCATTAACACTTCAAAATACTTGGAAGTAAATTATATGCTAAATTGTTACAACCACTGGCATTAACTAATCTGACTACACACAGTTTCTATCTGTTAGCCTAAAGGACAAAAATGCTCTAAGTAGAAAAATACTTTATAAGGTACACAGCAGTTTTGTAAAATGAGTATTTGAATGATTTGTAATAGGTTTAGGTAATTCCTATTTATTGTTTTATTTTTTTTCCTATACAGAAATTATTTTCTTAGTCTACAGTTTGGAAGCACCAGTGATGGGTAGGGCTTTTGTCAAAGTAATGGTCACTTTTTATTCCTTAGTCCCTATTTTTGAACAATATTACTTTTCAAAGACTGAAACAATGCATTTTTACGCAATTTTATTTATAACCTATACACTTTGCGTGTTTTATCTTCATTCCAAGTCCATTCTCATTCGAAGGGAGAAGTCAATTTTACTTTCACATCTCTGTGGCTTCTTCCCATTGAGATGCCTTTTCCTTCTATGGAGGGTAGAAGAATTGGACTTGTTATTTTTAGGAACAGATAATACATTTCTCCAAGGTAATGGGACACCATGAGGTGTGCTCTTGCATATTACTTCCTTTACTAATTAAACAGAATGTGAGAGAGAAAGCAAGTTGACATTGTTAAAGTAAATGACCCAATGCTTTAGTAATGAAGACGCATCTAGGATGAAGTTTATTGTTTTAATTTTAATCGTGAACACTTTCAGCCCTACAGAGTAGGTTGCTCTGTGTGCCGTGCACTACACTGCGTCCACTGTACTGCAGTGCAGCTCCCCTGGTTCTGTGAATGACACAAAGCGATTCTTAATCAGTTGCATTTTAGAATGAAGTGCTTTATTCATATTCCAGGTGAATTGATATTGGGCATTTATTAACTCTGGTTTTTAACAGGCTGTCATAAGTGGGGTGCTTCAGGGGCAGACACTGGGAAAGTCAGAGTTGCTTAAATCACGCCCATAAAAATATAGAGGAGGCTCAGATGCCTTTGGATTAAATATTCATTACTTAATATTTACATAATGCATGTGAAAGAGCTTTGAAAAACCCCAACTCTTAGCATAAATAGCCAGGGCCAGATACACACCTCCCTACACACACATTACACATACCCTGTGGAGCACTTCTAACCTCTCTCCAGAGCCTCCAGGGCAGAGTGGTTTCCTATTTCTTCCATTCCTTTCTTTCCTTCGGCAAAGGAAGGAGGAAACCAAAGCCAAACTCACTGCCATCGAATCCAGGCTGACTCAGATAGGACCTAATGGGACAGGATAAAAGCATACCTATGTGTTTCTGAGACTGTAACTATGTGTGGGGCTAGAAAGTCTTGTCTTGTTCCCTGCGAGAGGCTGATGGTTTCAAACTGCTGACTTTGTGGATCGCAGTCCAATGAGTAACTGATACACGAGCGAGGCGCAAAGGAGGGATCTGCCTGTCCAGACCCCTCTGCTAATTGTCTTTCCCTCAAAATACAACTCTTCAAAGTTTACCTAGCTATGTCCTTCTTTCTTGCTATCCTTAAAAAAAGAATTGTAATATAAATATTGTTTTCCATCCTCCATTGAAGTGTTACATGTTCTGCAGGGCCTTCTCAATAATGTAGAGGGAGTCGTTTGAATGCAGTGGAATAAGCACAGACAGACGTACCTTCCTCTGCCACCTTTACTATTTACTTGCTACAGGGCATTAGCTATGTAATTTTAACCCTGTGTATTGCTCATATATTCCTATGAGATTCTAATGTCTACCTTGAATGATTACTATGAGAATTAAATGTCATATTGTAGGCAACATTCCCAGGGTCTGACACACTGAAAAGGCTTAGTTTCCTCCTACATAAATACATTGTTATTTCCAAAATGAAAGGAGACAACTTTCAATCATGCAAATTAATATATGGAAACCCCTATGTGGATAAATAAAAATAACAGGAACATCATTTTCCAAGCATACTTTGGTGATTTATTTTAATATTTCCATATTAATATAAATATGCCTTGTATTTCATATTTTCCACAGGAACTTAGACAAGAAAGGGAGATGCTGGAGATTAAGGTCTTCAACTTAAATCCCAGAGATGAAACTTCAAAGAAAATAAATATAATTATAGGTGTAGTAGAGCTAATTACTGGTTGAATTAGGCCAAATGTGCAGATCTCCCTTTCACCTAGTCCACGATTTTATAGTTTTGTAAATAAAATCATCAAACTATTATTCATAATGAAGTTCTGAATCTATAGTAACCAAAAACTCACCTATCTTTAGTGATGATGATACTATTTATTATTTCTATCCTGACAGCTTCGCTTTGTAGGGGAGCATCATTATTGAGTATACTTGGTCACAAGTTCATAATGAAGATCAGTCATGAAAAATAACATAATGTATTTTAGTATACATTTAATTATGCATTTTAGAATAATTCAGACAGTTCTGAATTTTTAAAAAACCAAATCATTGACTGAGGCCTATAAGAGTGTTTGGGTTATTTTACCACAAAGCAGGCTATGCTGTTTACTTCTGTATATTAGAATTAGATAGTAATGAGGACTATTTTTGAGACTGAACACACATAGACACAATTTTAAAGTAAGATTTTAGCATCTAACTTTGCCAGAGGCAAAGAGGTGATGCTACTTAGTTGTAAATATCATTTTAGTCCAACTGCTAAACAGGTGGAACTAGCTTGTGATAAGATTAAGCCATTGTTCATAAAATGATATAAGAAAGAAAAACCAAACCCAAGCCCCCAGCTGTTGAGTCAATTCGCTACACAGAGACCCTGTAAAGCAGAGATGAACTGGTCCCTAGCTGGTTTTCAAGGCTGTTAGGTATTGGAACAGACAGCATCATCTTGGCTGACAGCAGATGTTGGCTTTTAAGCTTTGGCAGTTAGCAGCCTCAGCCAATGAGGCCGCCAAAAAACACCAAACCCCAAAGGCTGACTTTTAGTGACCCCTTGTGGGTTTCCAAGACAAACTATTTTGGGAGTAGAAAGCTCAGTCTTTCTCCGTAGTTGCTACTGTCAGTTTCCAACTTCTGACCATGCGATCACAGTTCAATGCATAATCACTACACCACCAGGGCTTCTTATAACCCAGAAGGACTAGTAATGCTTTCCATAAGAACTAGAAGTTGAGATTTGCTTTGGAAAATTCACATAACAGATGACCTTTCAGGGAATGACCTTCCTTTTCCCCTTCCCCTCACTATTGCTCTAATGACACTTACTGGAGTTACTTATGCACAGCACATCGCTTCGGTTAATCAATAAAATTTAGCGGGTAATCTCCCTTTTTCTTAATTTTTATTCATTCCAAGGTACCTAGCCCTGTACACTGCCGAAAGTAAACATTTACAAAATAAAAGTTGAATTAAATCATACATTTATCTTGTGAAAATATTCGAATTATATACCAAATTATAGAAAGGAGTGTTATTTATAAATTAGCTTCAGTCCTTACCAAATAATTCTCTTTCTTTCTCTCCTCCTTCCCACTCTCCATCCCTCCTTCTCTTTCACTCCTCATTTCCCCTCATTCACATTCTCTTTTCTCCTGTCCCATCTACTCATCGTTGTCCCTTTTTTGCTGAATATTAGGAAGAGAGATATTTGCAGAAACTTCAGCCTTGAGCTGTTTTACTCTCAGGAGAAGAACCAGCTCTGTTGGAAGCTTGCATTTAAAGTGACAAAGGTGAACAGAAAGAATTGGGGTCTATGAAGCCATCCATGAGACAGTGAATCTACTAGACAAAATACTCTTCCTATAAGCCAGATTAAAACTGGCTAGGGCCCTATACATTTTAAATTTGTAATGCCCCCTCCACTTCTTACTCATGTATTGGAATGGAATATGCAAATAATATGTATGTGTGTGTCTTAGAAATCTATACCATAACTTCTTTTAAAATGCGACTATACTAGAGAATAAATGCAAAATTGTCATATGCTATTTTTGTGGAGAGAGATTAACTAGATTCTAATTCTTTAGTGGATTTAGGGTACAAATATTTTTACCCCACAGAGCGTTTTCTACAAAATAAATATCCAATGAATCATACAAGAAACCGAAGGAATCAATGAATTTAGTTATTTCAACAACCCACTTAAAGTTAGGTTGATCTTTTGTGGTAAATGTTTAATTCTTCCATTTTGATGCTTGTTTTGCATAATATGCTATAATTAACAAATAAAGAAGTGATTTGAAACCACAAAAAATAAATGATCAGAAAATAAATATTAGAGCAAATTACATATTATATTTTTAGGTAATCTTTTATCTCTAATGTTATAATGAAAAACAAGTCTTTCTATGAGTATTATTTGCTCTTACAAATGCTTCAATGATTTCATCACAATTAAGCTGCTGAACATCATCCACTTTTTTATATAATGAGAATAATGAATATAGTCTTTCTTGAATCATTGTTGTATGCTGAGCACTTTTTAATTTCTTGAGGGACAAAAATTAGTGTCTTGTTTTGCAGTTATAAATCATTAATGTTAGGTATATATGTAAAGTAATTTCAACATTGGGAAATATGAATTCTATTTTGTCTTCTATTATGAAATCGGACATGCTAATATTAGCAAAACTGATCTCTTCTGAACCTGTGAAGTTAGTTCTTACCTAGGAATTAAATCATCTCACTCGTCCATAAAGGTTTATGCTTAAATCATTGAGATAAACCTGTACTAATTTATTGGATGCTTTCCTACATTTTACATTGGATGCATCCACAGTGTTGAAGAAGGAAAATCTATCTGAGAGAATTTCATACACTTTGCCTTCCTTGTTATACACGCTCCAAGTGTGCTGATAATGGCATGCCATGTGGTCCTCCAGAATCGACCCCGGCCCTCGGATCGAAACTTCTGGCGCCCTTGTGCTCTTTACTTGTTTCTTTGGAATGTTTCTGGGAAGGCAAACTCCTTGATCATCCATGTGTGATAATATTTGTTTTGTTACACTTTACATTTCAAATCTTCTTTTATTTTTTTATTTTAATTTTTTTAATGCAATACTTTTCTTGGGGGCTCTTACATCTCTTATCACAATCCATACTTTCATTCAGTGTGTCAAGCACATTTGCACATATGCCACCATCATCATTTTCAAATCATTCTCTTCCCACTTGAGCCCCTGTATCAGCTCCCCACTTCTTCCCCCTCCCTCCCACACTCTCCCTCATGAACGCTTGATAAGTTATAGATTATTATTTTCATAATTTACATCATCCTTCATCGTCCCTTACCCACTCCACTTTTCCATTGTTCATCCCCCAGAGAGGGGCTTATAGGTTGATCCTTGTTATCAATGCCACCTTTATCCCCCATCCTCCCCTAATGCTCCTGGTGTCTCTACTCTTCTTGGCCCTGAGGGGTTTATCTCTCCTGGATTCCCTGTGTCGTGGGCTCTTATATGTAGCAGTATGCATGTTCTGACCTAATCTATCAAATAGTCTTTTAAATGATGTAAATATCCTCTTAATGACTGGTAGATATCTATGCTTGTCTTTGAATTTACTTCTGAATCTTGGAGAGCTTGGGCCCTTTGATAAAATGCTACAATATCATCCCCAAAATCAATATAAACACATATTCTAGCACTTGCATTGTGTTAACAAGGTTTTCTGCTTCTCCTTTGGTTTCTCCTTTTTGGGTGTGATACTCAGCAATATTTTCTAAGTCATCCAGAATCTGAGGGTAAGAGTCTAAGATCAGATTCATTCGTACAGCATGTGCTTACCAATGTGTATTAGAACAATACTCTAATAATTGGTCGATGCCTAAATAGGTTTCAAGCTGCCCTTAGATGAGTAGACAAATGTGGTAACCAAGCAGTTCCAAAAAGTCAAATGTGTCTAGACAACTCTCTACTGTGCTACCACCTACGTAATTCAGCACATATGAAAATGGCATATTTGCTTTTTTCTGATATTTCTGTGGCATGCCTTTATAGGACCTGACATTGGTGACATTCTTATAGGTCTGGCATGTGTACTCAGAAAAAGACAATTTTGTGAATTTCACCTAAATAGTGAAGTAAGTACTTGAGTACAATTTCTACTCTGGTATGACTTTTTTAAACTAAAAAATGTGATAAATCACTCAATAGATACATCCATTGGAGATACATCTCTTTTAATAAATAAATGTTTGCTTTATATGTACCAGATTGGTCAAGAGTAGAGTCAACAGACATATTGAAATACCAAGCTAACTTATTTTGTAGAAAACAATTGATTGGATTTTATTCAATCATTCAATTGGACACTCCTTAAGTGTCCAATTTTTGGAGAAATGTTCCATTTTGTGGAACATTTTGAATGACTACCTAACGTATCATTATTACTTTACTGAAATACTCTATCCTTCCTCTAATGATAGGCCCTTCTCAAAATTTGCTATGACAGCAATAGTATATTGCAAAATAGCTTTCCAATTCTGTCTTACTACATTAATTTGTATTTCCAGTTCATGATTTAACCCAAAACCATGTCTTCAGTTTAAATATGAAAATACATAATCTCTATGAATTATACTGTTTTCATGTTTATCAATCATATTCAAGTAACACAAATTGCTAAATACATCCATAGTAAATAAAAAATGGAATGATTTAGGACTGAATAGTTTGCAAACAAAACGCTATGCAAAGCTGACTGATGGAGAACAGAGTAACCACTCTCCCTTCTAATGTTCATCATTAGCTGGGCGCTCTAGAAATATATTTGGGTTACAGAGCTTCATTGGTTTACTATTCTAACATTCATTTACATAAATGCTTAACCCTCTTTTGATCCAATAATTTGCATCATTGGAAGAAAAGTTATTGTGTAAATTAGGATCTGTTATTTATGGGATATACAGATGCAAAGATTTCAGATATTAGAACAGTTTCACTTTCTACAACATAATTGATGTTTTTGTTTTTACTGTAGTGAAGAATGAATTCAGAGTTTCCTTTTTCTTTTAAATCATTTTATTGGGGGCTCATACAACCCGTTTCAAAGCACACATCCATCCATCCATTGTGTCCAACACATTTGTACATTAGTTGCCATCATCATTTTCAAAACATTTTCTTTCTACTTGAGCGCTTGGTATCAGCTCCTCATATCCTCCCTCCTTCCCTCATGAACCCTTGAAAATTTATAAGTTATTATTACTTTTTCATGTCTTATACTGACATGACTTATATTTTCATGACTTATACTGAATTCATCCACTTTTCTGTTGTCCATCCCCAAGGGCGGGGGTTATATGTAAATCATTGTGATCGGTTTCCCCTTTCTCCCCCCACCTTCCCCTTCTCTTCCTGGTATTGCTACTCTCATTATTGGTCCTGAGGGTTTATCTGTCCTGGAGTCCCTGTGTTTACAGCTCTTATCTGTACCCATGTACATGCTCTGGTCTAGCTGGAACTGTAAGGTAGAATTGGGGTCATGATAGTGGGAGGGAGGAAGAATTTAAGAAGTAGAGGAAAGTTGTATGTTTCATCAGAGCTATACTGCACCCTGACTGGCTCATCTCTTCCTTGTGACCCTTCTGTAAGGGAGTGTCCAATTGTCTACAGATGGACTTTGGGTTTCCACGCTGCTCTCCCCCTCATTCACACTGATATGATTTTTTTTTTGTTCTGGGTCTTTGATGCCTGACACCTGATCCTATCGACACCTCATGATTGCACAGGCTGGTGTGCTTCTTCCATGTGGGCTTTGTTGATTCTCAGCTACATAGCTGCTGGTTTGTTTTCAAGCCTTTAAGACCCCATACACTATATCTTTTGATAGCTGGTTTGGTAGTTACATAATCTGGTGTCAATTGGGACTTGAAAGGATTAAGAGTGAAGGGGAGGGGTCTAGTCTGTCAATAAGATCATAGTCAATGAGGCCTCTGTGAGGGCACAACCTTTTCTTGGGAATTCTGGAATGCCTGTATTTCTTCCTTGGAGGTGGAAGACACTTCTCACTCTACCCACTCCTTGGAAACTCTCTACTGACAAGGCTGACTCCCTGTGGGACATCCTGAGGAGAAGCCACATGGACCTCCCTGATGCTGCCCTGGGAACTGGAGAAGCCACGTGGAGACCTGCCAGCTCTGAGATGCAAAGACTTTCTATCCACTGGCCTATGATCATCCTGCATTTGGTGTCATTTCATGTTTCATGAGCCTGAAAAGGACTTTATAGATTGGTATCAGACATGTGGGCTATTTTCAAAATATGGGCTTGGACTGGACTGGGTTAGGATGCTTTCTGAATGTACAATTACCGTTTATATAAAATTCTCTCTTACACACATGAGTTTCTATGGATTTGTTGTTCTAGTCTACCCAGACTAACATAGCCGGGCACCATCAGCTTTCTTCACCACAACAGCTATGAACCCATTTTGTCTTCAGTGACAGTATGTGGAAGGTGAGCATCACGGAATGCCTGGATGAAGAGTTTAATACAAATTTAAGTACACTTATAGTTCTCTTATTAACTTCAGGACTAGCAATAATAATACAAAAATTACAATTACTAAATTAAAGGATTCAATGAAAGAAATATCTCCTGATTCATTATATTTTTAGAAGTAAGTTTGTTTTGGAATTGTCTTTAGAACCAAACTCACTGCCATCAAATTGATGCTGATTCCAAGTGGCACCACTATAAGACAGGGCAGGACTGCCTCTGTGTGTTTTGGAGACTGGAACTCTTTATAGGAGAAGAAAGCCTGTCTTTCTCCAGCAGAGAGGCTGGTGATTTCAAACAGTTAGCAGTCCAACATGTAACCATTATGCTACCCAGAGCTCAATTTTCTGTAGGATTCACAAATCCACTCTTCTTCTTCTTCTTCTTCTTTTTTTTAAATCTTCTGTGAGCTTTTATTTTTGCACTCCATTTTTTGTTGCTGTTGTTTGCTTGCTTGCTTGTTTATGCTAGTTCATTTTTTGTATTTGAAATTGTATCACTTTTCAAAATTTAGTTCTACCATATATAACACCTTTGAACAATTAAAAATAAATAAATTCCATAAAACAAAATTTAAAAAAATAAATTTTACATTCTCATGTGGGCATTAACACCGAAATGTATATTTGAAAATTAATATTTAATTTGGAAAACATAATTTTGCCCTTCAAGTCTCAGATTATCAAAATAAATAGTATTTCCAAGAACTCAGAAATTATATCATTAGTTTGTCATGTATGTAATTTCATATGACCATCAAATGATATCATTTGTTTGTTGATGGGCCCATTGCAGACCTTCACAAGTGGGTCTTGTCTCGAAACTGTTGATGGTTTAATTGATCCATTCCTCCTCATGGCAGTCTAATCCATGGCAACCCTGTGCTCAAAAGAATGGAGCACTGCTCTGTCCTGCGCCACCCTCACAAGTGTCCTGCTTGAGGCCCTCGTTGCAGCCACTGTGTCAATCCATCTTACTGCGGGACTTCGTCTTTTCCACTGCCCTCCACTTTACCGAGCTCAATGCCTTTCTCCAGGGACTGGTATCTCCTGATAACATATCCAAAGTAAAGGAGAGAAAGTCTCCCTGTGCTTTCCTTTAAGGTGCATTCTGGCTCTACTTTGTGCCAAATATATTTGTTTCTACTTTGGGCAGTCTGTGGTACTTTTGACATATGTTGCCAGCACCAAAATTCAAATGCATTGATTTTCCTTCAGTCTTCATTATTCAATGTCCAACTTACAATGCATATGAGACCAGGAGGAATGGCATAGGTTGGGTCAGGTACACCCAAGTTCTCAAATAATCTCCCTGCTTGTCAACACTTTAGGGGAATCTTGTGCAGTGCATTCATTTACCCAATGTGTCTTTTGATTTCTTGATTGTTGCTGTAATAGCTTTGATTGTAGAGACAAGCAAGACAAAATCCTTGACAAAGTCACTATTTTCTTCATTTATCATTGTGTTACCTATCAGTCCACTTGTGAGGATTTTGGTCTCCTTTCCATTGAGTTGCAATCCATACTGAAGAATGCAGTCCTTGATCTTCATCAGCTGGTGTTTTGTCATCCTCACTTTCAGCAAGCAAGATTGTGTCACCTGTACGCTGGAGGTTATTGATAAGCCTTGTTCCAATCCTGACACCATATTCCTCTTCATATAAGTCCTCTTTTCGGATAATCTGTTCAGCATACAAATTTAATAAGTATGGTGAGAGGGTACAACCCCGACACATACCTTTCCTGATTTAACCATGTTTTGTTCACACACCTGTCTCGATCAATGTACAAGTTCTGCATGATTAGAATGAAGGTTTCTAAAATTCCCATTCTTCTCAAGGGTAGCCATAGTTTTTTATGATCCACACCATCAAATCACTTTGCACAGTCAATAAAATACAAATAAACATCATTCTGGTAGTCTTTGCTTTCAGCCATGGTCCATCGAACATCAGCAATGGTATCCCTTGTTCCACATCCTCTCCTGAAACCAGCCTGAACTCCTGGCAGCACTGCATCAATGCAGCAGCCACTGTTGGATGACCTTTTAAAATTATTATTGGAATTTAATACATATATCATTCCATATTTCAATCATGTCAAGTAGAATGTACAATTGCTACCACAATCAGTTTCCAAGTGTTCATTTTCTATATGGACTCCTTGACATGGTTCCCTTTATACCCCCACCCCCACTGTACCCTCCTCTCCCCTCTCCCCTCCCCCCTTATTCTGTTTGCTTTCCCTATAGGTTCATCCATCCTGAGTTTCATATAATGAAAAAGAAAAGCACATCACACAGCTTAAAGTGGGTGACCTCCACTGACATAACACCTCTGAGGTACACTCTGCTATGAACAAACAAAAACCGAGGAGCACAATACAAAACAAAACGACAGAACATTTTGGTAAACAGATCACATCCAGCCCACTTAATAGGAGGGCTGTACTGACAA
>NW_022103908.1:27452279-27454489 GCF_000313985.2 Echinops telfairi | reverse complement strand
TGGGTCTTTTCATTGAACAACTAGTGTTTCTATGTCTTTGATGCTTTACTTATTGAGTAGTTCATCCCTGGCTCCATCTCGATGTCCACTCTATTAAAATGATAGATGCACTTAGTTCTTTATGTCAGTTTGCACTAGTGTTGCTGCAAACTAATTCTGATGCACTCTCTCACCTCGGCCCTCCATCACATTAAAAAACTTCTTTCTTTGCCCACTTATTTTTCTATATGTGCCATTATTATTCTTATGTAGAGAAACATGTCTAGCTTTATGATACTAAATGATTACCATTAAATACTGACAATAGCAGGGGAAATAGTACAAACTCAAATGAAATGCTAACAGCTAAAAGGCAGATTTTATAATGTGCATTTGTAGCAGTCATTTGAGTGAGTATACATAATGGTTTTAAAGGACTTCAGTAACGTTTCCTGCAGCTGGGCAGACTTTTAACTTTTAACTCTTCATTTAAAAAAATACATCTAAATATAAATCAAGCACTACAGACTTCCAATTTAGCTGTTTGAATGGGAAGAGAACGTTGAAAGCCGGAGCAGTCATGAGTAAGTGCTATAGAAAGCTGTCGTCGACAGTTGCAATTTAAAACCAATCAAGTGGGCAGGAGAAGGAGAACACAGAACCTGAAAATAACTGAAAAGCTTAGAAATAGTTTTAAAGCAATAGCTACACTCATCATGGCGATGGTTAATTAGTAATCCTTGGGTACCACCCTCTCAGCAAGGAGGGATTTGAAGGTGAGAAGTAGCCCAAGCACAGCCTGTCAGTCTCAACTGTAGTGTTCCCCAGAATCAATCTCCCCGAAACAGGAGTCGGTGCCTTGTGCTAAGCTGATGAGTGTGGGAAAGGAGCGCGGTGCACTTACAAAGTCAACATCATCCACGCTCCAAGCTTCTCTCAGTCAACACACACGTGGCTGGAAAATTAAAACTTAAAAAAAAAATGGATGGCATATGTAAAATGAAAATTGGCACCGAAGGGCCTCTCATTACATCTTTAATAACTGGAGGGGGGTGCTTTTAGGTCTAAAATAATCCTTTCCCATTTAACACTGTTAAAGACACTAGTGCCCCTTGGATGTTTATTTAGTTTCATCTGCTCAAAACCAGGACAAGCCCTTGATGGCTGTTTCCTCCACTGAAGACAAGGCAATACCTCTGTCCTCCGTATCAATCAAAGAAGTGTGTGAAAATAAAGTTACACAGTGTCTTTTCAAACTCATTCTATATAAGAAAGTCTTTTGTAGATGCTAACAACTGGGGTTTCATTCTACATTATTAGGGTCAAATCAAGATAGAATAAGTTGGCAGCTATGGGTCACCTTTAGAATTTATTATATAAACTCTGGGATTGATCACTGATTTGAATTGCTGATCTTTTGCCTAAAAGCTGAGAGTATTCAAAACAAAACAAAAAAAATATATCATATGACTAAGACTAAAGTAAGCTAAGTAAGCGTACATTTGTGTTTGATTTGTCTTGCGTGTGTGCTTCTATTATCTCATGAACATTTCCTTTTTATTCCCTTCTTTTTTCACCTGAGATACTGTGGTGAAGTGAAATTCTTTAATATGACTCTTCTATACATAATCTGTTTTGTGATGTATTATAAATTTTCGCCTCTATGTCTGTGGTCATAATTCCACTTTGGAGGGAGTTTTATTATTATTATTATACTAATGGGCAAGATTAAAGTGCAATGTATTCTGAGTCTCTACCTTACTAGATGGTAGAGATCAACCTGTCTCCTTCGAGGTATGGTCTGCTGAAAGGCAAACCCACACCTCCATCAAGAGCACTCCTTTGTGTTTAAGAAGCCATCTCGAAAACTGAAAGAATGTCTGAGACCATTGAGAAAGAAGAGCCATCAGTGGAACATGTTTGAAAGCCCTTGCTGAAGTGGCAGAGGACAAGCCTTGCCAAGTCCAGAGACTGAGACATGGAGACCAGGAGACAGTAGTGGAGCCGCACTGAGATTATGAGACTGAGGCAGACCATTAGGAAAGCTTGCTGGCCACAGAGACAGAGGTCAAGACCACATGTTTGAAGGCTGAAGACCAGAGAGAGAGACATGACTGTTGGCTAAGAAGAGGTGTAGTTGTAGCCTTACTGTTTACTGACCCTGACTTGTAAGTCTCATGATTGTGAGCTTCATGGCCCTTGCAACAAATTATGGACCTCTGCAGAGAAGC
>NW_022103908.1:27446634-27447545 GCF_000313985.2 Echinops telfairi | reverse complement strand
TGAAATCCTTGGCAACTTCAATGTGTAAAAGAAACTTCTGAAGTGAGGCTATTAATTGTCATATGGGTCTGTCTGGTTTTCTCTCAGGATGATCACCTCATACTTAACCACACTGCAAGAAAGTTCACAATTGTCTGCACAAAGGCGCCACATGGAGGGACTTGGTGGAGAAACTTATTCAGACTCAGAGCTGATGCATCATTAGCAAACATCCCCGCACAGGTGAGTAAGGCAGCTTTCAGGTGATATACTTCTTGCCCCCAACGTTGATGTGAGTCAACTGAGGCCTACGTGGCCTGAATTTCTAACAGAAACCATGAGTGATAGTAAATTAATATTATTTAACCCATTTTGATATGCTATATAATTGATAAGTGTAAAAGCTATAAACAATCCCAAGTCAGAGTTAGAAGTGATTTTTTTCTTATTGTATACACTCATTTGGAAAGCACTGTTGATATTTGAAAATATGATATGAATGAGTCTCAAACATTTTGCACCAGGTATGTTTGAAAATAATACAGGTATTATTGAGGCATTATAAAGTATTGAGGCATTATAAAGGGCAATGATAAGATTTTTTTCCCAAACTTCCAGGATCAATTTTCAGCAAAAATGTGTTGACCAAGGAGACAAAAATACGTACGCATATGTTAGACTGTATGCTTGACTTTTTAAAAGACAGAATAGAATATAATCTTTATTCTATTTCCTAAAGTAATGGGGAAATCAACTTACCAGTTTCCATAATTGTGCTAACAAAGAAGCATGAGGCCGCTGGAAGCACCAAACTGTGCTTTCATGGATTGCCCTTCAAATTCTGGTACAGTGCCGGGAAACCTGACTTCTAGCACACATAGGCTCGCTGGCCTAATCATCCGCTTCCCGAAGGTCAAAGGCTCAACAATCCT
>NW_022103908.1:27444094-27445234 GCF_000313985.2 Echinops telfairi | reverse complement strand
AGGATGGGTATTATTGATGGGAAAGGAGCTCAACTTGTATATACCACTCTTTGTCTGCTAATCATTTTAAGAGCATAAAATGAAGTTAACTTACAAGGTCATGCATAGAGAATAGCTCAAAATGTCTATATTAAAATGATTGTAGTGAATACCAATCAATTTCCTAATGATTGGTTGCTTGTTATATTGTATGCTCCACAAATATTTCAAGGGCAAAAAGGTGTGAAGATGAAAAGCAAAAACCTTTCAAATGAGGTTTCAAACACTCAGATTTTATTTCTGTGCTAAAGGTGCTATATATAGAGCGCTTTTATGTGATGTATTTTGCTAGTTCTGGGACTTGGGTGGTGGTGGAAAGGTTGATAATCTAAGATTAAAAAGACAATCCCTGTCCTTAAAGAAACTTATAATTTAGTGTGGGAGATAATCACGCAAGACATAACATGAGGGAGTGAATGAAGAGGAGTTGGACAAAAGTGTGAGTTATATATAAAAACACCCAGCTGATGGGACTTAAATAAAATAGTTAACAGAAACGCCTCTAGGTAAGTTGGAATGTTGAGGCTGTTAATACTTTTCTGAATATCATTTCATTTTTAAATTGAAAATAATTCTAGTGGGTAATTTTTGAATTCTATACTTATTATACCCTAAGCATATCAATTACTTTGCATCAGGAAAAATCTATCTATGTTAGAATTCATTGTAGCATTTTGACTTTTTCCCCCTACTGTCACTCTTGGTGAGAGAAAAAACAATATAAGAATATTACTTTTTTTTTTTTAGAAATTTGCCTTTCTTATTTTGAGATTTGTGTTTCTTCTCATTAAGATCTCGCCCATCCTTGTGAAGCTCCGCAAGGGAATTATTAGAAATAAAATGACATTTTTCAAAGCCAAAGTTCTTGAGGATGAATGTTAACATGCACAACTTATAACATGCACAAAATCTAATAACATTACTAGATTTTAGAGTGTATAAATATGCTTGATAATTACAAAAAGCTGCGATGTTAATATGAATTTGTCTACATGGAAAGTACACTATAACTCTAAATAGAGTTTTCGATTCACTGCCGTGCTTTGTAAAGTGGGACCCAAATCACTGTGTGCCTCTCTGCTCCCAATCAATATGAACAAA
>NW_022103908.1:27441356-27442917 GCF_000313985.2 Echinops telfairi | reverse complement strand
AGAAAGGGAAAATCAGTCAGACTGGAGAAAGCAAAGGGAGGAAAGGAAACCACCACATGCTTGATACGTCATATTGTTCAATGAACTAATTGATTAAACGTGGCACAAGTTCCTTCCCAACCTTTTTTGGGTGTGTGTGTGTGAAGGGGTGTAAATATAATCCTGGGCAGAAGATAACGCTGAATAAACAGACCACTAAGTGCCCAGAATGCTTCTCAACAGCCGGGGCAGTCACTGTCAATTGAGCAGAGTCAGCATGCAAATTACAATTCTGTCTCAGTCCTTCATGGCAAGAAAGCAATTCTCAAGGCCTTATCCTGAGGCTCAACCTTTTTGTCATCTGCCTCCAACCTAACTTTCCAGTCTTACATTCTAGTCTAATCCTCAACACAGGCTATAATTAAGCATTGACGATCTGCTTACCCAACATCCACTGCCATTGAGTCAATTTCTATTGGTAGAGATCTTACACAGCGGATTATGAAGGCACAATTTAAAAAAAGTACTGATAAAGATTCATAAAATGTTTATTTGACAAAAATATAAAAATGTGAATCTATTCATTCTCGGCATATCCTCTGGCTCAGTCTAGATCATAGTCCACCTCTCACACCCTGCCCTGAGGAGGCCTGCACCCCTCTCTGCACAGCAGGTCACAAACATGGCTTTGGCAGTCTCAAGATTCTCTCGTGCTCCTGCTACATATTCTTAGAACTTTAGGGACACAAGAAGTCTAACATGGCAATATTGGGGCTGCATGGTAGTTATGATAGGCTTTCTCAAAGAAATTCTTATAGATAACCCTTGCTACCATCAAAGAATAAGCAAGCACATCATCGTGATTATAATTTTTAAAACCCCTTAGCAGAATTTTCTGGCCTTTTCTTACCAATGCTGTTTTCAATTTTCTAAAACTTCCCAACAAGCCCCCAAATCTTTCTGTGCAACTTTGAGAAAATCTCTATGATTACCCTTTAGGAATCCCCAAAATTATTGATCAAGTCTTAGGAGCCAACCTCTAGCCTTGAATTTAATTAGCCCAGTCAATACCCTTAGAAACCACTGCTTGGGCTTTACCTTGCTCATACTGGTGAAGTTCTATAAAAGTATCTTTATTAGCTTTGCTCGTGCTTAAAGACGGAAGGAAAGATCAGATTTTGAACTTGATGTTCTTTGTACAAGGCTGCTGCCGCCACGCATAGAATTGACACCTTGGTGAGGACAAGCTACTCCCTTAAAGCTGAAAACGCCAAGCCCTGTGAAAACCCCACTTTTAACCCCATTTAAGGAGCGGTCATTCTGCACAGCTGCTCCTTCAGGGTCTGGGCGCTGTCAGTTTCTTCCTGTTCAGGTTTACAGTCGTCTTTCACTGGACTCATTTTTGAGGTCTTCCCAACAATTTAAAAAATATTTTTTTAAAACTATTGTTTTATGTGAGGTAACACTACTATAAATTGTTGCAAAGTCTCAGTGATTTGAAAATGTATTTTTTTAAATTGTTATTAGCTCTGCCCTCAATTTTTATTTCCATATTACAAAAGATGGCATTTCTGTTTTGTTT
>NW_022103908.1:27439720-27440492 GCF_000313985.2 Echinops telfairi | reverse complement strand
CTGTATATCTGCTCACTCCCTGAGAGATGCTATACTGACAAGACACATAGCACTACCCTAATAGACCCCATCCCCTGGGAACTGGAGGAACTGTGTGGAGACCCCTGCCAGTGCTGAGATGTTTCTACTGCCACTGGATCCATAAGACTTTGCACCCACTAGCCTGTGATCTTCTTTCATTCATCATCATTGCAGGGGTTTTTGAATCTGAAGGGGACTTTTTAGATTGGTGTCAGACATATGGGCTAATATTGCACTTATGGACTTGATCTGGACTGGGCTGAGATGTTTTCTAATATTCAATTGCTCTTGTATATACAGCTCTTTCTTAAACATATATGAGTGTCCATGAATTTGTTTCTTTAGTCTACCCACACTAACACACTTTATAAAATGTAATTCATTTCAACCGACATTTTTGTCTTTTGTGTACTATAATAGGCTTTGCAAAAAAAAACCCAACAGAGATGGTACCTGTGCAATTTACAGTCTTGGAAAACTAAGGTAACAGCCCTAGTGTATCCTATAGGGTTGTGATGAGTCAGAGTTGACTCATTGACAGTGGGTTTCATTTTGTTTTGATTTATTTTTTTATAATGTGCTTAAGGAAAATGGTATTCTATTTGCTATTTATCCCCTATGATACATGGTGTAATTGTATATTTCTATTAAACAAAATCAATTAAAAAGTAAATTTATGTTATCCGTCCCCCAGGGAGGAGGTCACATATAGTTCCTTGTAACCGGTTCCCTCTGGGTGAAGGGAGACGTC
>NW_022103908.1:27433647-27438164 GCF_000313985.2 Echinops telfairi | reverse complement strand
TAAAAGGAGTTTTTCTCTATCTGAAGACATGATTAATCCATGAAATTTTCAAAGATTATTAAACCTGGCCAGACATGGGGGTAGTGTACCAAATAAAACATTTCTTAAGCATTTGGTCAAAAGATTTTTGGAAAACAATTAGAAACGCTGCCAAATTACATGCTAGTAGACAAATATTTTGTGGATCATAAATTCTCTTAGGAGGCTTTAGGCAAACTTAATTAGATTTTAAAAATGCGGCTCCACTAAGATTAGTTGGTCTTTTAATTGGGTGGTCACAAAATTAAAAGCTGGGTTTTATTATATTTATCATATTATGGCCTGAAATATTTCTTCCCTTTGGACATGTTAAAAAGAAGCCTTGTGAGGAGAGTTTAACCTCACCAAGAGTGCCACAGAAAGCCTCTGTATTAGCATAGTTTGGAAGTAGCAGTTTTTCTTCTTTATTACATTTTTTTCTTCTTCTCAAAACAGCATCTCAAATTATTGTGCTAAAAATGCTCTTTACTTTTGCCAATAGCATGTGTTTGTATATAAATCAATCCAAAGAAATATGTAGCCTGGACAAAGGTGGAAGGAGTTGAGATGGGTGGATGTGTAATTATGTAAGACATTTTGGTAAATAAAAATCTATAAAACTTAGAGATAGATTCAATAAGGTAGAGAGGAATGCAAAGGGTAATTTCCAGATGTCTGTTTTGCCCAAAAGGAAGAGTAATGAAGGTCATTTGCTGAATTAAAAGCTGAAGGGTTGCTAGACCAGTACTGAGGATCATAACGAGTTACTGATAGTTGCTGCTGAATTGATTTTAACTCATTGAAACTGATCAACATGTTGCCAGATCATATTTCAAACCACAATCACCAGCATGTCCAATTTCATCATTATTACTGTATGCCAATCCATTTCACTGAATTTCTTTCGCCCTTTTGAGCACTCTACTTCACCAAGCATCATGTTCCCCTCTAGATATTGATCTCTACTGATGGCATGTCCAAAGTCACTTAGGAGGATAATATTCTTTCATATTTCATAAAACTCCCAATGGCTAATTTCAGAAGTAGATAAACAGGTCTTTCTTTTCAGTCTGTCTTAGATGGTAAGTTCTGATAAAAGATATCTACCTTGAGTAGTCTTGTTGTTATTTGAAAACTGGTAGTAGTTCTTACAGGATCAAAGCTACACATATGCCTCCATAGTATGACAGAGGGTAGTAGTGGTAGTTCTTTATAATATTTAGCCAAAAGTATCACATTTCCACTATTGGGAAATCATTCTTTGATTTCCAGGAAGATGACGCTGAGGTAGAGACAGCTGTATGCAGTTACCTGTGAATAATTGCCAGGTCTGCCTAGCCCAGGTATGGCAGTGTCCCAGGGACCTTTTGGCAGTTTCCCCATATATGGCTGAGCTGTGGTCACCATGATACGTGCCCCCCCCCCGAGTTTTCCTGCTCTGGAGAACACGTGTGCAGTGACCCCCATTGCCTCTAAACACCAGCAAGATAGCCGGGGCTCCCTGGTTTTTCCCAGCCCCAGAAATCTCCCTACACTGTGCTTCTCTGCATCCCACCACCCATCCACACACATGTTAAGGTGTGCTGAAGTTTCCAAGCAATCAACCAATGTGCCTGGGTCCTTTGAGCAGCTCCCTCCTCCTCCTCTTTTGGTTGCCAAAGCCCAGGTGCTGCAAGCAATTGCTTCTCCTGAATCCTATAGCCATCTCCCCCTCCTTCCCTATAGTTTCTGGAGCCTCAGCACTGCTGGTGGTTGCTTTCTGGGATTTGCATGTCCTCTACCTCCTACTTCCCTACAGTCACCTGAGCCCGAACACTACCAGCAGCCACTTCCCAGGTGTTCTGCAGCCACTCCCTTCCACTCCCACTGTTGTCACCACAGCCTGAGCACTACCCACAACCAATCCCTGGGAACCCTGCATCTGTTCCCTTCTCGTCCAGCCATTGCCTGAGCTCATAGAACTTCCAGAGGCCACTCCCTGGGTTTTCCAAATATGCTCCCCCAAAGCCCTCCCAGTTTCCAGAGGCCAGACATTACTGGTGGCCACTTCCAAGGTTCCTCCAGCCCACCAGCAACTTCCTGTGTCCATAAGTTGCTCCCTGGACCACCCAATATCTGGTGACCATTCCCTGTGCCCACTGACTGCTTCTTGGGATCTCTGCACCCATTGGCTTCTTCCTGCGCCCACAAACCACTCCTAGGAGACTCACACACCCATCCGCCATTTTCCACCCCTGCAGTCCCCTTCCTTGCCCTCCCGATGTTCACAGGCCATTTTCCCTGCCTAGTAGCTGCTTATCAAGTTCCCTGCACTCACCAGCATCTTCCTTCCCCTTCAGAAAGCATCTCATACTGCCAAAAGCCTGCTGGGCACTTCCTGCACCTACAGGGCACTTCAAGGGGCCCCCACACCCACCAGAAACCTCCTGCATCCACCAGCCACTTACCAGATTTCCCAGGCCCACTGGCTATATCTCAGGCCTGCTAGCCATATCCTGGGTCTCCCATGCCCTCTGGTTGCTCACTGCCTGGATTCCCAGGAAAGTGGAGCCAAACTCCAACAAAAATAACACATAGGCAACAACTCATATAAGCAGCCACTACAAGAGAGCCAGAGAAACAAAATGCCATGTTGGAAGAGGACCTAAACATAGCAACATACATAGAAGAAGCAGATTTTGAACCACCAGAAAAAGATATCTTTAGTGTGCTGCTTAGAGTTATACTGGATATGAGGGAATCACTACCAAAAAGGATGAAATAATAGAGATGATAGAGTCCACATACTGAAGGGAAATAAAAGAATTAAGGGACTATGCAACAGAAGCAAAAAAGGACAGTAAAAGACCTCACCAACAGGCTGGAAGAAGGGGAGAACCGTATCTTCAACCTTGAAGATAACCAAGCAGAATTCAACAAATGTGAAAGGCAATCAAACAAGATAATTAAAGAAGTAGAAGGAAACCTGAATGATGCTTTGAAGGGAAACAATATCTGGGTAATTGGGATACCAGAGCAAGATGTAACAAAGAAATCAACAGCTAGGGAATTCCTGGAAGAAAACTTTATAATAAAAGAAGATCCAACAATAATACAGGAATCAGAGAGGACACCAATCACACTGTAACCCAGGAAGAACAAACTAAGGCATATGGTAGTAAACTTATGCAACTTTGAGAAATAGGAGAAAATCATACAGGTAGCTAGAGAAAAATATGAAGACACCACTCAGACTTATCAACAGAAAACATGAGGAAGAGAAAAGAATGGAGTATCATCTTCATAAAGTTGAAAGAGAATAATTGTAGCCCAAGAAATATCTATCACACTAAACTCTCCATCAAAATATAAGGGGAGGTTAGAGTTTTTTCAGATCAGGAACACATCAGAGAATATGTAAAAAGAAAATCAACATGACAAAGATCACTTTCCAACTCACTTTGGATAGAAGACCAACATCTACAGAACACAAACATAAGACAACCACACAGTTCAACACTATCCAGAAGTCATGGAACTGAAAGAAAATCACAAGTCCTCTTTGACACAATGTAGGAAAGAGGGTAAGTTAGAATCCTCCACACATACACAACACAGAGCTAAGGAGGAAGATAGAAACATACTTAACAAAAAGTAATGAAATGGAAGCAAATAATCCAGATGGAGTCATTACTCTGAAAGTAAATGAGCTGAACTCAGCCATTAAAAGACAAAAACTAGAAGGCTGGATTAGGAAACAAAACTCATCAAACCACTTTCTGCAAAAGACACCTCTCAAACTCACAGACAACCACAGGTTGAAGGTTAAAGGATGGCCAAAAGTTTATCAAGGAGATTACAATCTAAAGAAAGCAATTTAGAAATCAATCTAAAGAGTTGCCATTCTGATCTCTGATAAAGTCAATCTCAAAGTGCAGGATTTAACAGATAAGTCTGGATACTATATAATACTTGAGGGAGCAGTAGACCAAGACACTGTGAGCACAATAAACATATATGCACCCAATGAGAGACCTGCGATTTCATCAACCAAATCCTTCAAAAGATGAAAAAGAAATCACAGTATCAGCATAGTAGAAGACTTCAATACACAGCTCTCTGAAAATGACAGTTCGGTGGTAAAGAAACTATAGAACTAAACACTACATTCAGGCAACTCAACCTGATAGATATATTCAGAGCTTTTGACCCAAATGCAAAACAATACACAGTCTTTTCAAGTTCCCATGGCATGTATTTGAAAGAAGACCACATGGTGGGACACAAGTCAAGTTTGAGTAAATTCAAACATATAGTAGTCACACAGACTTCCTTCTCTGACCACCACACCATAAAGTAGGAAATAAATGTAAGAAAGAAAAAGAAAACAAGGGCAAATACATGGAAGCTAAACAAAGTACTTCTGCAAAAGGACTGGGTTATGCCAAAATTAGAGGTGAAATTAGGAAGTTCCCAGACACCAATGACAATAAGAATACATCATGCCAAACTTATGGGAT
>NW_022103908.1:27415582-27433365 GCF_000313985.2 Echinops telfairi | reverse complement strand
AGACCCCAATGAAGTGAAAACACTATTTACACAGTATTACGAAAGACTCCAATGACTTCAAGAACTTGGGGGGCATGGACAAACATGTGGAAAAACACACTCTCTTCAACTTATCTCATATGGACCTCAAGAACCTGAATAGACCCATAGCAAAAGAAGAAATGGATAAGGTTATTAAGGAACTTAAAACTAAAAAAAAAGCCGAGGCCCAGATGAAGAATTCTACCAAGCATTCAGTAAAAAGCTGACACCAATCCTATGCAAATTCTTCCAGAACACAGAAAAGGACAGTAAACTCCCAAACACATTCTATGAAGCTAGTTTAACACTGATACCAAAACTGGACAAGGATTCCACAAGAATAAGGATTATAGGCCAGTATATCTAACAACATAGATTAAAAAATCCTCAACAAAATTAGCCAACAGTATGCAAAAGTATATTAAAAAAAATCCATAATGACAAAATGGGATTCATACCAGGGATGCAGGAATGGTTCAACATTAACAAAAAACATCCATCTATACATCAAATTAACAATAAAAAGTACAAGAACCACGCGATAATATCATTAGGTGTAGAAAAGGCATTTGACAACATTCAACACCCATTCTTAATTAAGACACTAAAATGTTAGGATTAGATGGAAATTCCCCTAACACAATAAAAGCTATATATTAAAAACCAACAGCCAGTGTTACAATTAACTGGAGAGGGAAACAAAAGTAAATATTCCAACTGAATAAGGGGACCAGACAAAGATGCTTCTTGTCCCCACTTATATTCAACAACATCTTGGAGGCCCTAGCTAATAATATAAGGCAATGGAAGGATATCAACAGTGTGTGTTTGGGGAAATAAGTGGAATTATAATTGTTTGAAGATGATATGGTTTTATATATTGAGAACGGCAAAGACTCCACAAGAATCTCTGGAAATGATAGAGGAATATGGTAATGTGGTAGAATATAAACGTTACAAGCAGAAGTCAATTGGATTGCTATATATCACCGATGGGATTACAGAAAACGAGATTGAGAAGGTAGTACCCTTCACAGAGCCAAACTTAAATTGAAATATCTAAATATATACATAACCAGGAAAACAAAGGATCTGTACAAGGAAATCTATAGAATATTATTACAAGAGACCGAAAAGGATTGTCAAAAATGGAAGAATATCCCATGTTCATCTACTGGAAGACTCAATATTGTAAAGATGTCAATCTTGCCCAAGGTACTGTACAAATTCAATGCAATCACAATACATATTCCAACATCATTTTTCAAAGAATTGGAAAAGATGACTACCAACTTCATAAGGCAAGGGAAGAAGTCCAGGATTGTCAAAGAAATCCTAAAGAAGGACAAAGTGGGCGTGCTTGCATTACCTGATTTCAAACTTATTATATATCCACAATTGTCAAAACTGCATGTTATTTGTACAACATAAATACTCAAAACAATGGATAAAGAACAGAAAATCCAAAAATACAAACAACAGCATATAGAAAACTGATTTCTGACAAAGGCCCCAAAAATATCACATGGGAAGCAGATGCCCTTTTCAACAAATGGTGCTGGAAAAACTGGATATAACTCTGCAGAAGAATGAGACAAGACTCTTCCCTCAGGCCATGCACAAGAACAAATTCAAGTGAATCACAGCCCTCGAGATAAAACCCAAAACTATTAGAATCATCAATGAGAAAATTTGGGCAAAGCTAAGAACTTTAGTGCAGGAAATACTTGGGCTATCAGAAATTAGGGAGGGTTTACATGTAGAGGAAGATAAAATAGATGAGTGTTCAAGATAAAACTCTCATGTACATCCAAAGACATTGGCAGGAGAGTGAGAGTCTACAGACTGGAAAAAGGTATTTGGTAATGATATATCAGACAAAAGCTTATGACTAAAATATACAGAATCCTGTAAGCTTACAACAACAACAAAAATGAATAGCCCACGGAAGAGGTGGGCAAAACACTTGAACAGAAGATTCACAAAGGAGGAAACCCAAATGGCCCATATGCACATGAGAAAATGTTCCCGATCATTAGTCATCAGGGGAAGGCAAATCAAGACAACTATGAGGTATCACCTAACACCCACAAATATAGCCCAATTAAGAAAACAAAAGCAAACAGAAAGCATTAAATGTTGAAGGGGGTGTGGTAAGATAGGAACTCTCATTCACTGCTGGTGGTCTTGTAGATATGTACTACCACTGTGGGAAGCAATTTGTTGATACCTAAACCAGATGGAAATTGAATTACCATATGACTCATTAGTCCAATTGATGGGCATATACCCAGAAGAAATTAAAAAACAACCATGACCAGTGATCTGCTCCTCAATTGCGTTAGTTTGGGTTGTCTAGAAAAACAAATTCATAGGCTCTCATATCTGTGTGTAAGAGAGAACTTTAACAAAACATCCTAGCCCAGTCCAGATCAAGCCCATAAATCTCATATTATCTCATATGTCGATACTAGTCCATAAACTCTTAAGGCTCACACAGCTATGCAAGGATATTGAATTCAGGAAGATCACAGGCGAATGGGTGGAAAATCTTGTGGGTCCAATGGTCGTGGAAGCATCTCAATGCTAGCATGGGTCTCTACATGTCTCCTCCAGCTACAGGGCTCTGGCTCTGTCAGCATAGCACCATGCGGCTTGTGAACAGGAATGCAAAGCAGAGAGTGTATCTGGCCTCCGGTGAGCTATTTATTTCCTTTTCACCTCCAAATGAGGTCATCAGTCTGCAACCTGATTTACGGGCTAGATTCTACCCCTTCATTCTTAATATTCTCAAATTCACACTAGATTATATAACTATCACACCAATGTTTATTGTAGTGCAGTTGACAGTTGCAAAAATTTGGAAACAGTCTAAAGTTCCATTAATATACAAATGGAGTAAAATCCCTGGCGTATTCACACAATGGAGTGCTATACATACCAAAAAAATCACACAATGGAGTGCTATGCATACCAAAAATAATGAAACACGTCATCTCTGGAAAGAATTGGAAGATGCTGATTGAAGTTAGACAAGCACAAAGTCAAGTACAGCATGCATCCAGTGAGGTAAGTTCAAACAGCAGGCATAACAAATGGGCATAAGGGAAAATGTGTGTAACACATAACTCCCCAGGCTGAGGACCAGATATTCTAGCATGAGCCAAACCAAACCCAAAGATTCATACATCATCAACAACAAATGCAGGCATGTTATGAAAGGCATCTTCCCTGCCCCACCCCCTCACATAAAAATGAAGGTGATGGGGGTGGGGAGCATCAGGGCACTAACCAATACAAGAGGAATGTATTGGTTATATCTCCACAGGAAAGGGAGAGTGAGAGTAGACCTCCTTCTGGCATGCCAATCCATGAGGGCTGTGTTCATGAGCGGAACAACTCATTTCCAGAGATGACTGCAGCGCTGAGACATGATGACCTAGATGACAGTGTTGCTGAGGACAGCTCTGAAGATACAGTTCAGTGAAAGAAACCTGCCTGACCCACCTACTTGGGAGCAAACCAAGAGGGGTGTGCAACAGACCAGTGATGGTAGTGAAGCTATGAAGTCCCCAGGAACCCCAATCGTAGACTTCTGGCTCACGGGGCATCATTTGGCACCCCACCTGCACGGGTTGTGGGTTACTCACAAAGGGGCTACACTGAAAGTCTAAAGTGTAAATGGGGTGGGGGCTACAAGACCACTCCGTCCGGATGGCAGAAATCACAATGTGGACCTATGGGAAACTCACCTTTTGAACACAAATGAGGCTGTATGTCACGATCCCTGTTAGTCTGGTAGCTATCTGTATGTTTTGTTTGTTTGTTTCTTTTGTTTTTAAATCTTTTATTTTATTATTTCATAATAATATTATTTTGTTTTTGTATTTTGATGTTGATCTATACAAAAAAATGTAGGATAGGCAGTCTTGTGGAGACATCAGCCGTACTGATGGTTTTGGGGGGCAAGGGAAGTGAAGAGGGGAAAGAGATTAGAGGAGAGCCAGCAATGACTAGTACAGAGGGATAGTAATAGTTCTAAAATGGACCGTGAGAAGGGTGTAGCTTCTCTGGGTGTGTTTGATCAATCAAACTGTATCTGAGAGGAATTACTGAGAGGTGAATGACAGGCAAAGATAATAGTGGGGTAGGAGGAAAAATCAAAAACCCCCACATATATTTATATATGAATCTGTGTGTTTCTTTATGTATGTATATATATGCAAATGCAACAAAGAAGCAGATAGACTTTGGGTCTCTACTTAAATCTTACTTCTGTAGAAGAATGGTTTTTTCTAATAATGTGGCACTGTATGATACCCACCTCTCTGACACGATAGCTGAAGACAAAATGGTTGCATAAGCAAATGTGGTGATGAAAGATGGTGGTGGCTGGCTATCAAAAGCTATAGCATCTGGGTCTTAAAAGCTTGGAGTTAAACAAGCAGCCATTTAGCAGGTGAACAATAAAGCCCACATGGAAGAAGCACACCAGGTTGTGTGGTCATGAGGTATCGATGGGAAGAGGTATCAGAAGTTCAAAACACATACATCCAAATTGATATGGTGGGTAGTGGATGTAGTGGAGACCCAAAGTCCACCAGCAAGATAATTGGACAGTCGCTTTTAAAAGGACCTCATGGAACAGAGGAGGGGTGTGGCATTGATGAAACACATAACTATCCTCTAACTCTATAAGGCTTCACCCCATTACTATTATGTTCCCTATGTTATATACCTCATTGTTCATGTTAAATTTGTGTATGTTTATTTATACATTTCAGATCGCTCAGTACAGGGTAGTCAAGATAGATGACCCCTCAGACACACTATCAGGAGTAAAGGTTCCCTCAAGGTACAGGAAGTGACGTGTGAGGTGGGGAGGAAGGAGTGGATAGGGGAGATGATAGCATTGATGATTGTTTAGCCCCACCCAATGGGATTGAACAAAACTATATGAAAAACTAAGGGCTATATGGGAATGAGTAAAATATGCCAACAAAAATATTATTTGGGACGAAAAGAAAGATGAGAGTTTTGAAACCCCGATGAAGTACGGTGGCACACCATACTCTCAGTAGTGACATGATTCGAATTGACTTGATGGCAACTAACAAAACAACACAACTAAAGCATTCCCATACAAAGTAAACATTTATTAAAGAAATAGAAAAAAGCATTCTTATATATTAAAAAAAGTGTCTTTTTCTTAATATGGATCTTTTAAGAAAGTAAGGTCAGCACACGGTAACTTTAATATCATAGAGTTGATATACTCATTTATCAGAAAGTTATCCTACAGAATATGTGTGCACAGTATTTGTGAAAGTTTTAAAAGACACTAGAGTTAAGAGATGATAACAAAATAGAAAATCTACCTGCTCTTGTGATGTGGCCTCAAATTGGCTTTGACCCGTAGTGACTGAAGACAAAATGGGTGTATGGTTCCCATCTATCAAAAGGTATAGTGTCTGGGGTTTTAAAGAACTGTAGTTAAACAAAGGGCCATCTAGCAAGAAAGCAACAAAGCCTGCATGGAAGAGATACACCAGGTTGTGCGATCATGAGGTTTCAATGGGAAGAGGTGTCAGAAGTTCGAAAATCATGCATTCAAATTGATATGAAAGGGAGTGGTTGTAGTGGAGACCCAAAGTCTGTGCAAAATAGAATGAAATACTGCCCTGTCCTGTGCCATCTCAACAATTGCTCCTGTACCTGAGCCCACTGATGCAACCACTCTGTCAATCCATCTTGTTAAGGGCCTTCCTTTTTTTTTAAAACCCCTCCATTTATTCAAACATGATGTCCTACTCCAGGGACTGGTTTCTTCTTACAGTAAGTCCAAAGTATGTGAGACAAAGTCTTGACGTCTTTGCCTCTAAGGAATATTTTAGACTCACTTCTTCCAATATAGACTTGTTTGTTCTTTTAACAATCTCTAATACTTTAAATATTATTTTCCAGCACCAAAATTCAAATGCATTGATTCTTCTACGGTCATCTTTATTTAATGTCCAACTTTCACTTGAACATTATGTGTGTTAGTTTGGTTAAACTAGAGAAACAAATTCATAGACACTCATATGTATATAAGAAAGAGGTTTATATACAAGAGCAATTGAATATTGAGAAAATGTCCCAGCCCAGTCCAGATCAAGTCCATAAATCCAATTTTAGCCCATGTGTCCAATACCAACCTATAAAGTCCTCTTCAGACTCATTAAATACATGCAATGATGCCGAATGCCCAAGGATCACAGGCCAGTGAGTTGTAAGTCTTGTGGATTCAGTGACGTAAACATCTCAGCACTGGAAGGGGTCTCTACGTGGCTTCTCCAGCTCCAGAGGTCTAGTTGCATAAATGTAGGTCCATGTGACTTCTCCTGCTCCAGGATGTAGCACCATGTGTCTTGTCAGTAGAGCTGGCTCTCAGGGAGTGAACATGTAGCACCATTTGTCTTGTCAGTAGAGCAAGCTCTCAGGGAGTGAATATGTAGCACTATGTGTCTTATCAGTAGAGCAGGCTCTCAGGGAGTGAACACTGTCAGTAGAGTCTCCAAGGGAGTGAGCTGAGAGAGAGAGAGAGAGAGAGAGAGAGAGTCTGTCTCCTGCCTCCAAGGAGGAAATCCAGGAATTCCCAGAATTCTCAGGAGAAGTCCGTGCCTACACAGAGGCATCATTGGCAATGATATGACTGACAGACTAGATTCTACCCCTTCACTCTTAATCCTCTCAAGTCCCAAATTGACACTAGATTATGTAACTACCATATTATGCAAAGGAGAATATCATGGCTTGAGTCAGGCACACCTTGGTCCTCAAAGATAAATCCTTGTTCTTCAATACTCTGAAGAGACCTTGTGTATCTGATTTACCTAATGAAGTACTTCTTTTGATCTCTTGACTGCTGTTTCCATTAGCATTGATTGTGAACCCAAGTAAAACAAAATCTTTGACAATTTCAACCTCTTCTCTATTTATCATGACAATTTCAACCCCTCCTCTATTGGGCCAGTTGTGAGGAATTTGGTCTCCTTTACATTGATGTATATAATCCATACTGAAGGCTATAATCCTTGATTTTCATCAGCAAGTGCTTCAATTATTCTTCACTTTCAGCAAGCAAGGTTGGGTCATTGGCATATAGCAGGTTGTTAATAAATCTTCCTCCAATTCTGATGTCACCCTCTTCTTCATAAATCCAGCTTCTTTGATGATTTGCTCAGCACATATTCAATAATTATGGTGAGAGGCTACAACCCTGATGCACACCTTTCCTGATTTTATACCAGGCAGTATTCCTTTATTCTGTTCATACAATGGCCTCTTGATCCATGTTAAGTTCCATATGAGCACAATGAAATTCCCATTTCTTCTTAAAGGTATTCACAGTTTATTTTGGTACACACATTCAAATGTCTTGGAATAGTCAAAAACACTAGAAAACACCTTTCTGGTAATCTCTGCTTTCATCCAAGATCCATCTGAAATTAGCAATGATATGCCTTGTTCCACATTCTCTTCTGAATTCAGCCTTAATTTTTGGCCATTCCCTGTCAATGTACTGCTTCAACTGATGATCATCAGCAACAGTTTATTTGTGTGTGATATCACTAATATCGATCCATAGTTTGAGCATTCTGTTGGGTCACCTTTCCTTTGAATGGACACAAATTTGGATATCTTCCAGTGAGTTGGCAAAATAGTTGTCTTCCAAATTTTTTGGCATAGATGAGTGACTGCTTTCA
The DNA here is from genome assembly GCF_000313985.2 of Echinops telfairi. NCBI lineage: Eukaryota > Metazoa > Chordata > Mammalia > Afrosoricida > Tenrecidae > Echinops > Echinops telfairi. The sequence continues at coordinate 27,425,596 of NW_022103908.1, read as the reverse complement.
GTGCTTTTTTATCGTTCTGAAACATTTCAATGGGTATTCCTTCAATTCCTGGAGACTTGTTTTTGGCTAATTTGTTTAGTGCAGTTTGAACTTCCTTAGCACTAATGGTTCTTGTTCATATGCTGCCTTCTGAAATAGTAGCCTGACGACTAGTTTCTTCTTGGCACAGTGACTCTATTCTTTCGTCTTCTCTTTTTCTTCTTGCATCATTCAATATTTTGCCTATAGAATCTTTCAAAATTGCAATTTGAGGCTTGTAATTCTTCTTGAATTCTTTCAGTTTCAGATACGCTGAGCATGTTTATCCCACTTTGGTTTCTAATTCTAGGTCTCTGTACAATTCATTATAATATTTGACATTTTCTTCTTGAGCTGCCCTTTGAAAATTTCTATACAGTTTCTGGATTTCATCCTTTCTTCTACTTGCTTTAGCTATTATATGATTAAGAGCAAGTTTCAGAGTCTCTTCTGACATTCACTTTGATTTTTTCTCTTTTTCCTGGTTTTTTAATGACCTTTTGCTTTCCTCATGAATGATGTTAGTGATGTCAGACCACAGCTCATCAGCTCTTCTCTCATTAGTGTTCAATGCATTCAATCTGTGCTTGAGAGTGTTTCAAATCTCTGGTCGGAGATAGTCAAGTTCATATGTTGACTCTTCTGGGTTTGTTTTAATTTTTTCAGCTATATCCTGAACTCCCATATGATCATTTGATAGTCTATTACACAGTTGGCTTCAGTCTGGTATGAGCTGCTGTTATTGAAATGCTCCATCGTGTTTTCCCACATTTGATTTCTGCGTATTCCATCTGGGGAAGTCCATGTGTATAGTTTTTGAAAAGGACTTTTGCTGTCAACAAGTAAGTGGTTATCGCACTTCTATCACATGATCTCCAACTTCATTTTTATTACCAAGTTCTTAGTTTTAACTTCTGTTCCTCTTTGTTTCCAACTTTCATATTCCATTCACCAATAACTATCAATGAATCCTGGTAGCATGTTTGATCCTTTTTCGGGTGAAGTCATTGTTAAAATTCTTCAATTTCTTCATCACTAACTTTTGTGATTGGTGTATACATTTGGATAATAATAGAATTGAATAAGTTCCCTTGAAGGCGAATAGATATAACCCAATCAGAAATAGCATTGTACTTAGTAATGGATTTAGTGTTTTCTTTTCTGACAATGAGTGCCAGGCCATTCCTCTTGATTTTGTTATTCCTGGCATAGTAAATCATGATTTTCTGATTCAAAATAGCCAATACAAGTCAATTTCAGCTCACTAATGCCTAGGATATCAACTTTATATGTTCCATTTAAATTTTGATGACTTCCAATTTTCTGAAATTCATACTTGCACATTCCAAGTTCCAGCATTAGTAGATTTTTAAGCTGTTTCTCTTTATCTTGAGTCATGCCCCATGAGCTAATGAAGATCCTGAAGGATACCCTCCCACAGGCTTTACCAGACTCATGTCACCAAAACATCAGCTCTTCTTCAGTCACATTTTGAATGTCCTTGAACCTGAGAGTCCTATCTACAAGTGGTATCTCAGATACTTTTCTGCTTTATTTGTTTAGGCTTTCATTATTAGAAAATGCTTCAAAGGTATGCAGTGGTTTTCAGCAGCTTCTTCCTCCAAAGTCGGGAGTCAAGTTCTTTTTCGTGTCTGTTCCTAATCTGGAAGCTCCGCTGAAACTTTTTCTTTCTGGGTAACCCTGTTGGAATTTGAAATACCACCAAGGTTTTCAGTGGCTGATTCCTCTGAAGTGGACAGCCTATTCCATCTTCATAGTCTACTCTTAGTCTGGAAGCTCCGCTAAACTTGTTCACTTTGGGTGACCCTGCTGGTGTTTAAAATATGGAAGACATAGCTTCCAGCCTCACAGCAACACACAAGCCACCACAGTGTGACAAACTGACAGACAAGGGGTGGAAAAACCTACCTATTCCTTAATATTGCCCAACATTGATTTTAAGAAAGCTCATAGGGTTTTATTTACTCTGTCCTGTAGGGCTGCCAAGGTCAGACTTGACTTGATGGAAGTGAGTTTGGAGTTTTATGTCTAGAAATTGGACCCATTAGGATTTAAACTTCAAAATAAAATTTTAATAACTTTTCCTGGCATGTGATTTAAAATATTTTACCTTACATCTCTTTTCTGGTATACATCCCATTAATTTGTTCTTGTTTTTGCTGTTTATCATGTTCTAACAATAACAGAGTGACTCATTAGCAAATGAGTGCATTTTGGTCTCATGCTTGTGATTTTTTAATCAGAATCAATTATATTCTCCTATCTGTTATCAACATTGAGAGCTATGGAATGTTAAGACTAAATATTAGGTAGTTGGATGGGAGCAGAAGTTCAGGGATAAAATACTCATCTTCAGTGAACACCAGGATTAATATCCATTGACAATCATCTGTGGACTCCCTTCTTGAGAGGAGATCATTTGTTTTTTCAGCCATTTTCATAACATCATTCTTTGATATGGGTAGGATACTTAATCAAGTGTGGGGGAATGATTCAGCACTTAGATACTAACCAAAAGATTGGCATTTTCAACCCCTAGCCACTCCACAGGAGGATGGTGAGCTGGTCTGCTACTGGACCTGGATGTGGCAGTTGTATTTTATCTTATAGTGTCGCTTTGGGTGGGAACTCACTTGAAGCCATTGGATTTTAAACACCATGATGAAAAATGTGCATGCATAAAAGTATTACAAGAAAATATATGTGGATAAGTGATATTGAGGTGACTGAACCTTATATAAGAATGTAGGATTTGTGAAAATTTTATCAATGACTAAATATTCAAAACCAAATGTGTAATGAATCTACAGTGTTTCTGGCAGTGCTTGCTCATCATGCAAATTTCTCAAGGGGGCGAGGGACAAAGAGGTCATTAATAGAAAAAGTTTAATACACTCTGGGACTACATGAAAGTGAAAAATGTAAATGGTGTAAAAATATGAATCTAAATTGCAGAAAACTTGCATTTAAAAATGTACACATATTTTCATTATTACACGTTCGCCTTTTTGTTGTATGTAACACTAAGATGGAGAAATAGTTTTAATCTCATGAAAATTATGAAAAATAAAATTTTATTTCAATTCTTATGCTTTTATTGTTGCTGGTTCTGAATTCCCAGTACTTCTATGCCGATTGCACATTTTCTTCTGTGAATTTCCTATTGGTGTCTATTAGATTATTGATTTTTTTGAGTGTTTATAGGTGAAAAATTATTACCAACAGTTTGGTGTGAGCTCACATGTTCCCCCCAATTTTTTTTTTCTTTTTTAACATTTTATTAGGGGCTCATACAACTGTTATCCCAATCCATACACACATCAATTGTGTAAAGCGCATTTGTACATCGTTTCTCAAAACATTTTCTCTCCATTTAAACCCCCGACATTAGGTCCTCATTTTTCCCCTCCCTCCACGCTCCCCCCTCCCGCATGAGCCCTTGATAGTTTATAAATGGGTATTTTGTCATATCTTGGGCAGTCCGACGTCTCCCTTCATCCACTTTTCGGTTGTCTGTCCCCCAGGGAGGAGGTCACACACAGTTCCATGTAATCGGTTCCCTCTTCCCTACCCATTCTCCCTTTACCCTCCCTGTTTTGCCACTCACACCACTGGTCCTATAGGGCTCATCCGTCCTGGATTCCCTGTATTTTCAGTTCCTATCTGTACCAGTGTACCTCCTCTGGTCCAGCCAGTCTTGCAAGATCGAATTCGAGTCATGGTAGTGGGAGCGGGGAGGAAACATTTAGGAACTAGAGGAAAGTTGTGTTTTATTTCCTGTGGAATTTTCATTTTGATTGGACAGATATTATTAGTTGATGAGGAAAGATTTTCCAAGCATGCCTGTTAGTTAGTAAATGGAAACTAGTCCTTACAAAGCTGACTATGGTCGTCCTTTGCTTTCCAAGTGCTCACTTCTGTTTGCTGTCACTTTTACGTGACATCTGATGGAGTAGGGGGAGTCCAAATTTCTGGCATTTATGTTTTTCACCATAGCCATAGAACTCCTTCCTCCCTCTGTAGGGTGTAAAGAATTGCCTTGGCCCTGAGCTGTTCGAGATTTGCCTCCTATGTAAATCTCCCTGGAGCTACTTCCTTCTTTCTTCAGTCTCCTGACACCTTCCAATTCTGAATTTCTGGTGCATGCCCTGATGAAAGAAGTAAACTCCCTAATTTAAGTATCATTGAAAACATTTTAACTAAAAAAATTGTTAGCTTGACTTTAAACACTTACTCAATCAGAAGTTACTTAAAAGTGATTTAGTAAGCTGAAGTGAGTTATTGGAAAGCAAAAGGTTACCATATGCAGGCTTGTGATGACAATTATCCACTTATTAACTAACATATTCTATTCATCTCTGGCTATCTTCTACTTTATATGAAATCAGAACACATATCTTGTCCTGTATTGCTCAAATGGCATGGGGGCCATGATTGCTGTCTTCTAGGTTCAGTCGAGAGGAGAATCAAAGTGCCCAGCAGTTCAAGTTAATAGCCAGAAGACAGAGGTCAGACACATCTTCGCTCTTCAATTTGCTCAACCTTATCCTAACATGAACCATCCTTCCCAGGATACCCCACTTCTCTGCTGGGCTCATGAATCTGTTCCACTGGCCATGCAGAATTAACCTACAATATTCACCATTGCAGGAGTTTATTGGGGAAGCTAACAGGTTATAAACAGTAAGGATACAGTTGTATTGTCCACAGCAATTCTTCTGAGCCATACTAGCAGGCTTGCCTCCCTCTGGTCCTCGGCTTCTCAATCATATGTCTTTCAGTCTCTGTCTTTGTCCATGGGGCAGGAAGCCTGCATTTCTGCTTTCAGGTCTCAGCCAGGTTTCTCCGTTCTGCCTCATAATCTGGGTGCTGTGGCCTTTGCTGCCGATGTCACTTCAGAAACATCTCACAGAGGGTTCTGCTGATAGCTCTTCTTTCTTGATGGTCATGGGATTCGCTCTCTCTGTTCTGAGATAATTCTTGTTTATCCAGAGGCCAGGAAAAACTGACTGATCACTTCTCATCAGGGTTCACAAACCCTATGTGCATTGTCTAACTCGGTGAATGCCCCCCACATAGAAGAGTCATATTTAAGTAATTTCACTTCATCATGCCTATGAAGGGCAGACACCAGAAGCTTTAATATCTGTTATTCAGTTTAATTTACTGGATTTCCGGATATTCAGTTTGTGCTGATGTCCTCAGCCATTTCTCCAGGACAAGTGATTTCTTATTTTTGTTTTTTCACATTGTCTGTTCAATATACTGTTTTAAGCAAATTTATAAGATACAAATTATGACAACTTGCCCTAGTCCTTGAACTTTGTTAATTATGAGGAATAACAAGCTAACACATTGTACATATGATGTACTCTTTCTTATCCTCCCATTCTTAGCTCTCTCATGTGTTATTTCTCATAATGGTAGAACATTTTATCTTTTAATTCCTATAAGATTCTCCAGTAGATAACCCAGAATCAATCATTTGCATTTTATGCTTCAAAGAACATTAAAATAGTCTACAACTAAAACTCTAACAGTAAATACATAGCTCAAAACAGTATAGAAATGGTATGCATACAATTTTTCAGTTTCACTATTAGAACAAATAATGATTGTCAGATTCATAATAGAAAAACATGGAGAATTAAAATTGAAGTAAAGAACAAACAAACAAAACCAACTAGTTACTCTCACTTAAAAGAAATGGAGAAATTTATGGTCCCCAAATATCTCAACAGAAACGAGTACATTTTACAAAGTAGAATTTAAAACATGATATGGACCAAATATATTGTTTCTTAATCAGCTATTTTAATTCCTTTGTTCTTATCTCCTTCACTAATACCAGGTTTGCCTTCACTAATAATACCCCAGGTTCACTAACTGGATTTGCCATCATAAAGGCAGATGATGCACAATTAGAGAACAAAAGGACAATTTTTAGCATTGGTGGCCTAGTGGCTGCACATTGGACTGCTAATTACAAGGTCAGAAGTTTGATTCCACCCACCGCTCTATGGGAGAAAGACGAGGCTTCTACTCCTGTAAAGAGTTTCCTGTGCCAGCCTCTCCATCTGGTCCTAGTTCCCCTCAGGTTGCTCTTCTTCTACCCATCCTGACAAAGCTTCCTTCCACCAAGGAGCGAGATAGTCAGAGCATCCCTCAATCTAGTCCTAGGACATCTTCCCAAGAAGTTTCCGGAAGAAGTTGGGATCAGCGGCCCAGGGGTGTTAAGAACAAAAGCCATAGTCTTCCAGGAAAATGGCCATCAAGGCAGCAACTCTAGTGACTGCAGAGATGAAGCAGAAATAGATTATTTTTGTGTAAAGCTCGCTCAGCAGGAACCTCAGGATCCTCTCTCAGCTGGGAGCCCGAGGGCAAGAACTCGCACCCGTAGGTGCTCTTCTCCTGGGGCTCCCTCTCCTTTCCCTTTTTATTTTTTTAAGGATAGGAACAAATCCATTTCTTCATCAATCGAAAGCACATTGGTTTAGATCTTGCATCCCATGTGCCCCCACGCCAAGCCTTGGCCTTTGATATCTAAACATTATTTCATAATGCCTTCAAGAAAAGCCAGCAGTTGCTCCATGGGCTTACTTGAATTTCTCTGCCTCAGGTACAGGTTGCCCTGCCAGAGGCGATGTGGAGCGGAACCCCGGCCAGCAGACCGTGTGGGGTGCTGCTGAATGTACCCGTGTCAGATCCTCACAGGGCCTCACAGAGCCATCTGTGCTTGATGTACGTAATTGCCCATTGTAATATTAACAGAGCATACCAATAAATAACTTGTGTAAATTATATATATAAAGGTAAACAGTATAATATATATTATATATGCTTATATGTTTTTTACATATATAAATATCAGGCATATGTTTTTGACCTTATCCGATGGGGAACTTATTCCTTCCAGATGCAGAATTGGTCAACAGATGACCTTTCCAGAACCATCGAAAAACACAGGGAACACGCAGGGTGACAGAGGCCCCCAGCTGAGTCTGGTTAATGTACACAGCTGACTGGATTGAGGTTTTATGAGCAGTGGTGTTTAGAAGGTATTTTCTTTCTGTCTGCATATTGCCTCTTAAAGTGTGCTTTTGTTTTTAAATCATTTTATTGGGGGCTCATAGAATGCTTATCACAATCCATACATTCATCCACTGTGTCAAGCAAGTTTGTACATTTGTTGCCATCATCATTCTCACGACATATTCTTTCTACTTGAGCCCTTGGTATCATTTCCTCAATTTTCCCCTCCCGCCCTGCTCCCCCCACCTCCATGAACCCTTGATAATTCATAAATTATTATTCTTTTGTCATATCTTACACCATCCGAAATCACCCTTCACCCACTTCTCCACTGTCCGTCCCCCAGGGAGGAGGTTATATGTAGATCCTTGTAATCGGTTCCCCCTTTCTCCCTCACCTTTCCTCCACCCTTCCAGTATCGCCACCCTCACCACTGGTCCTGAGGGGTTCATCTGTCCTGGATTCCCTGTGTTTCCAGTTCCTCTCTGTACCAGTGTACATCCTCTGGTCCAGCCAGATTTGTAAGGTAGAATTGGGATCATGATAGTGGAGGGGAGGAAGCATTCAAGAACTAGAGGAAAATTGTATGTTTCATCATGTGGTTTTATGAGAGAATACTTTGACCCCTGCTTTTAAAAAAATCAAAATACTAATCTTTTTAAGACATTTCACAATATTCACTTACATCACAGGCTAAAGGAATTTTATTTATATGTATATTTATAACAATAAAATGATTTTACAAATGGAAAAGAAAAAAATTTTCTTGGAACCTCACAGGGACGATTCTATCTTGTCCTGTGGAGTCACTATGCATCTGAATCTGTTCTGTGGCGGTGAATTTGCTCGAGTTTGAGTTTCTCATTTTACTGAGGGGCTGCACCAGAGGAATCGTGTGGAAATGGTGGAGGACAAAGCTGTGTTTCACGCTTCTGTACAGAGGATCACTAGGAGTCTGAACCACCTTGACCACACTTAACAAAGAAAAAAGTTTCTGATTTGTTAGGTAAGTGTGTATTTTGGAGAATCCTTTCTTATACAACCTTGAGAAATACACCTTGTATTATTATTCTTTGGGACAAAAGTTGAACACCCATTACCTTTTCAGTTTGACGCCAAGCCACTGCTCTAGATTCATTGCAGGCAGAACTCTTGGTCTGGCCTCAGCTTGAGCAGTGTCACCCCCTACAACATCCTCTCCAGCCCATAAGAAAAAGCAACAAAGAAATCATAGTCGGGTCTAGCCTTCTCTTCAATCTGTAACCACAGGGGTCCTGCTGGACTTCTGTCTTTCATTGTGAAAGACATGCTTTAAGTCTATGTCCTCACAAAGCTCAGGACTCTGTTGAAATCCTCCTAACAAATTTTACTATGCTCGACGCTGATCACATGAAGACAAGAGTGTGCACAACCCTCTCTTTGGGCTTATAATACAATCAGGAATTACTATTATGCTGAAATCACTATGCAAGGAATGGTGGATCACAATACCATTTTAGCAACTTTATTTATATTTGTGGCTACTTGCCTAGTGGCATTATAATTTTTTCAATTCTTTGGACTGTCTCAAGACTTTAAGATAGTAGAACATCACAACTTAAGATTATCCTGAAGATAAAAAGAAATAGTAAAATAAATACTGGTTTTTCAATAGCATTATTTTAATAACACTTTATGTCACTCTAATCTGAGAACAGATTTCTTGGATGCCAGAGAAGTTGATTGTTCAACAGCTATCAGTATTAGATTTAACACTTTTTGAGTATACACTCATATATTAAGATATTTATTTATAATCAACATGCAAATTGAGTCCTCATGTGTGAGCCCTATATCCTAACACATAGAGACCTCAGTCTGTTTGTTTATCATAAATAACACAAACTCTTTTGGAAATTTTCTTTTGAGAGATAAAGAGTTCATACCACACACTTGTCAGTATTTCACTCATGTTAACTCTATCTGCCCCCCACTTTGTACTCTCTGCTGTGACTTCCAATAACTCCTCTGTTCTTTATTACCCCATGTAATTGCTCTGAAGCATGCTTGGTTCCCATTTTAACTTTCAAGGTTCCATAGGAACTTTGAATTAAAACAACCCTTTGTTTTGTGGGGGAAATAAATACTCCAATTCCAGAAGCAAAACAGAAAGCTGCTCCTTACAGAGATAATCATCTTTAGAAAAGGGTTATTTACAGCATATAATTTTTTATAATATATTTTAACTCCGATTAATGTTTTATGAGCTTATTTTTCTAATTTAATAACTAAGTTGTTTGTTTAGAGATGGCACCAATCCTTCAAACTATTTTGAGAGACACTCAAATAATTATCACTCCAATCTCAAATACTTCCCAAAGATAAATTTCTCAGCAGATAAATTTTAACCCTTTCCTCAAAACTAAAATCTATAATCAAAAAACAACCTAAGTAAAAGAGAAGTTTTAAGATGATTATATTAAACCAATACTCTTCCATATAAAAGTGAAATAAAAATATTTTTTAAAGAAAATAAGTATAGTAAGGGAAATTCTAATAGACAAATCAAGCACCATAGCTGAAAATATACTACATCAGCAAAACCTAAGAGTTGTTTGGGAGAAGGAGGAGGAGAACTGTTGTAAACATAAAATTGATCCAAGATCTCATCTCACTGGGGAGAAACAAATAATGGAAATATAGTCTCTTGAACACAGAAACTGCTGGAATTTTATAACAACATGGCTACTAGCAGAATGTTGGGTAGTTTCAGACCATTTAAAGGTACTTGAAAAGAAAGTTCTGATGACTTATTTCTAAAATTTCACAGCCCTTGGCACAGTTCTACTGGTAAACAGATAGCATTGCCATAAATCAGAATCAATTAGATGGCAACCTTTTAATTAATTAATTTGTTTTTATGAACACTAACAAAATGGGAAGGGAGGAGAGGACGCAGGGAGC
>NW_022103908.1:27413570-27414562 GCF_000313985.2 Echinops telfairi | reverse complement strand
AAGGGGGAACCGATAGCAATGGTTGATGTATAACACCCTCCACCCCCAGGGGGATAGAGAAAAGAAATGTGGGTGAAGGGAGACAGCAGTCAGTGTAAGATATAAAACAATAATTATTTATAATTTATCAAGGGGTCAGGTAAAAAAAAAGGAGCTGATACCAAAGGCTCAAATAGAAAGTAAAAGTTTAAAAAATGATGATGGCAACATATGTAGAAGTATATTTGATACAATTGATGTATGGAATGTTATAAGAACTGTAAAAGCCCCCAATAAAATAATTAAAAATGGGAAAATAAACAATATGTAAGCACAATGGAACACTACCCAATATTAATCAATAACAATGAATCTGCCAAGTACCCTGTAAGATTGCTGTACCTGACTGGTAGTGAGTTCTATTTAAATCAAGGAAGAACATCATCACATTTGCCTTTTTCTTTTCTTCAAATTTGCCTTTTAGAAAAAGAAAGAAGCTCAGTGACTGGGTGGAAGATGAATCAGAACAGACTAAAGGATGGAGAGAGGAGGAAAGAAAGGTGTTTAAGGACTCTGGAAAAGAGGAGGAAGGTACAGCTCCAAGGCCAAAGGTATTCAAGCCTTTCCAATGGCTCTATAGACAGGTCTCCAACCTCCCTGTGTTCTTTCCCCCAGACTAGTAAGCCTGAGGCCATGCCTTCTTGACTGGCCATGCTTCCCACTGGTCTCCTTCCACAGGCATCCTGCTCCTGATTCATGGAAGAAAGCTATACCTCTTACTCACTCAGATTCTTACTGTGATGTAATATCACAGGATGAAAAAAAGTGGAATGGAAGTGGATACAAAAAAAATTAACAATTCAAAATATAAATATCCAACAAGCCCATTCATTTTATTAGGAGAGATTGCTAATTAAAAGCTTCACTTTTCATGTTAAAAACAAGAGAAAGAGAAAGAGAGTGTCTGGACTCCTAAAGGCTTAAACAAGCGGCCATCTAGCAGATAAGCAACA
>NW_022103908.1:27388732-27412913 GCF_000313985.2 Echinops telfairi | reverse complement strand
GTGGGGGTTGGAAGGGATAATGGGGAGCTGACATCAAGACCTTCAAAAAGAACAAAAATATTTTGAAACTGATTGTGGTAGCAATTTTACAGTACTGCTTGATGTTATTGAACTATGGAATGTTATAATACTGTAAGAGCTCTGAATAAAAGGATTAAAAAGATAAGAAAATAAAAATTTCAAGTTTATGCACTAACCACCAAAACTAGTTATACAGAAAATGAAGAATTCTACCAATGTCTTCAATCTAGAATTGATCAACATGTAATCAAGATGCATTGATGATTATTGATTAGAATGTGAAAATTGCAAACAAAGAGGAAGAAACAGTAATTGGAATATATGGCCTTGGTGATACAAATTAAGCTAGAGATTGGATGACAGAATTTTGCAAACCAATGACTTCTACATTTTTCATACTTTCAATACTTTTTTAACAGCATAAATGACAACTATACATGCCAATGGTGCCAGGTGGAATATACAGAATTTAAATAGAAAAGTTCAATGGGAAAAATATTGAGCAATGAAAGAAGCATCAAAAGATGTCTGAAGGGATATAAAGATTTTTTGTGCTGTTGCATTCAACTATTTCAAGTGGTATCATTTGATCAAAAATAAATGATACTACACAATTCTTAGAAAATTTTCAGATTACTTTGTTCTTTTATAGGTTGCTCTTTTCATAGCTTTGTTTTGAGAGATATTTCTTCCAGCTCACTAGTTCAGGCGTCCATGGTTTTAGTTCTACGCTTTGCTCTTTCAATGTGTTATCCAGTTCTAATATTTCATAATTTTCTGTTTCTACTTGGAGTTGTATGATTTCTGTTTTTTTCATTTGCTTTGTCATGTTTCCCTGAGTTCTATCATCTCTTCTGTTTCTTTCTGTAGCTCTCTTGATATTTTTCTCAATCCATTGAAATCTGATGCCCACCACTCCTCTGACCTCCCTTATCAGGAGTTCCCATGTCTTTTCCTCGTCAGAAAATTCCCTGGGTCTATTCATTAACTACTTGATTGTGCAAGTCTATATTGATTTTTCAAGTGTACTGAAATTGTTTCGTGTTTCTGAGACAGGACACAGCTTGTATAGCTGCTTCTGTTTGCATTTGAATGTGTACTGGGGGGACTGGAGTAGGACCTGTGCCTTGTCCACTGTGGTGGCTGTCAAATGTCTGGCAGTGTCCGAGTTGTGTGCAGCCTCTGACTCTGCGGAAGGAATTACAACAAACAAAACAGAACACAAACAAGAACACAAATAGCAGAACCAAATAAACAGCCCCTGACCGCCCCTCCATGTTTCCCCACCACACCATGCACACAAAAGGGAGAAGAGAAACAAATAGACAGTACATAGTAAAACAAGAACACCCCCACCCCACCCCCACCCAAACAACAGATCCTAATACTAGAGCTCGCTGCTGCATTTTATCAAAGTCTTAGTATTGAGAGTACTTTGTGTGATTGTCAATAACTTAAGCAGTTGAGTATCAAGAAAAAAGGTCTATAAAGGGAGGACGAAAACAAATGTCAGAAATGCCATTCTTTTTTCTTTTAACAAAGATATGTCTTTAGCCTAAAGCAGATCTGGGTATCTATCTTTTCCCTTGAGCTGAGTGTCAGATATGGGTTAAGCATAAAGTTTCTGTGTCTATAAAAACCAAACTCACTGCCATTGAATTCATTCCTATTGCAAACCTTTTAGGGCAGGTTAGACGTGCTTCTGTGGGTTTCTGAGACTGTATCTCTTTATAGGAGTAGAAAGCTTTATCTTTATCATATGAAGTGGGTGGTACTTTCAAAATGCTGAGTTTTAAATTAGCAGTCAACATGTAACCACTACACCACCAGGGCTTCTCTAGCAGCCTGCAAACAGATGTATGAACAAGTGTTTCCTTGGGATCCCAGGGCTATGGAAAACTGTTGTCTTTCAGCCTCCTTTTTCTTATTTTCCCTTGTGCGGTCTTATCAAGTCCACCCTCCCACATTGTGCTTTGCTGTCCCAGCTATGTGGGAAAGGAGTTCTACCTCTTCTGTAGGAATAAATTATTTTCCAGGTATTTTTCAACTCACTTGGCAAGAGTGGGAGATAAAAGGTTACCCAACCTCTCTTGTGTTCCTCTCTCACAGAACAAAAGGCCGATCTACATCATGGGAGGGTTTGCTTGGAGAGCAGCCATCCCATTGAGAATTTGCTCCTTTTCCTGGTCCCTTTGTATACCTTCAATCCTTTCATGTTCCCTGTCAATAATTGGCCCACTCATCTCCTCTAACTAAGATATTCAGAACTCCAGGTGTTTGCATTTTTCTGCTTATTCGGGATCTTTGCTGAGTATTTCAGACGGTGGATATAAAACACTGAACATCCCTGCCCATCATCACAATTGTTCCTAGGCTAAATTTTTAACAGCGCAACAATGGTTAACTACTGCATCGCAATTCTGACATCACTGTTAATAGACGCTTCATGAATAAAGTGTTGGGTCACCCCCTCACCCTCCACCCACTAGGCAAGGAACTACAATGAACTGAAGTACTGTTGAGGGAAAAGGAAATGCAGAATGGACGATGGATGCTAGTCCTAGATACCAGATATGGCATGAGACCAGCTGCACAAATAAGGACTGTTGCTGTTATGAGTAATTCCATCAAATAGTATTTTCTACACTTATGAAAATGAGGTTACTGCATTTTCAGTTGCATGTGTATTAGTTGTAGCAGATTAAACACACATGTGATTTTATTATTGTCTTTGTTGGGAAATTATTTATGGCAAAAGAGTTGTGTATAGGTGTCAAGTTGACAAAGGGCATCAATGATGGTTAGATTGTATGTAAACTTGCCATGTCTGTGTGAAAGTAGGGGTGGAGGCCAACCTATTAGATGGCAACTTGATGACACCTCTTTCCCGGTGTGGCTTTTTGTACAAGAGAAGCTGAGTAGAACTGAGCTTTCTCTTGCTCCTTTACCTTCTGCAGGATTGGATCCTACATCTGGCTTATTGATCTCAAGTAATAGTACCTGCAGATATTAGGCGCCATCAGCCATACTGTCGACCTCGGATTTAACTGGCTGACATCAGATTTATTCAGGTCTACATCCACCGGCCCACAGGCCTTCTGCTTATCTCCCTGATTCCTGTTTGTCAGTTCATGCAGTTACCAAGTCAGAAGCCTCCTGCTTACTTTTGCCCTACAACTGCATAAGCCATTTCTTGATACAAATTCCTTTCTATCTACATGCATACACAAGTGTCATTTGCTTTACTTCTCTAGAGGACCCAAAGAAACACAGTAAGCAAATAACTACTTAGGAAGAACAACAAACTCGGTTGCCTCTCACTTTCTGACCTCAAAATCTACTACACAGCCACAGTAGTCAGAAAGTTGGATATTTGTACTGAAACTGGTATAATGGAACATAACAGAGAACCCAGAAATAAATCTATCAACCTATAGAGGACTGACCTTAAACAAAGGGCTAAAACAATTACATGTGGAACTGGATCGCTAATTGCAAAAGAATGATACAGGATCCATACCTTACCCCATATATTAAAAAGACCAAAATATAAATCCAAGAGATGGAAAAGTAATCAATGAGAAAATAAGTTTAAACTTAATGGCCCTAAGACAGAAAAGAAACACTGAAATATAATAAAAAAAATTATACACAGCAGGATGCCAAATAGATGACTGGGGCCTACTAAAAATATGACACTTAGGGGCATCAAACTGCTTCATCAAAAGAATAAAAAGAGAATCCACATACTGGGAAAATGTTTTGTTATTATCTTAAATTTATAGAAACCATCTCAACAAGAAAATGTTGAATAATCAAAATAGACAAAGGGCTTGAATAGGTATTACACCAATGAGGACATCCAGATGACCCACAAACATTGAAGACATTTTCACTGTCAGCGACCATCCAGGAGATGCATATCAAAATAATGATGGGATACCGCCCTAATTTGGCATGTACATCAAAGTTCAAAAACACAGAGAGTAGCAATGCGGGAGTGGGTACAAGAAGATTATAACTTTCCTACACTGCTGCTTGGATCGTAAAAACGTGTAGCCCCTGGGTGAAGTGGGTATGGTACTGCCTCAAGCAATTGGGGACAAACATGTCATCTGACCCAGCAACCTCTCTGCTGGGTGTCTCCCCAGAAGAAGCTAAAGCTGTAACAAGGACATAGAGGCTCAGCCATGGCTCTGTGGGTTAAAGTGTGCGAGTTACTGGTTGTAAAGACTGGATTCATTCCACTGAAGAGAAATTAGTAAAAGCTGTGAGTTTCAAACTTTTAGGACTTGGAGTCCTTTATAAAACTTGTCTTTCACTGAGGATCCAAAAGATTCAGTGAATTACACCATTCTGAATTTAGTATATTAAAAATTGAACAGAGACCATATTAAGCAGCAGACCTAAGTATGCATTGCAATAACCATCAGAAGTAAAAATGCTATCACAGTGCGTATAGCTTGTAGGCGAACGTTGCCTACACTCACATGAGGGTATTGGTGAGAAAGGCAAATACTGTTTCATTATGATATAAATAGTTTTGTCTTGCTGAAAGAAATTTAGGGATGCTCTGGTTTTTCTGGAGACATACTGTAAGAAGCACTGGATTATAGGGTATAAGTAGTTTACAGAATCTCCACAAGGCACAGAGAACTCCTGAACTATAGCTAGAGACAACAAAGTGGTGTGAGACATTTTTAGCTAAAGCTCCAATGCTCCAACCACTCAGCTGCAGGCACTCTTAGAACCAGCTACTAGGAGTCCTACAGAGGCAAGCTGTTGGAGATACAGCTTTCCAAAGATGCCGATGCTGTTATCAAAATATTAGAACCCACCACTTCCAATAGCCTTCTGCCATTCCTGTCTGTGTCTTGTCACCGGCTAGCAAGCTGAGAGTAAAAAACAAATAGGGTTTTTTTCTTTGTTTTGAAATTTTTATCTAGGTAAAGAAGGATTAAATGCAGGATGCTGTCAGAACTGGGCACTATCCACATATAAAGGGAATTATCACAAGACTTGGCAATCACAAATGACAGAATGCTATATCATGCCAGTTCGAGGCAGCTTGTTACCAACAGTCTGATTGTGAACTGCCCAACTCATTCTGCCTCGTAATGACTCCATGACGGGGTTGAGTGGCCCATAGATTTCTTAGATTAAGATCTTTGTGGGAGCAGATTGCCAGGCCTTTTCTCCTGTGAAATAGATGGTGGGTTCGAACCACCAATCTTTTGACCGTTCAGTTAAGAGTCAATTGTTTAATCATTGCATCATCAGGATTTCCTTAGAACAAATATATATGCAGATCAATATGCAAAACCTTAGTAATGGAAGCAGCTCATTTTCACTAACATATATAACTACCCTATAAAAATAAATGCCTGATGAATGCCTCCCAAAAAGGGAAAATAGAAGCAAAAATATACCCTCAGTACATTCATCACTCACGGGACTATGGCAATTTATCCTGCAATTTATTCACAAGTATACCTTGGTGTCCTGTAATCTGTGGACTAAATTGTAATATTAAATAGCACCAATAATCCCTGTCACAAGTAGTGAGGAAAAGGAAATGCACACATATACATTTGTGATATATTTATATTTATTCATTACTTATAAATAAGGCATGTATATATGTGTGCGAATGTATGCTTACATATATCACAGCAAAGTAACCCCACAGTCCCTATTTCTTTAGTTGGTATCTACAATTTACTCCTCATAATATATTTTCTTTTATTCACAGTTAGTATCCTAGCAGAGTTTTTAAAACTGAAAAAGAAAGAAAATAAAACAAAAGCAACTGGCAGTTAACTTGACTTTGAAATAGAAGTAGACCCCAAGATCTTACTCCTGAGATGCCTCTGGGTGTACTCAAAACATCATCCTTTCATTTTGCAGCTGAGCTCTTAGCTGTTTGCTACCCAGGAACTTCCCCTCAGTGGATATCAGTGTTTAAAGAAGGTGGAATTACCTTACTCTTAATTTCTTTAAAATATACCTCTTTCTCTTTATATTAGTGTGGAATTTTATATAATCTTTCATTATTTTCTCCATAATCTTGAAATATTCAGTGTCCGAGAATTCCAGGGTCCAAGGATACTAATTCATGCCCATATAGACATACCAGTAAATCCACTTTTCTTAAGTGCTCAATATAAATTATGTCAGTCACAGAAGGAATGCCCGTGGTTTCCTCTTTCTTTTCTTCTATGCACCCAGAGGTGAAAGAATCGCAATCCTGTCTCAACATCGAGAGAGGATGAAAGTAACATTTCTCTTCAGGGCATATGAATTCTAAATTTGTTACGTTCAAAATCAGAGGGTAAGAAACTATTCTTCCAATGTGTCATTAGCATTAATGATGAGACCTATCAGTTTGATTTCCTCTCTACGTTCCCAAACCCATATATATGTCTGCTGTGAGGAGAAGTAGCACAGCATACTTGTGGTTGGTGCACGACATAACCCTTAGACTGCATCCTGGCTTACAAATTCATTCAGCGTGTATCACAAAGATGCTTCAAAAGGACATTTTTTATTTACAAGGCTAACTATTTTGTGTAAATGGGGTATCGAAGTATAATTAATGCTATGGTGATTAACCCAGAGTCATTCTTTTTGATACTTTTCTTCATCCAAAAAAATATTACTTTGGATAGTCTGCATTTGAAAAAGGCACCAGTACCCTTGAATAGTGCTGCTTGTAAAAGTAAAATTATCTTAGGAAGAATGAATCTGAACCCATGATAGAATAGAAGGTATCATGAATCATATCATTGCCCCCTGGTACGCTAGCCTTTCCAGGAGCAGCAGACAGGTGAGCCCCAGCAAGGGGAAGATGGTGCTGTGAAGACCTGCATATGCTACACTCCCTACTCGGTCACACATGTGTTTTATCTCATACTTTAGGTTGTTAATTAAACCTGGTTGAGGGATCTTGTTCATTTGATTATTTATAGAACATTCTATCTTAAGGTCATTTTGGTGAACATTCACATGTAATGCATATGTTCTCACCAGACCCATTGCCCAAGTTAATTCATGGACCCATTTAAAGTAACTATTCCTTCAACTACTTCCCAAACATTTACCTATTGTATTCTTTTCATTCCTCTACACAAGTATTCAAAGTCCACGAGTTATCATTGCAAATATGTTCCATAAGCTTGTCCAGGAAACATAAAGGGTACTGCTCAACATCTTTCATACTCATGTATTTTTCTTCTCTGTGAGCCCTGGTGGCTTATTGAGTTAAGTGCTGGGCTGCTAACCACAAGGGCAGCAGTTCAAAATCACCAATCATTCCACAGGAGAGAGAGATAATGATTTACAATTACTGCATCCCACAGGAGTACTTCAACTCTGACCTACTGGATTACAATACAGCCACTATGAATTGGAAACGACTCGGTGGCTGTGAGTTTTGGTTTTGAGTGTCTTTCAGGAAAAGTCCTGATATGTTACCATGTTGTACTTTAGGCAATATCAGTATATTGTGCAGATCTATATTATTGTTATTATTATTATTTAATCCATCCCCTCATTTCCTTACCCCTTTCCCTCAGATCCCCATAAACTTCAAAGTCTGCTTCTTTGGGTGTGGAAACCATTTCTCTTATTTTTTTTATTTATAATAATGACCGCATGCAATATTTGTCTTTATGAGATTGACTAATTTTGCAGTGCATCATATTTTCCCACAATGTCTATGTTAAGTGTTTGACAATTTCATCATTGTTTTTTATTGCTGCGTATTATTCCATTGTGTGTATGTTCAATAATTTATTTATTCATTTCTCCACAGAGTAACATTTTGATTGTTTCTACATTTTTGCTATTGTAGACAGTGCTATAATGAACTGTTCACATGTTGCCCTTTTTGTTTTTTATTTTTCACTTCTTATTGTGAATTAGTGAACGTTTATAGAGTAGTTCATCAATTTTACATTCAACAATTTGTACACATTTTGTATCATCTCACTGATTGAAATAGTTCAATCATATCTAGAAATAGTACCGAGATTTGAAATCCATAATATTTTAATAGCTTTTTTTTAAACCATGTAGTTGGTAAGTCTCTAAGCAACAAAGGTAAGTATGTATGGTGAAAAGCTAATAAATGGAGAAGCATGAGAAAAATTCATGATGTTATTTATGCCCCCAGGACTTGTTGAAAATGAATTCTATGCATATAAATTTAACATTATGATAAATGATGGTAGCACACCTTCATGGACCACATATGTTGTTTAGATCATTGCAGGCAGAAATTCCATCTTTTCTTGATATTGGGAGTAAAATCCAGGTTCTGTTTCTCAAAAAATTCTAAATAATTTAGCTTTATTTCAAATTGAGTATGGGTACTCTAAAATCTTAATATATTGTATTATCACCATAGACATTTTAAATATCACTGTATTTACTGGATTTTTAATGGCCCAATGGCTTACCATTTGTACTTTACTTCAGATAACTTAAGGAGCCCTTGTTCAGAAACGATTAAACCTCAACTGCTAATGGAAAGGTTGGCTCTACGGAGAAAGTTGCATCAGTCTAGTTCAGTAACAACCGTGGCCTTGAAAGCACAGCAACAGACACAGTTCTCCTCTGTCCACTGGAGATTCTGTGAGTCAGAAGTGGCTCGATGGCAACTGCAGTGGAGTATCTTTTCTTGTAAAGAACAATATCTTAAGGACTATTTATGAGAGGATTAGAGAAAAGAGTGTTTTCCACCATTAGCTTTTATTTTAAAAAGAAATTTCATTATCATCCACATGGTGAAAGTGTGTGATGGGTGATCAGGCCTTTTTAAGTTAACTAACTTGTGTCGTGGAGCAGAAGCGCTTCTGCTTCTCTTGGGCTGTCAGTGCATCTATCTGAAAGAGGAGAAGGCGAAGCTCTCTCACCTCTGGGGAAGAGAAATGGGATTTGTTTGCAACATGACTTGCTACATACCGAGTGCAAAGCTATTTTATGATCATCTTCAATTAGAAATGTCTGGGGTAGCAGTTTCATCTGAGGTCATCACTGGTTTAAGCTAAGTGAATCAATTTTAATTTTCTAAGGTCTATTTTCCATCTAAATAGATTAACCCAGTAAGTTATATATGACTGTGAAATATACTCTGAATGTTTCAAGTTTTTGATGATTCTTGCAGTTGGCCATGTGATTCAGTATTTCTATTTGTGTCCAATATTAGTAGGGAGAGGAACTTCCAAAGACTTCCAATGGCTATTTCAATGAAAACGTCCCTTGGGGTGAATGCTTCTAGTTGTTCAGAACACATTACTAATCAGTATTTATGAAGCAAGAGGGAAATAGATAAAAATAAACAAAAAAGAAAGAATTTGTGGAACTACTGTTCCAATTAAAATACAGATTTGGTTGAATATTCTATTTCTCATATGATTCCCCATAATACGTCATCAAATGGTTGGTTGATCTCAGAGTCCACCTCTGATAGCCTTTGAAAAGGCTTAGTAATACATTTCAGTGCATGAGAGTCCTCAGGTGGTATAAACATGCTTGGATGGTAATTGGAAGGCTGGAGATTTTAATTTTAATTCTACTGAAGTACAATTGCAGTCAAAATAAAGACCTGGTAATCCATTTCTGAAAAATCAACTATTGCAAACCCTATGGAGCACAGTTATACTGGGATAAACATGAATTTAACTATGAGTCAGTATTGATTGAGAAGGTGCTGGTTTTATATAGTGACCAATTATCTTGGTACCTAATGGGCAGAGCCTTTTTGGGAAAGACACAGGGATGATTTACAAGAAAGTTTTTAATGTGGCATTGTGCTCTTTTAAGGTGTTGAATATTTGTTTCAGTTATGGGTTTACTCATAATTGAGTAAAGATTTATAATTCTTATGCATGACACACCATTTTAGAAATTTGGCTGTGAGATCTTGACTTATTTTTTTTAATAGAGTTTAAGTAGTACTTGAATGAACTGCACATCAATGTTCATACCAAGATCACCAGATTAATTAGTCACCGAAGCACAGCACCAAAACAACCCCCACCAAGCCCTACAGCTCTTTCAGCCCTGCATAACCTTTTCAATTCTCCAGATTTCCCAGTGAACCTACCATTAGAGTATGAGATGTTGCCACAATATGTTGAAACATTTGTTTCATATATAGTAAGTATAATTACCTGCTTTCCTGCCCTTGTGCTCCTGACAATCTGTTTCTTTTGAGTTCTTTCATCCTCAGAGAGGATCCCACCACAGAAAGCAAGTATTGTTTATAACCAAATCTGACCCACCAAACATGTGAAGAAAGAGTAATCACAAAGATTACTCACCCCAGAACTGCATCACTAGAGAAATATCACCAGACCAGTTCCAGTAGCATTTAGAGGAGTCCAACAAACCTTCCTGGCCAAGATTGATCACTGAGCCCCAATGCATATTCATGATCATTCCTTGGAAATCTATTATATATTCATAATCCCATCAATTTACTTACTTGTGCATGAGTATGGAAGTACAAATCCCCCACTCCTCCCCACCCCCCAGTGGTTTCCCTTGCAACTCTAGACCCAGATTGCTCCTTCTTTGACTAACCAAGTAAAGCTTTCCCCTTTCAGTATCATGGACTCTGTGTTTTTTTCTAAACCATGCTAAGAGAGACTTGGGTTGGTATCAGTCCTATACAATCAAAAACTCAATGCCGTCAAGTCAATGCTGGCTCATAGTGACCGCTCTGTGAGTTTCTGAGACTCTGTTTACGGGAGTAGAAGCCCAGTCTTTCTCCCAAGGATCTGCTAGAGGTGGTTTCAAACTGCTGACCATTCCAATCACTTCCCAGCATGTAATTTCTACACCACCGGGGCTCCTTCCATAGCTAACCAAATTTTGTTTTAACTCCAATCATGATGTTTATTCTGTTGAAAACTTTCTCATGTCATCCAAAAATTCATTATTGCTTGGTCCCTAGTACAATATCCACAGAGTAGTCTATTTAACAATGTGTCTCCTTTTCCCACCCAAGACCTTCAAATGGTAGTTTGTATAGAAGTGTTCAAGCTGTTGGGATTCTGTCATAGTGCATTTGCTAACTGTGTCTTGTGAAGGGTTCGTCAAATCCACACAGAGGGGTGAGTAAAGGGCCAGACAAAAGTTACCCACTCCAACATCCATTTCAGCAAGTCTTTGGAGTCCCTTACATTATAGCAAGGAATTTCAGGAATTTCAGCTTCATTTAGGTTAGAAAGCTACTGAGAATGAGATTCAGCTAACAAGGGCAATAAAGTTTAGAATTATTACTGGCTAACAAAGCTCGCTCACTGAATCCAAAATACTTGGTAAGTATACACATAATGGTAATTTTCGACCTATCCATAACTGTGTATGTATGTTTATTCTTTCCTACCTGGTCCATGGTACACTGTATTCATTCTGATATGTATTTCTCAGTTAACTGTATATATAAATAAAAACATGTTTGTAATTCTATTTGATGTGTATATCTTGTTCTGGGTCTGATAGTGTAATTGGCCCCCTGGATCTAAAGGTAATGAGGACTGGAGAAAACGTTGTATGGAAAGCCCTGATTTTTCATTGCAAGTTGAGTGCCTCGGGGAAAGTCATGACAAGGACCTTGAAAATGACCAAACAGCTGCTTAAGATAGCAGAAGAGCAGAGGAGATTGAGGGATTTTTTTGAGTAGTTCACACTCTCACTTGGAAACATTCCAATCTTAAAGGATATTCTTCTATTATAAAGCCTTTAAATTTTACTCAAAAAGAATGCACGGCATTTCAAATTAAATAGGCCACTCGCGGGGTCCAAACAAGGATTTTAAGTTACATTATTCATTTACGTAAAATACGTAAAGAGATTATTTTAGTAAAGCCTGACCAGGATGTCATTCCATAATTTAAAATTCTGAACTTATCATTTGTTTTAAGCTCCCTGGAACTATTTGAAGTACTTGGTAAACCCAGAGGCCCAGGTGTATTTCTTGCATCCTTTACAGTTATGCTAACAGTCATTCAGTCTGTTAAAGGTGTATTTCAACAGGAAATGGGAAAATTTCTGGATAGTCATTGTAAATAAGGTCTACTAGCATTCCATATTTTAATACATATACTATCTTAATTGTCTTCAATTCAAACCAGTAGAGAAATAAAAGTTTTATAAATCCCCACTTTCTTCAGGACACCTCCTCCCACCCTCCAGTTAGTTACCAAGCACTTTATTGATCAGAATTGTGAGATGTAAGCAGCATAAGCATTTATTTATTTATTTAAAAGAAAATACATCTACTAAGTAATAATTAGTTTGCTCACCTTGGGAAGGACAGTGAGCTGGAGTACAAAAACTACATAACCAAGAAATATAGCCAAACACTGGGATGTTTTCCTAAGAGCAAATTTTACTTACACAGCTTCCTATGCATCTGTGGGATTCAGGACTGTGTAACACTAATATTTCTTCTGCTACCATTGAAAAAACTGAGCAACATTGCCTTTTTGATAAGATCATCCTCTCTACATGAAAGCATCACCTCATATTAACCACTTTCAAATCACTCTCATGTTAGCATGTCTAGTTAGTGGAAGCGAGATTAATTGTGTGATATTTAGATTGCAGAAATGAGCTCTGGTGGCATAGTGGCTTACAAAATGGGCTGCTAATCTTAAGGTCCATGGTTCAAACCACTAGCCTCTCTAATTTAGAAAAACAAATGTTTCTGCTCCCATAAAGATTCACAGTCTGAGAAACCTACAACAATAACTCTACTCTTTCTTAAGGGGTCACTCTGAGTTGTTATAGACTAATGGCAGGTTTTGTTTTTTTCTTTAATATAGATTAAAGAAAAGCTAAAAGAGAGAGTGTTTGAATACCATATTGGATGTTTAGAAGTAAAATTTAAAAACAAGCAATATTATAATTAAAAAAATACATGAGTATAAAAGTAAATAATTTTTACATAAATATAAAAATAGTCATATTAATATTGAAAAACTCAGTAAATATTGAAGTTAGAAAAGATATCATTTTGCTTGGGTCCACAATCAATGGTCATGGAACCAGGAGCCAAGAAATCCACCAACATATTGCATTGGGAAAATCTACTTCACCTTATCTCCTTAAAGTACTAAAGAATACAGATGTCATTTGGGGGAAAGAAAGTGTGCCTGACTGAAATCATGGACTTTTCAATTGCTTCATATGCATGTGAAAGTTGAACAATGAAAAAAGAAGACCACAGGATAATTGATGCATGTGAATTATGGTGTTAGTGCAAAATATCAAAAGTACTGTGTAATGAACAAGTAGATCTATCTTGGAAGAAGTATAGTCAAGAAAGACTTCAGCTCACATACATCGGACATTTTATCAGGACAGACCAGTCCCTAGAAAAGGGTATGACGCGTGGTAAAGTAGATCAGCAAATAATAGGAAGAACTTCAATGAGATGGATTGATACTGTTACTGCAACAATGGTCTCAAACCTAACAACAATTGTGAGGATGCTTCAACACAAGTCTATGTTGCATGTTGTAGGGTCTCTATGAGTTGGAACTGATCAAACAGCAATGTCAACAATAACATTGAAATTTCCTTTATATCCTCTCTTTTCTAGGGTCAGTGAGAGTTTGAACAGACTTGATGGCAGTGGGGTTTAAGGCATTAATGAAAAACAAGTTTCCAGAAATTGACAGAATACCAATTTAAGTGCTTCAACAAACTGATGGCTGTACTGGATGCACTCACTAGTTGTTCTCTAGCGAAGCAAACCAGTGATGTTTGTATATGATGTACATGTATATAGAAAGGGATTTTTGTTGAGAAATGGCTGCTCATATAGTTGTAGATGTGGGAAATCCAGTCCAGTTCAAGTCCATGGGTCAGTTATATGCTAAAGGTCTATCCTGACTCCTGTACATTCAAGGCCTGAGGAACCAGGAACAAGAAAATGAAGCAGGAAAACCATAGGCTAGTGGATGCTGAGCTGGTGAATCTGAGACAGGCCAAAATAATCCAAGGTTGGCAGTCCTATGATAGGATCAGAGGAAAATATAACAGAAGATTGATGAAACAGAGCAGTAGAAGTCAGCTAGCTATTTCCACATGATCACAATCTGTACTATGAGTAGACCATACCCTGAATAAAATCTCCTTCAATAATATCAGGCCTGTGACCAGACTAAAGAGGTCTACTCTCCCCACAAAAGAGTCATGGTGGTATATGGTGTTGGTGGTGGTTATATTTTAGGCTAGTACCTATAAGGTCTGCAGTTCCAAAACACCAGCTGCTCCATGGGAGAAAGACCTGGCTTTCTACTCCTGTAAAAAAGTTCTCATCTTGGAAAACTCACAGGGGCAGTTCTACCATATCCAATGAGTTGTCATTGACTCAATGAAAATGAGTTAGATATACCTACAATGGCTTGGCTGCTTCTTAGAAGATCCTATTATGGAGTTGACCACACTGTCTTATATCATTTCATGGAGGAATCTTGACCCATCCAAGTTGACATAAAACTTAACAATCACACTAGTCTATGACAAGAAATTTAGTAGACATCAATGTACTGGAAGAAATTTATATTTGTGTCCATTACAAAGACTCAACAGAATGCAGAATACATTTTAAAATATCATTAATATCACATGAAAGTGAAATCTTTCAGAAGATGACTCAAAATTAGATGCAGCAGTATATTAACCAGGAGCTGGGCCAGATTCAAGCTGAATAGAGAAAATCATATATATAATTTAATTAGCAATCATATATGTGTGTGTGTGTGTGTGTGTGTGTGTATTTATTTATTTATATATATAATTAAGCTGGATTTTAGCTAAAAGCAGAGAATATCAGAAAGATGTTTACCTATTTTAATGACTATGAAAAGGCATTCATAATCTATAAATTGTGTAGGTTATAATAAACTATGAATAACATTATGAATAATGGAAATCCAGATGCTTAATTTTGCTCATGTGAAAACTGTACACAGACTAAGAACCAGTTACTCAAACACAACAAAGGGATATGGTATGGTTAAAATCAGAAAAGTTTTGTGTCAGGGTTGAGTCCATATACCAGACCTACCCAGTCTATTTGCTGAGCAACTAACCCGGAAGCTGGATTATTTGGTGGAGAATGCAGCATCTGGTTTGGCCAAAAAAAGCTTATTAACAACTGGTAAGATACAGATGCCACAACTTTACTTGCTGACAACCGACACTTGCTAATCAAGATCAAATACTTCAGTATGAATTGTGAATTACAATTTAATGTGGGGAAAAAAACCCCAAAACATTTCTCACCTCTGAGCCAACAGATCACATTATGAAAGGGAGAAATGATTGAAGCTATCAAGTATTTCATTTTACTTGTATATACAGGGCTCATGAAGTAGCAGTCAAAAATCAATATACATTTTCCAATGCATATTGCACTGGAAAAATCTGCTGTCCAAGATCGACTTAAGTGTTACAGAGCAAGTATGTCATCTTGAGGACTACGTTGCCATGACCCCGGTCATGCTATTTACAGTCAACTTATATGCATTTAAAAGATGGACAATGAATAAGAGAGAACAGAGAAGAATTGATGTATTTCAATTATGGTGCTGGTAAAGAATATTGAAAGTAGCATGATCAAATAACCCTGTCATGGAGCAAGTACAACCAGCATGCTCTTCAGAATTGAGGGTGGCAAGAATTCATCTCATGTACTTTGGACATGTTTTCAGCAGGTCTTGTTTCTAAATGTTATTCTTTGTAAAGTAGAGGATCAGTGAAAATGAGGCATACCCTGAAGGAAATAGGACACAGTAGCTACAAAAGTGGGACAGACATAATTAACCTTTGTGAACACAGCCTAAAAAGGAAAATGTTTCTATTGTGCACAACATTGCTTTGAATCAGAATTGACAGGATGACACCTAAAACCATAATAACTATAAACAATGACATACTTAATTAAAGTATGAAAAATCTAAACAGTAATACAAAATCTTATGAAGGATTGAAGATAATGAGCAAATCAAAAAAATGAAGACTATATTTAAAATCATAAATATATCTAATTTGACAAAGAAATGTTTGAAGTATGACATTTCAAACAGATATGTGAAAGAGGAGAATGAAGAAATGCTTTATTCTATATCATAATAAATTTTAGACCCCACCCTACCAGTTAGAGTTAAGAGTTTTTTGGAATTAAACATAAATTAATGGAATAAGGATTCAGAAACAAATTCCAGAGACTATAAAAAGTTAATAAACAACATAAATTATATTTAAGTAAACTGATTAAGAATGATTTATCAAAGGATGGTTACAGTTTTTCAATCATTCTGGAAGAAATATAAAACATATATTGTATGTCATGAAATATCAAATTCAATTTCAAATGGATGAGAAGCAGAAAATATATTCATAATTATTACTATAAATTCTAGAAAATTATTCACCATAGTGTAGAGGGGAGAACTACTCAGCTAACAAAGGAAACTGACAATTTATTAAATAAATCTTAGATTCCATAAGTTGAGAAGCAAAATAAATGAAAAGTGATGTCAAAGATAAAATTGCCTAACTGATTTGGGAGGAAATAATTGAAATGTGGAAGATAAGCAGAGAATAATATTTGTGTTATTCAAAAATCTTATGAATGGATAAGAAACAAACAAATCAAATAGTTCAGTAGTAAAATGAATAAGGGCACAAAAATTATATTCATAAAATAAATTTTAGATTACTAGAAGAAGAAGAAATGGGAAGAGATACAGAAAAGTGAAAATAAAATAATGGGAGCTCCTGGGAAGATGATGCCAAAGTAGAATACCCTATTTAGATAGCTCTTCACATGATTCAAACAACCGGAAAAGAGGCCAAGTAAGGGAACTTAGACACATGGACTTGATTCATGCACCATGAGATTTGACTTAGATTCCCCATTCTGATTCTGACCCGTGGGGAACGCAGCAGAATCATGCTGAGGCTACCCCCTTCCCCTGTGCCACTGAAGTTCTCTTTCTGGCTCTGGCTGAAGTGCGGCCCATGTACCAAAGCAGGTCAATTCAGGGAATTTAGAAGTGGAACTCAGACCCAGGGCACCATGAGAGTGATTTTGACTTCCCACTCAGATTCTTCCCCACAGGGAACATAGTCAAATCACACTGAGGTCCCCATTCCCTAAGCCACAAACACCCCTCTCTAGTTGCTGTGGGTACCCCACTACCTACCAAAGCTGGCCAATCATGGAACATAAAAACACAACCCAGACTCAGGACACAACCAGATTTAGCATCAAGGGTGTGGCCTGGCTCCCCAGGTACATAACCCCAACTTTCTAGGGAGAGAGCCAGTTCCCAAGGAGAGAGATGTTCAACTCAAACTCACCTCATAACTGGCTCCAGATAGTTGTTAGATCTATTTTTCTTAGCTTCTGAGAAAGAAAATACAGGGCTCCTTTCCCTGCTACAGGAATTGGGATTCAGTATGTCAGGGTAAATTCGTGACCTCCTCCATCTCTGGTAAGGTATCCAGGGAACACAGGGTCCCACTAGCCCTACCCAGACTGTCTTCTGATCAGAAGCACCTCCTCCATTGGCAACTCACTACTACAGCCTATATCTACCTTGGGACCATATGTATGGAGTGGATAATTCAGAGTTGTGCAATAAGCTACTATAAAGGAACCATCTGTTATAAACACAAATAATTAAAGGACTTCACTCTCCCTTTCACAAGTTACAGGGACTGTAGTAGATTTAATATACCTGTCATGGACCCCAACCACCACAAATCCTAGAACCTGCTTCCTACACCTAAAGAATACCTGTTCTCCATCAACATACCAACTAAACATGTATCCCCATAACCTTTTGAGGCCAGGTCCCCTGAGTTGCTCAGTCCCCTGCCTTGGCACTTGAACATCGGTCTGCCTGTGTGTAATTGGCCTGCCCAATGCCTCCCTTGCTGCTCACAAATAGACTGGTGCTGCTGCTCACAATCAGCACCTGTGACTTGCCTGCACACTGTCCCCTGAGTAGCTCCCTGCACGCCCCAACCCCAATAAGTGCTGCTTGTGCTGCATGAAATCAGCCCATCCAGTGCCATCCTCACTGTCTGTGACTACCTCACCAGTGATGCCTGGGAGACCTACCCACGCAGCCCTCCAAACAGATAACCTGGCTGTCTAGGGAGAGAAAAAAACAAGCAAGATAGAGATTCAGCTCGAACCTACAGAGCAGCTGGCTCCAGCTATTCCTTAGAGTAATTATTACTAACCTCTGAGAAAGAAAAGGCAGGATTCTTGGACTCCAAGGAATATAGTGCTGAGCTCCAACAAAATGACATGCAGACCATAACCATATCAACAGCTACTTCAAGAAAGCAAGAGAAACAAAACCGTATCCAAGGATGACCTGAACCTAGCAACATACATTGAAGACTCAGACTTTGAGGTGCCACAGAAAGAAATCTTCAGAATGCTGCTTAGAGTCATACAAGATATGAGGAAACCAATACAGAAAATGGATGAAATAATAAGAGAGTCCACATAATAAAGGGAAATACAAGAGTTAAGGGATGATGAAGCAGAAACCACAAAGATGGTAAAATACCTCACCAATAGACTGCAAGAATTGGAGAACCATATCAGTTACCTCGAACATACCAAAGCAGAATTCATCAAACATGAAAGGCAATCAAACAAGATAAAGAAACCCAAGAAAACCTGAGAGCAATGAGTGATGGGATGAAGAGAAACAATATTCAAATAATCGGGATACCAAACAAGATGAAATGAAGAAATAACAAGCCAAATAGCAAGGGAATTCCTGGAAGAAAACTCCCACAATATAATAATGGAGGACCCAATAATCATTCAGGAAGCAGGAGGACACCAAAGAGACTGGATCCCAAAAGAAGCACACCAAGGTGTATAGTTGTCAAATTATCTAACTTTGAGGAAAAGGAGAAAATCATAAAAGCAGCTAGAGGGGAAAAAATGCAGTTACCTATAAGGTAATTAGATAAAAATATGCTCAGACTTACCAGCAGAAACCATGAAGAAGAGAAGAGAATGGAGTAACATCTTGTGAGTTGAAAGAGAATAACTGTAACCCAAGAATCCTCTCTCCCTCCAAACTATCAAAATAGATGAGGAGGTAAAATTTTTCTTGAATAAGTAAAAATTTAGAGAATACATTAAAAACAATCCAAGATGGGAAATTCACTCTCCAACTCACTTTGGACAGAAGACCAACATCCAAGGAACACAAACATGAGACCATCACATAGTGTAACCCCATCCAGAAGTCATTACACTGAGAGAATTGTCCCAAGATCTGTTTGACCCACTGGAGTAAATAAGGCAATAATGAATTCCCCACACATACACAACACACAGTTAATGAGGATATAGGAAAATATCTAACACAAACATTAGAGATGACAGCAAACATCCACAGATGGACATAATTACTATAAACATCAATGATCTGAACTCACCTATTAAAATAAAAAGATGGACAGACAGAATTAAAAAACAAAACCCATCAATTTGTTGTCTACAAGAGACACATCTCAAGCTTACAGACAAAAACAAGGCTGAAGACCAAAGGATGTAAAAAAGTATATCAAGCGAATGGCAATCTAAAGAAAGCAGGAGCTGAAATTCTAATGTCTGACAAAATCGATCTCAAGGTACAGGACATAATAAGAGATTAGTATAGGCACTATCTAATGCTTAAGGAATCAGTAGACCAAGAGCCAATAATTATAATAAACATTCACACCCAACAAGAGACCCAAATAATTCATCAAACAAATCCTTCAACTCCCTGGAAAATGGCAACTGGCTCCTCTAAAACAATGCAACACAAACAGCCATCAGCCCCAACAACCTCAATGAAAAAACAGGAGAAACAAAAGGCAATGGCAGAAGATGTTCTGAAAATAACGGCAAGCATAGAAGAAGCAGACGTTGAGCTGCCACACAAGAAAATTTTCAGAATGCTGCTTGGAGTCATATAGGATCTGAGGGAAACAATACAGAAAAAGGATGAAATGATAGAGGAGATAAAGTCCATACACCAAAGGGAAATACAAGTGCTTAAGAAGGAGATAACAAAAACCAGTAGCAGACACACAGAGCTCGAGAATCAACTGGAGGAAGCAGAGAATTGCAAAAGTGACTTGTAGGACAGCCAAGCAAACTTTAACAAATGAGAACAAAAATCTAAAAAGATCATCAGAAAAGCAGAAGAACACCTAAGAGCTGTGTCTGATGCTACGAATAGGAAAAACACTAGACTTATTGGCTTATCAGAGGAAAACACAACAAAGAAGTTATCTGCAACAATAGTGAGAGAATTCTTGGAGGAAAACTTCCCCAGCTTAATGAATGAAAACCAGGCAACCATTCAGGAGGCTGAAAGAACACCAGCTAGACTGAATCCCAAAAAGTAATCATCAAGGCACATAGTAGTTAAACTATCCAACTTTGAGGAAAAGGAGAAAATCATGAGAGCAACTAGGGAAAAACAATCACATATAAATGTTCCCAAATAAGAATACGCTCAGACCTAGCAGCAGAGACTATGAAGAAGAGAAGAGAGTAGAGTAGCATATTCTAAAAATTGAAGGAAAACAACGCAAACCCAAGAATACACTACCCAGCCAAATTATTGATCATGATAGATGGAGAAGTAAGAACCTTCCCAGACAAGGACAAACTCAAAGACTACGTTAGAAGAATCCCAGCCCTAGAAAAGATCCTTGCCAAAACAGTATGGGCAGAAGAACAACATTCAACAAGCATAAATAAGATAATGCCACATAGAACAACCTCACCCAGAGGGCAACAAAGAGAAAACAGACCCCCCAAAAAGCATTGGTTTAAGGATGAAAAGAAGTCAAGAATGATACACACACACATGCACAATACATTAATGAGAAAGGAAGGTATGAAAACACCCAACACAAAAGGTATAACAGAGTCCACAGATGGAGATAATAACCCTGAATATCAATGGCCTGAACTCAGGCATTAAAAGACTGAGGCTAGCAGACTGGCTTAGAAAACACAACCCATAAATTTGCTGCCTCCAGGAGACATATCTCAAGGCTATAAAAATAGGCTGAGAATCAAAGGCTGGAGAAAGGCATACTAAGCAAACAGCAATTCAAAAAAACCAGGGGTTGCAAACCTAATCTCAGAAAAAATTGACTTCAAAGTGCAAACCATAAAAAGAGATAAGGAGGGACACTATAAAATGCTCAAGGGAATGGCAGACAAAGAACCACTAAGCATTGTAAACATATAGTCCCTGAATGAGAGACCTGCTGAATACATCAACCAAACAATCCAAAAGATGAAAAATGAAATCACAGCCTCAACAATTATAGTAGGTGACTTCAATAAACCGCTCTCTGAGAAAGATAGATAATAGGGAAAGAAACTCAACAAGGAGGCTAGAGATCTATACACTACAATTAGACAATTTGACCTGATAGATACATTTCTCCGAAAGTACGACATCACCCGAAAATAAGACCTACTTATAGTTTTGCCTCTCGCTGAAATATAAGGTATTCAGGGGAAAATAAGCCCTCCAAGAACTTAAGGCCTCCCCGATAATAAGGCTCCCCGAAGCTACGGTAATTCTAGACTCTGGACTGTAGTGGCGGGCTCTGCCACGCAGCTCACTGTTGGCCACACTGCAGCTGGATCAAACAGAAAGTGTGAGTAAATGTATTTTGAGTAAATGTACCATAGATTGTTGTACATGGAAATAATGGTAGTAACAAGAAATTCTTGATACTGTAGGATTCAGTTTGTCTGGTTATGCTGGTTTGTGATGACAGCTATTACCATACCATATACAGGTAATAAATTTCCTTTATTTTGTTCAATAATAAATGTGTACCGTATTCTTCTTCATGGAAAAATAAGATATCCTCTGAAATAAGACCTAGCACATCTTTGGGAGCAAAAATTAATATAAGACACTGTCTTATTTTCGGGGAAACAGGGTATTTAGAGAAAGTTTCATCCAAGTACAAAAAAAAAATCACATTCTTTTCAAGAGAGCATGGCACATATTTGAAGACAGACCACATGCTGGGGCATAAGGCGAATCTACATAAGTTTAAGCATATTGATATCATACAGACCTCTATCTCTGACCACTGTACCATAGGGCTGGATATCAACAAAAGGAAGACGAAGAAAACAAGAGCAAACAATTGGAGGATGAATAACTCTCTACTGCAAAAGGAGTGTGTACTCGCACAGATCAGAGATGAAATTAGGAAATCTAGAATCCAAGGAGAATGAGAACACGACGTACCAAAACATATGGGGCACAGAAAAGGCAGTAATCAGAGGAAGTTTCTTAGAAATACATGCACACCTGAGAAAGGAAGAGAGACTCATGATTGATATGCTGGCACAAAACTTACAACTAGAGCAGAGTCAGCAGGGCAATCCTACTAACAGCATAAATCAGGGCTGAGATTCAGGAGAGGGAAAATCAGAAAATTATGGAAAAAAATTAATGCTGCTAAAAGTCAGTTCTTTGAAAGGATAAACAAAATCGACAGTCAGCTGGAAAACCTAACCAATGAAAGGAGGGAACAAATTTCAGTAGCAGGAATAAGGGATGAAAGAGTGGACATTACAATCAACCCTAATGAAACCAAAAGGATAATTACACAGTTCTACGAAGGATTGTACTCCAATGAATTCAACAACTTGGAAGACATGGACAAATTCCTGGAAAATCAATCCCTTCCTAGACTGTCCTCAAAGGATGTCAAGAATCTCAACAGACCCATTGCAATAGAAGAAATAAACAAGGTTATCAAGGGATTACCAACCAAAAAAATTCCCTGGACCAGATGGCATCACTGAAGAATTCTACCAAGTATTTAGGGAAGAACTAACCCCAATCCTACACAAACTCCTCCAGAACAACAACAAAAAAAGAGGGCAAACTCCCGAACTCCTTCTATGAAGCTAGTATAACTCTGATACCAAACCAGGCAAGGATCCCACAAGAATCAAGAACTACAGACCAATCTCCCTAATGAACATCGATGCAAAAATCCTCAACAAAATACTGGCCAATTCAACACAAAAGTATATAAAACAAATAATTCACCATGACCAAGTGGGATTCATACCACGGATGCAGGGATGGTTCAACATACGAAAGACTATTAATATCATTCGCCATATTGACATGAAAAACTATAAGAACCACATGATAATATCGATAGATGCAGAAAAAGCATTCGATTTTATCCAACACAAAGTCCTGTTTAAGACACTTGAGAAGATAGGAATGGAAGGAAAATTCCTCAAGACAATACAAGCTGTATATAAAAAACCAACAGCCAATGTAGTAGTCAATGGAGAAAAGACTAACACAATCCCACTGAAAAAGGGGACCAGACAAGGATGCCCCTTGTTTGCACTCTTATTTAATATTGTGCTGGAGGTTTTAGCTAACAGTGCAACGCAAAGGAAAGACAACAAATGTATTCATCTGGGGAAGGAAGAGATGAAACTATCATTATTTTCAGATGATATGATTTTATATATGGAAAATCCCAAAAGCTACACAAGGGGAGTACTGGAAGGAATAGAGGAGTTTGGCACGGTGGCAGGATACAAGATCAATAAACAAAAGTCCATCAGACTTCTATACATATCAGATAAGACCACAGAAGAGGAGGTCAGAAATGTATTAACTTCACAATAGCCAAGCATAAATAAAAATATTTAGGGATATACTTGACTAAAAGAACAAAACATCTGTATGAGGCAAACTACAGAATACTATCACAAGAAATCAAGAGTGACCTCCCCAAATGGAAGACTATCCCATGCTCATGGATTGGAAGATTCAATATAGTAAAGATGTCAGTTCCACCCAAGGCACTATATAAGGTTAATACAGTTACCCTCATCTTTCTTCAAAGAAATGGTAAAACGGATTACCAACCTCATGTGGAGAGGGAAGAAACCCAGAATTAGCAGAGAACTCCTCAAGAAGAAGGATACAGTGGGAGGGCTTGGTTTACCTTACTTTAGCACATATTACACAACCACAGATGTCAAAATCACATGGTATTGGTATAATGACAGATACTCAGACTA
>NW_022103908.1:27383466-27385060 GCF_000313985.2 Echinops telfairi | reverse complement strand
GAGAGTAAATGTTTTGAGAATGATGAGGGCAATGAATGTACAAATATGCTTACGCAACTGATGTATGTATGGATTGTGATAAGAGTTGTATGAGCCCCTAATAAAATGATAAAAAAACAAGTAACCAACTCAAAGTGAAGGGGTGTGGATGTATTGGAACCCCAAACCACCTGTAAGATAACTGGGCAGTCCCTCTCAGAAGGGCCACAAAGAAGGGATGAAAAATTCAGGGTGTAGTATAGTACTGATAAACCAAAAAATTATGCTCTAGTTCTTTAATATTTCTTCCTCTTAGTATTATAGTTTATCTTTGTTTTACATCATTAATCATGTTAGACTTGCCTATGTTAATTTTTATATTTAAGATTACTTGTTACAGGAAAGCCAAGATAGATAACTCTTTAGAAACAGTAACAGGAGTAATGGTATGTTGAGGGTATGGGAAGAGAGGGGTGGAGGCAAGGGCGGACAAGGTTATACATTGGTGAATGTATAACCCCACTTGATGGGATTGAACAACAGAATTGTATGTGAATAGATATATTGGATCATGTATGTTATGAAAAATACCCCAAAGCCTATTGTACTGGAAAAAAATTAGGGTTCCTGTGGAGAAGGGAGGGAGGGGAGGGGATAAAGTGGAGCTGGTATCCAGACATTCAAGAAGACAGAAAATTTATTGAAAGTGATTGTGGTAGCAATTGTACAGTATTACTTGATGTTATTGAACTATTGATTGTTAAGATATCTATAAGAGCCCCCAATAAAATAATTAAACATTTAAAAAAATCATCTTAGTATGCTTATGAGGATAAAAAAGGTGAAAATAGTGTACCTCCAACTTCAAATTGGAATTTTATTAGATAACATAGATTATGTCTCTATATTACATTACTGTATAACTTTTAACAATTTGACTCACAAATTTATAAATACGTTTCAATTCATTGTGGAGAGAAAATGATTAGTTTTGATCTTTGATTATTGAGAGAAA
This sequence comes from Echinops telfairi, assembly GCF_000313985.2. Taxonomy (NCBI): domain Eukaryota; kingdom Metazoa; phylum Chordata; class Mammalia; order Afrosoricida; family Tenrecidae; genus Echinops; species Echinops telfairi. The sequence continues at coordinate 27,384,066 of NW_022103908.1, read as the reverse complement.
TAGGGAACATATTAGTCTTTTATGGGAATAACTCTGGGAACATTTAATATATATGATGCCCTTATGGTGCTGAGGGCTAGGAGTTGTTCAAACCCATTAGCCTCTCTGTAGGAGAAAGATGAGGCTAACTGCTCTCATAAAGATTTAGTCTCAGAAACCCTATGCAAGTCTACTATTAGTCTGAATCCACGGATAGCAGAGGATTTTATTTTTCAAGTGCGCAGATGTAAATGTGTAAGAGAGAGAAAGAGAAGGAGAGAGATCGACTGACAATTAAGAGTGACATTGATGTATCTATCAGGTGAATTTCTTATATGTTGTGGAGGAATTTCATGCCAAAAAGGAAAAAAAAAATCAAATGATTGAAAGAAAAGAGTTGATAGAATAATAATCACATGTGTACAGGTATGCAAATTATAAATATTTGTATATGTTTTATTTTTAAAGAGAGTTCCTAAGAAGCAAATTGGTGATGTACTGGATAAAATAGATGAAAACTATTTCTATCAAGAAGTTTGGCAAAAGTGTGAAATAAAAGGGAGGTGCCTTGAGAGAGTGTTAGGTTCAAATAAAGTCATTTATGTGATAGAAGTGATTTTA
>NW_022103908.1:27377917-27380313 GCF_000313985.2 Echinops telfairi | reverse complement strand
AAAAAAAGACTCTTGTTATCTTAATAATATGTAAATAAATATAAATAAGTCTAAATAAAAAATTCAATTTAAAAATATTTTATTATTCTATGATTATGTGATGAAATTGAAGTGTATGTCTCTATGTAGATAAAATGTGGATAAGGAAAATTAGAAAAGTGGACAAGTGATCCGTAGTCTTTTCACAAAACTGCCATGACATAATAAAGTTCATTGAACCAAAAAAATATATATATATCTACACATATAGGAGGAAAGCCATTGAGATGGTGACTTTAATAAGGATAAAGGGTAGCGATTCCTTTCTTATAGATAAAAGTAAAAGAAGAGAGGAAGGGTGAAGAAAAGGGAATATTTTGGGGTGAAAAGAAAGCAGTAGGGCAAGGGCAGCTGCTAGTCTATTGCCTTACTTGGAGATCCTTCCAAGCATTGCCTGACAGGAGGGATCGCTCTTCACATGGTTCTAGGACTGAGATGACTGTGATTGATTTCATGTAGATCTTGATAAGCAACTCTGGTGAAAGACAGTTTCTATTTGAAATATTGAATATACAGTATAGGGAAAACAGGAATAACTTAGTAGCTAATATATATGAGAAATGATCATTTCTACATTATGTCAAATGCAAAAAAAATGTATTTGCTACATGCTACTACTACAAAATTAGTGTTACTAATTGTAACTTAGTTTTTGTTGTGTTGGATCATGGTATGATAGGGAAATTTTATTTCTTCCTGGATTTCATACTTTCTATAATTGTCTATTGATCATTTAACTAAAGCTGTATACCTGTGGGTTAGTTACATAATGAACATATATTAATGTAAATTAGCACTGGATGGACATTATTTCACATTATAGAAGGACAGCTGAAAGGAGGCTGGTACTATGAATAAAATCTTGAGAAAGACAGACATGAGGAAGACCTGTTTAAAGGGAAGCAGAAAGAAGGACAGAATGATGTTGTCCAGCTACTTAGTTATGGACACCATAGTCAGAATTTGACTTGATGGATGTGAGGGATTTTGTTATGAGTTTTATTTCTGTTTTAGTATTTTATAACTCCATTCTTTGGATTTTACAATTCTAGTAAGATGTCTGATTACCCCAGATATATTATGTGCATATGGTAAAATTTATGCAAGAATTAATGTGGACAGTAAATTTCACTACTATTTCTTAGTATCAATCTAGTAAGAGGGTTTTAAAGTTTCCTAGAGCTGCAATATGTGTGGCCTGGGAGTGCCAAACCACTGGCCCCTCTCCAGGAGAGACTGGGCTTTTTACTCCCATCAATAGTCATGGTCTCAGAAACCCCCAGAGGGGTTCCTGTGAGTCAACATTGACACCATGGTAATGAGTTTGGTTTTGCGGTCACACATATTGACTATTTCTCTCCATATATTCAACGTATTTTAATCTAAAATATTCTATGGCTAACACATGAACTATGATCAGATAGATTGTTTTTGCCTTATAATGAAAGTTAGTGAGGTTTTATCAAAGTATTTAAAGAATCCAAGGGTAGAAGCAAGATAAGTATTTCACAAAAATCATGGTTACATTGTGAAAAAAACATGAAATATCTCAATTTAAAGTCATTAGAACTTTAATATTTTAATTATAGAATAAAAATTGGAAAGTGTTCTGTTGAAAGTTTGCTTTAATTTCCCCAAATCATCTTGGTTTTATTGGAAACTGACATTCTGCACTGTAAGCTTTATGAACTAATAGAGATCATAGCTTTTAGTATAGCGTTCAGTATAAAAATAATGTTGCCATCTACTCTAATTAAGAGGGCCTGTCTTGGGTAAAAAGATAGAAATTGCCTGGTAAACCCTTCTAAGGTTTTCCTTCCCCTTATTAGTAGAAAGATACAGGTGTGATTAGGTTTTTATGTTAGAATTAAATTAGATAAAATGTAGAAAAATAAAATTATGCATTAAAAATAATTGAAAGCAAAAGAGAAGGGAATGTGTAGTTCTTCCCACACAAAAAAATGTTTAGATCAATTGTTTAGAATATAATTTAATTATGTTATAAAATGAGTCAAGTGGGATAGCAAGTTTTAATCTAATGCTGAGCAAGGCCTTTAGAGTTGCTATTACATGATTGTTTGGGCTTTTATTTTTCAGCAGCGGGAAATACCTCTGACCCCAATACAACCCTTTGCTATTGGAGCATTTGGTTTCTTTATCATAATTCTACTTCATTCTTTTCCCATTACATTTATCATTCTTTCAACTAATATGGCAGTATTATTGAAAATATGAGACCACTTTAAAACAAATATAGAAATACTTTGAAATAATATTAAGATGTGGAGCCTCTGAGACTTTTTCTAGCAATATTAATGCTTACAAGTTATCAACAGCAGGAAGTTTATTCTGGATTA
>NW_022103908.1:27375168-27377406 GCF_000313985.2 Echinops telfairi | reverse complement strand
TTGTTGTTTTCCAAGAGAGGGGCTCATCTTTTACAAGTATACTGGACAATACTCTGCTGTGATTTTCAGTGGCTAATTTTGAGAAATTGATCACAAGAGCCTTCTTCTTACTCTTACCCTATAAATGCTGTGAAGATGAGTTCACAATGAGGGACCCGACTGGTATTAGAAAAATCTACTGGTATTAGAAGTGGTGGCATATCTTCTAGTAACATTCATTAACTGTATCTACTAAATGCCGGCTCATAATGACCTCTGGGGTTTTCTGAGACTATAGAGGTTTACAAAAGTAGAAAGCCCAGTCTTTCTCCCTCGGAGCTACTAGTGATTTTGAAATGCCAACAATGCAGATCCCACCCCAACACAACCACTACACCACCAGAGTTCCTCTGGAAACACAGCATCACGAAAGCCACCTCTTAGAATAAATTGTCAGAGAGGTGATAGTCACCTCACAGATCTACTCAATAGCATGTTCAAAAGACATAGACAAAGTCTCATCACCTTCACTCGGAGGATTCTAAGAAGCATTCCTTTGCACTTATTTTAATATAATGATCAAGGTTAATTACCCACAGGCTTTTCTGACTTACTCTCTCAGATCCGTCCTCGCTGGGGTCATGATATGCCACTTCTCCACTCACTCCTCATGCTACAGTCCAATACTTCTTCTGTAACTCATGTGCTTTGACAAGCTCACTGTTAATTCATGTCCTACAATACCATCTTTGGAATAGCATTAGGTTACCTATAGTCTGATTTAAAACTTTAATATCGCGTTCTTAACCTCTTTGAACTATGTATTGACAAGTAGATGATAGTAGATCTTGAAGTTCAAGGCAATTGAGTGAAATAACGTGATAATGACTCCTATTACTTTGAGTCTGACTCATCAAACAGCTGAAGAGAGTATTAAAGGAATTAAAATTAATGAGCATTCTCCAGCTTCCTGAGGAAGACACCTGAAATGTCCCCAACTGTTATGCATTACAAGTTAAATCTTCAAAGCTGGCTTTTTCCCCTGCTTAACAGGAGACTGAATGTGTGATAGGGAGCCTAAGGATACGTTAAAGGCTTTTCTAAATGGTTAACATCTGTGAAATTCTTTGGGTCACTACAATCTTTAAGTTCAAGATGCATACACCAGTTGGTAAAGTTTCACTTTCTAGGGGTGTCTCAGAAATACCTGTAAGGAAGTCGCACACATCATTTACAGCAGGTCTGAAGCCTCCAGCAGTTCCATTTGCCCACACTCTTGCCTGAGCTATCAGATCCAGGTGAGTCAGTGACATTACTGATACCCTGATCTGACCCAGTCCTCTCAGCAGTTCCCTTGTCACTAAGCCCATACAGGGCTGGAAAAAAAATTAGAGGCAACACTGACCACGGTGACCTGGCAAGATTACTGTGGGTCAAAGGTCACACTAAAACACCAATGCAGCAGCAAGATACAAGTAAATTAGAACAGGGTTCAGAGAACAGTAACAAAAGTGACGAAGCACTTTCAAAGGAGACTTATGGGAAGGGGAAGTTCAAGCAAAGAAAACACAGACAAATATTTGTATGTAGATAGACTAAGAAGTTTTTTTTTTTTTTTACTAAGAAGGTTTTAAACATTTAATCCATAAGAGTGAAGGCTGGAGATGAATAAAATAACTATTTTCAGATAGTGAAGTAATTATTTTTCTGCAGTTCCACGGCAATCAAGGAAGAGTGATTTACCAATTAAAGATAAATTAGAAAATTTTGGTTGTGCTTTTTTTCCCCTTTGCAATGAAACACCTAACTGCTGTGGACAATTTAATTGTGACCCTTTGGACAAAATTGGACACAAATATCCCCTTTTCTTCTCCCGCTGGTGAGTAGACATAATAATTGCCATTTATCAAATATTTTCAAATACAAGGTCAATATATAAGCCAGGGTGGATGGTAATACTTCGATAGAGTCAGTGTTTTTAGACATCTGTAAGTTGCAGGTTAGAGATGGTTTCTCCTGGTTGCCAACTTAAAGTAACGTTGCAGTGCCCGAGACCAAAGAGACGAGCTTCAGTGCCTTTCGAAACACGGACCTGCCTGTGATGGCACCTGCCGGCATCTGTCTCCCCAGACCGCCTTTTCTTTTTGTCCTTGTACATGTTTAACAGCCAACTTTCGATATAGGTTTTAAAATATATCATACACCAAAACGGTCTTAACTTTCGAATATTTTATAGTCACTCTTAGCTTTTGCTATGAT
>NW_022103908.1:27372093-27374625 GCF_000313985.2 Echinops telfairi | reverse complement strand
GATTATGTCTGATTCTCCAAAGCTCAAGTATATACTGAGAAGATGAGACTCCCCAAACACCAGCCTTATCATTTATGGATATGAAGTACAAAGATAAATCAATTGAGAAATCTTTGTTATAAATCTTCAGTTAGAAAAAAATATGGGCAAGGGTAGAAGCAATATGCAGAGGAGTTTTTGATAAGCTACTAAAGATTTTTTTAACATTTAGTAAATTTTAAAAACAAATTAGCTTGACATCGACCAAATTGCTTTTTTTAGTAACACAACAACATAGCAACACGTTGGGAATCTCTGTTTTTAACTGTGTGCAACACTAATAAAGCAAGGGTCTGAGGTGCAGGTGAGAGCTGCAATCTGCTCTCTTTGAGGCAACATATGCTTCTGGGTGGACTGATGTCATCCAGGCTAATATCTCCTTGTTATTGGTCTTTGTCCCAGCTTTGCTTTTCACTCCTAACTTGGAGGACAGCTTAATTGGTTGACTTGTTTAAAGTGCTTAATTACTCATGTGATGGCCATTACCAATACAAACTGTCTACGGATGCACAGGCATCTTTTGTGTCCCAGCTGATGGAACAATACTAAATGGGACCTGATTACTGTACATTGCTGTTCAATGCTGTTAATTTGCATGTTTGAATAAGTCTGTTGGGACCCCATTTTATAGCTATTGCTCCATGTACACTGCTTGGGATCGCTTTGGGAAACAGTATGTGATTGGCTTTTCCCATGCATCAGAATAGAGTGTTTGGAGTTGTGAACACCACGGCCATTATGCATTGCACCTATGGGTTTTGTGGCCCATTACATATTGGATTGTTACACTTACTTTTTGCCCCCTTAGTGCTCATTCTCTGCTTATTATCGAATATTCCTTTAAAGGTGGGAGCTTCTATTAGTGCATTACTAAAACTGAAAATTCAGAAAGAGTTTTAAGATAAAAGACACACACACAGATGCATCAAGTGGATTGACAGATTTTTAGAATTCATTTTATAATGTTAATTACAATGAATTCTTCCTTTATAAGAAAATCAGAAACACATCTATGTAGACAAATACTTTTTGTTGTTTCGACCAGATTACTGTCTAATCCTATCAGATTGTATGAGAAGTTGACAAGATAGTGACTTAAATACACATTTTAAACTTTGTTTTCCCATTAAGTCTGCAGGGGATTAAATAATAACTGAAAGCAGTTGATTTGGCAGCATAAAAGGTATGTCAAATGTAAAAATTTGTTGATATGTTTTATATAGCATGATACACTTTAAATGTATCATTTAAAAAGAACTTTTTACCATTTCCTGTGCTAAGAACTTGCCTGGCACTCACTCACACAAGTGTGAGACATTTGGCAATCGTTGGTTAACCCTTTGACCAATGGAGGTAGAACTAATAGCTAAATTATCCCTCTTTCTGTCTCTAATGTAGATGGATGTGTGGCACATCTAATTAATTGTACTTATGAAGACAGACTGAATTGAATCCCAGTTATCCTCAACTATGACAACAACTAAATATACACTGGAATATTTGATTTAGCTTGTAATGTTGGGTTTCACCATTGACACTGGTTCTATTTTAGGGGGGAAATTATCTTTTTTTCCTCTCCATCTCTCTATTCATAAGTAAAAATTGTAGAGATTTTTCCACAGACATGGAAATAGTAGAGCTCACTTCATGAGCTTTTGTAAGGAATAAAAGGAATAACACTTTTAAACAAATTAAATGTCTTGTTGTTAGATGCCATCCAGTCGGATCCAACTCATTGCAATCCTATGTACCACAGAAAGAAACAAATGTCCACCACCCTCACAATGGTTCCTGCACTTGAGTCCATTGTTGCAGTCGCTGTGCCAATCCATTTTGCGAAGAATCATCCTCTTTTTCACTGACCTTGATACTATTTTATCAAACATGATATCCTTCTCCAGGGACTGGTCTCTCATGACAACGTGTCCAAAGTACATGAGATGAAGTCTCATCATCTTTATCTCTAAGGAGCATTCTGGCCATAGTTCTTCCAACACACATTTGTTTGTGATTTTGGTAGTGCATACTACTTCCATTATTCTCCTCCAGCACCATAGCACAATTCACAATGATGTTTTTCGGTCTTTCCTATTCAGTGTCCAATGTTCACATGTATATGAGGCAATTGAAAATACCAGAGTTCAGGACAAGCACACCCTAGTCCTCAAAGCAACCTCTTTGCTTTTCCACACTTTAAAGAAGTCTGGTGTAGAAGATTTACCCAACCCATGGCCCTGATCTCTTGACTGTGGCTTCCATTGGCATTGACTGTGGATCCAATTAAGGTGAAATCCTTAACAACTTCTATATTTCTCATATTTATCAGGCTACCTATTTGTCCAGTTGTTAGGACTTTGGTCTTATTTCCATTGAGTTGTAATCTATATTCAAGTTTGTAATCCTTGATCTTTAGCAAGCATTTCATGTGCTCCTCAGTTTCAGCAAACAATGTTGTACCATCTCTGTATCACAGGTTGTTAAAAAGCCTTCCTC
>NW_022103908.1:27367642-27371833 GCF_000313985.2 Echinops telfairi | reverse complement strand
AACCTCTCTGACTGCATACTGCTACAAACATTTTTGGATGATTTTCAGCAAAATTTTACTTGCCTGTGATATTAACGATATTGTTCTATAATCTGAGCATTCTGTTGGGTCACCATTCTTTGGAATGGATACAAAAGTGTACCAGTTTTAATCAGTTGCTCCAGTACTTCAGGAGCTTTGAGTCATTGCTATTAGTATTCCATCAATTCCTGGGGCTTTGTTTTTGGCTAATGCTTTCAGTGGGGCTTGAACTTCTTCCGTCCATACCATTGGTTCTTGCTCATATCTACCTCTAGAAATGGTGAAATGCTCACTAGTGTTTTTGTAGTTCAGTGACTGTGTGTATATTTTCCATCTTCTTTTGATGTTTCTTGCATAGTTCAATATTTTACCTACAGAATCTTTCAATATTGCAAAGAAAGGCTTGAATTTTTTTCCTTTAATTTAATATATGCTGAGTGGGATTTTCCTCTTTGGTTCTCTAATTCTCGATCTCTGAATATTTCATTATAATATTTTCCTTGTGTTCTTCAACTGCCCTTTGAAACTTTCTGTTCAGCACTCTAATGTCATCATTTCTCCCATTTGCCTTTTGAATCATTTCATCACTCTCTGATGAATCATTTCATCATTTTATGAATCACTCATGGAATCATTTCATCATTCTATGATGAAGAGCAGATTTCACTCACTTCGGACATTCACTTGTTTCCTTCCTTTTATGTCTTCTTAATGACTTTTTGTTTTATGAATGTTGTTTTCTTCCTTTCACAGCTCATCAGGTCTTCTATCATTAGTGCTTACTGTGTCAAATCTGTTTGTGAGATGTTCTCAAAATAATGGTGTGATCAGAGTTTTATTTGGGATTGTGTGGACTCGTTTGCATTTTCTCCAGCTGCAACCTCTAACTTTAGCTACTGATATTGCGCTTCTCCAGGGTCTCTTCCCATAGATGGAGTCAATTTGATTTCTGTGGATTCCATCTGGGGAAGTCCACATGAAAAAGAAAGTGCTTGCTATGAACGAGCCATTAGTCTTGGAAAATTCGATCATGTAATATCCAGCTTAATTTCTATCACCAAGACCATAGGTTCAAACCACTCTTCCTTCCTCTTTGTTTGCAACTTTTGCATTTCAATTGCCAATCACTATAAACACATCTTGATGAAATGTTTTATGATTTTCAGATGAAAGCATTGCTAGAATTCTTCAATTCCTTCCACACCAGTGATACCAACTGAATTTCCTTATAGGCTGAGAGACATCCTATAACAGACAGCATTTGACTTTCAAGTAGATTTTGAAATGTCCTTTTTTATGATGACTGCAACATCATTCCTCTTGATTGTGTCATTCCCAGTATAGTACACTAGATGATTTCTGACAAAAACATGGCCAATTCTGGTTCATTTAGGCTCACTGTTACCCAGGCTATCCATATTTATGAGTTCTATTTCATTTTTAATCACTCCCAATTTTTTGATCCATATATCTTACAGTCCATGACCCCATTATTGTAGATTTTTGTGCTGCATCCCATCAGCAAAGTAAGGTCCAGAAGGCTTTTCTGCATCAGCTTTGTTCCATTACAGTCAACTTTATGTTGAGAAGGGAGCTCTTTCTCCGTCACATTTGAGTATGTTCAGACACATGGGGCCTGTCTTCTGGCACTATCTGATCATGTTCTGCTTCTTTTCATTAGGCTTCAGTGTTGGCTAATATTTCAGTGCTAGGCATAAGGCTTTCAGCGGCTACTTTCCCAAAAGGGGACAGCTGACTCCATCTTTGTAGTCTGTTCTTAGTCTCAAAGCTCTGCTGAAACCTGTTCACTTGTGGTGATCCATTGACATTCAGCATTCAAAACGCTAGTAATACAGCTTTCATTATCACAGCAATGCTCCAGCCACCACAGTACGACAGACTTACAGACAAACGGCAGTTTAATGCAGCATTGAATATTTGGTTTCACTGTTTGCTCCTAGTTCTTCTTTGGGGAAAGTATTTTTGTTTTCTTAATCTGTAGAAACAGCAGAACTATTTCCTCAAGTATGAGAACACCAGAACTTCATGAGATTTTTATTAGGAATAAAGGGAATGATGCTTAGAAACAAATTAACTGTCTTGCACATTTAAAAATTCAATCAATGATAATACAAGTTGAATTTATTTTTGAATAATCCTTTTGAATTGGACTGGCGTGGGTTTTTCTGTTAGAATGACAATGACAAGGGGGGTTTAGCTTCTTCATAGTCTTTGTAAGATTGCCATACACAGGAAGGTTTTCAGGCTATGTCTGGAGAACAGAATAAAAAGGCTTCGCTTGATTCTATGGGGCCTAGAGGAGAAAATTAAATATTCCTAATATTTTTATGGCCCGTGAGAGATGAATTTTTTATTTGTTTTTATTTTTTTGCTAGTCATTAATTATCCAGTTAGAGGAAAATATTATATTTGGTGTATAGAGATTGTATGGATAAAAGATAAGTAAACTTACTAAATAAAATGGTAATATTTATGCATAAAACATCTGAGAGTTGGCAGGAACTTAGACATTTGACAGAATGAATTGATTTAACTTAGAGATTCTTTCTGGAATCATTCAGGTCAATTCACTGACTATCTTGTGGACTCCTTAAGGATTGGAAAATATCCACCAACATACTGTTTTGTATGTGCCACTGTCAGATGTACTTGGGGAACTGGTAATAAAAATATTATTAATGAACTATAGTAGACAATGATTAAATAGATACTCTAGATATTCTAATATTAAAAATGAAATATTTTACATTTTGCATGAAGTACAAGCATGGAAGTATTTGTATTAGGAGACAAGAATAACCATCAAAGAAAGAATCCCTGCCTATTATTTAGTTTTATGGAAGTAATCATAAACACACATAGTACACACAAACACTCACAAAAAATCATGGCAAGATATTACGTTCTCTGGTAACAGTTTCTAAATATAAGCATATATAATCCCAAAAAGAAAAGAAAAAGTCCTTTCCGTCTAGTCAATTCTTAATCGTGGAGGTCCTATAGGACAAAGCAGAATGGCTCTGTGGGTTTCTGAGTCTGTAAATATTTACAGAGCAAAAAGCCTCAGAGTTTGAACACCTCCTTTTTGAAAGGCTCATCTTTCTTCTTTGCAATGGCTGATAGATTCAAAGTACAGATCTTGCAGCTTGTGGCCCACTATGTAACTTGCTATGCCCCCAAGGATCTAGATCATATTTAGATACTTGTTACCATGGAGGATTCTGGGTTCCACTTTGGAAAATAATTGATTCATTTGACCTTGGGCATGGCATAAAAACCAAAACAAACCCAGGTATATGGAAACTTGGCTGATCATTCAAATTATCTCCTGAATTTTAAAGAAATAGAGATTAAGTTTGCTACTAGTAAGCATTAACTCAGTGGCAGGGAGTTGGGAGTTTTCTGAGTCTAGAGGACTAGTTTCAGGATGTCATTTTCATTAGATGTTGCTAAGTAGGTTCCAGCTCCTAGTAACTCTGTGCACAACAGAACGGAACACTGGCAGGTCCTGTGCCATCCCTGTACGTGTCTCTATGTCTGAGCCCATTGTTGCAGCCATCTCATTGAGGGTCCTTCTCCTTTGGCTGTCCCTCTACTTCTCCAAGCATGATATTCTTTTCCAGAGACTGGTCTCTCCTGATAACATGTTCAAGGTAAGTGAGATGAAGTCTCACCATCCTTGCTTCTAAGAAGCATTCTGGTTTTGCTTCGTCCAAGACAGATTTGTTTGTTCTTTTGGCAATTCATGGTACTTTCAATATTCAGTATAACTATGTAAGAGGATTGCAATCTTCAATAGTTTCTGCATCGCATAAATAAGCCAAATGAATTAGGAAGAGAAATTTGAAGTAATAAAGCAAACAGCAGAAATATAGTCACCATATTCCAGGCAAGGTCAAATGTGTGCTTTCTAACACTTCAAAATTCAGAATCAGATAAAGGTATGCCAGCCTGGGGAGCAGGTGCAGATATCCAAGAAAGAAACTGGATGCTGCAACACAAACAAAAGGTTCTTTAGCAGTGACCATCACCAAGGGTGGGTTAAAGAGTATGCACAATATGCACTGGGTTGCATTGAGTAGCCTTTGCTGCTGGATGAACAGAGGCACTGCTGTCGACCAAAGACTGTATCCTTAATGGGTTGTGATA
>NW_022103908.1:27364443-27366130 GCF_000313985.2 Echinops telfairi | reverse complement strand
TTTTTATTTAAAATGAAATAAATGTAAAAACAATGGCAATAAGATGCCCTACATCAGGACTTTGTAACAATGTATACATTTGGTGATGATAATATTCAGAGGCATATTATTGTTTCAAAATCAATGTGGCCATTGTTATTTCAATGGATTTTGTCACTAACGAAAATCTTAAAAGAAAAAAAAAATGTTAAAGGAGGAATTTTCTCAAGGATTTTTTTTTTAATTATTAGAGACACATTTACTTCACGGTTGGTGCTTTTTTGTTAGACTTGGTTTTCTAGAGAAGCAAAACTAGTGACACTCTCAAATGTCTAAGAAAGAACTTCATATCAGGAAAGAATTGATCTCAAGGAAGAGGCCCAGCCCTGTCCAGCTCAAGTCAGTGGCTCGGCTGCTGCCTGAAGGGAGGCCCCTGCAGACTCACATGGTTGCTGGCCAATGAAACAAGAGTGTGAAGTGGGGAGCTGGGTGATAACAGGCAGGTGGATGCAGAGTTGCATGGATCAGAGATTGCCAGGAACTCAGGGTGGGTACTATTTCCAGAAGCCAGACTCAGAATCCGAGCAAACAGGAAATGGGCAGAGGGCAAGCTAGTTGTTCATAGCATCACCAATAAATAATACCCTCAAGCAGAAATAATTAGGCTGTGTCTGATTGAGAGGTTAGACTCTACCCATATCTTCCTATAGGTGCAGCAAGTTGACACAAAACCTAACCTTCACAGTGCTGAATGGTGTAACCAAACATCATGCTGCTCAGATTGCTATGAAATGATCTTTTAAATTTACCCATTTTCCCTGATTTCTCTTGGAGCTTTATTATAGAACCTTCCCTGGGACCTGTAATTCATTGCCCCCTCCAAGTAAATAAAGAAAGCGACTCTTCTTTTTTAATAAAAATAATATGGTCAGAATCTAGAGCCTATCTTCTAATTCTAGGGCCTTACACATTTTGTTATATTTGCCTTTGTCTTCTTGAGCTGCCCTTTGAAATTTTCTATTCAACTCCTTGACTTCATCCTTTTTTCCATTTGCTTTAGCTACTCTATCATTAAGAACAAATTCCAGCATCTTCTCTGACATCCATTTTGGTCTTTTCTTTCTTTTCCGTCTTTCTAATGATCTTTTGCTTTCTTCATGAATAAAGGTCTTGATGCCCTCTCAAAGCTCATCAAATCTGTCATTAGTGTTCAATGAGGCAAATGTGTTCTTGAGATGCTTTTGAAATGCGGGAAAGCTCAGGGTCATATTTTGGCTCCTGTTGACTTTTAATTTTAAAAAAGTTCTAATTTTCTTTAGTTTTGTACTGAACCATATGATGGTCCGTTTCACAGTCAACCCCTGCCTGGTCTTGTTGTAGCTGCTTATATGGAGTTTCTCTGATGTAAGAACACTCTCAGCATCCCTGAAACTGAGAGAACTCAAGAAACAATTCAAGCATCAGATTGCAATGATGAACGATTCTATAGGCAAAATACTGAATAATGCAGGAAGCATCAGGAGAAGATGGGAAAAAAAATCAAAGCGTAACTATATCAGAAAGAACTAATTGACTGTCCACCATTTCAGGATGTAGCCTATGAGCAAGAATTAGTGGTACTAGTGAAGAAGGCCAAACTGCACTGAATGCATTGACTTAAAACAATGCTCCAGGAATTGATGGAATGCTTGTTGACTCTTTTTTTTTT
>NW_022103908.1:27361440-27363299 GCF_000313985.2 Echinops telfairi | reverse complement strand
ATATTTATCCTACAGTTAGAGGTTTGGAGCTTTTCCAGAATAGCACAATCATTCTTCAGATAAATGTCAATGGTTTCTATTTCTTTGTGACACAAACATATCTATTTTTAAATTAGAAAAGTAAAATATATTTTAAGCCATTCTGAACTCTTTGTAGCAAAAGAAGCATGCTGTCACATAAATGAAACCTTGGGGATTATCAAGACTGTTGATTTTATGTGTAGTTGTCAGCTATGTAATACAGTTATCATTGATTCAGGACAATTTCAACAGCCCACACTATATATTTTCTCTGGAGACAAGTTTTCTAGTGAACAAGGCCACACCAAAAAAAGGTTACGATGAATTATTCACTCATTAGTGTAGCTTTGTGCTCACTGTACAGTAAAATGAATTATATAGTAAGTGGCACTTGTCAATAACAGTCTGTCAGAGAGAGGCACTAAAACTTTAAAAAAAATAGGTAGAGTGAGTAAATGTGGTTCATATGTTGAAACAAATTATTTTAACGCCTACAGCTGGTGGTTGAGTTCTTTAATGGCTGACCCCAGGGCTCCTCTCTCCATCGGACACATGGCCACCAGGTCAAGATGCCCTGGAGTCTGTTTCTGCTCATGAAGGTTACAGGGGACACTGCCAGCTTCTACAGCATTCTAACAATTGATGTTCAGTTTAAGCCGATTGTTGGAGCAACTGGGTCAGTGCTTCGTGTGTCGTTTTCATTTTCACTGACCCTCCACTTTGAGGTCTTCCCATCTCAGGGACTAGCTCCTTCTGAAAACTTGGCTAAAGAATGTGCTTCTAAGGAACATTCTAATGTTCTTCCAAGACCGCTTTCTAGGTTCCAGCAGTCTATGTCATTTCTATCAATATCATCATTTCAACGCACCCATTAGTCTGCACTTTTCCTTCTTCCTTGTCAACTTGCCCATGCATATGGGCCAACCGCATATGGGCCTTGAATCAGGTGCACTTTTGCCCTCCAAGTGGCATCTTTTTTAACACTTTAGAGCAGTCCTGTGCCAGTAGAGTAACCCAATGATATGCAGTATTTGATTTCTTATTACTGATTCCCTGGGTGGTTATAGCTACCCCAAAGGACACATGGATTTAAATGTTATAATCTTTACAGAAGCAAACTCTTGTACAGTTTTCCTGTCACTTCCTGGAGCTTTGGTTTTTGCAAATGCCTTTAGTACTGGCACGTTGTCCTCAGGACCAACTGTGCTTGATCATTTGTCCTCAGGACCACCTATGTATGCTGGATCATGTGCTTTCTTCTGAAATGGTGGAATCAATGTTAACCAATTCTTTTAGGTCAAATGACTACATGGATTTCTTTGATCATTTGACATCTCTTCAAGTGAAAACAAAAAGACCATAACCTAAAGAATTAGAATTACTTGATGATATTGGTAATATGATAAATGGGAAATGAACAGATTTGAATAAATTAGAGGGCTAAATGGGCAAAAAGATATATTGATAATGCAAATAAAGAGATGAAAATACAGTCAAACCTACAAAAACCTAGACTTCTATAAGGCCCGTCAGAAGAGGAAAATTCAGATATTTTTCACTAAAACAAGTGATAGAAAAGTGATGACTACATCCTGTTAAAAACCAGAAACTGGGGAGATTAGCAGAAATAGGACAATTAAGTTGAGTTCCACATCACAGTGGTTTCACTCTATATGTAAAATGATTAGTTATTTCATATGACTACTGGAGTGTTATATATCTTATTTTATTTATATTCAATTTTGTGTATATATTAGCTTTCTTGATAACACCTTTTCTTATTTTCTGATTAGAATTCCAATTATTGGATAGCCTCAAATTTCAATGCCATTTAGTTT
>NW_022103908.1:27358022-27360046 GCF_000313985.2 Echinops telfairi | reverse complement strand
TATAGTTAACTGGTCCCTTAGTTTACATGATAACAAAGTAGCTTGCCACTCTTGTTTGTTAGGTTAATTGACTGAATCAACTTGTTTTATTTCATATTGATGAAACAATGAATCATTTTAATATCATTAATCATACTGATGCCAAGCATGAAACAGTGGAGTTTCTATTCACAGTGCCTCTTAGAATGTAGTGATTATCAACTCACTAGATCAATTTCACATCAACTAAATATGACAGAACTGTTGAGAGTATAAGATGGCTTATGCCACATCTAATTTCAGTAACACAGATGACATTAGAAGGAAAGTAATGATTGGGTATTAAAACACTAATAAGACATATTAGCTTATCTCATGCACATGACTGGTGGTATAAAATAAAAAGGAGTAACAAAAACATTTAATATAAAATCTATTTTTTAACGTACTCAGAAGTGAATGGAACAAAACATTTTTATCTAACTGGAAAATTTCTATTACAACTTGACTCTGATTTTATCATAAATAATGGTGTGAACTTGGATAGCTAATCACATCTTCTTTTGTCTTGGACTTCCTCTCTGTGTGTAATGAGAAACAGAAAGAAATACAGTGAGCAAGGCACCTGCCTCCTAGTGATGTCCCAATGATCTCATGAGTTGGTGTGTATACCTGAGTTTATGAATTGTAAACAGAGTATAAGCATAATGATGATTACCGAATATGTCTGAAATTGAAGTTGACACAGGAATGGCCCCATTTCCTTATTGAACATAATGAGGGTTGTATATTTCTACATGGTTGTTGTAGACAACTGCTGACACAGATAGCCTGAGAGAGCCTTGGCAATATGTGCCAGGGAAGATTCCGTGTATTTGAAATGACGTCTTAACAACTTAGTAACAATGATTGTGGCATCATGCACTAGCAAATAGAGAAGTCAGATATTACATAATAGGATTATGTGCAAATCAAGTATACAGGTTCTCAAAAAGTTTCAATGCTCAGAAACAATACTTATTTATCCAATAGCATCAAGTTTATTGATCAATAGATGTTAAGTAGCTTCTGTGAGAACATATATTCTGTCTTCTTTTATTATAGTAGTATACTAAAATCTATCATTAAAAATGTGTACCTATTTTAATTTTCTCTAGAATTTATTTGGGGGGGTACTTGATTTTATTTATCTATTCTATTAACCTGCAGTTTAATTTTACCTCCTGACTGATGATTTTATTTTATATCATAACACCATATCCTTTTGTTTTTATTATTCATAGATGATCAACATTGGAATATAGAACCATATCCTTACATATTTTCTTCAATATAGAGTAATCTAGTTCTTTGAATCCCTGGGTAATTATCTATTATACTTCATGTCACTTAAGCAAAAAACAATGCTAGATGGGATAAAATAATGAGTGATGGAGAAAAACAGGGGAAATTACAAGAGTATTTAGTTGGTTGAGCCTGTGCAAATTAGAGACTACAGTGACTGTTTTAAAAATGCACACACTTATAGTTTCAGAGCCTGATACTTTAGTGTCAGATGCTTTTAATTATACATGCTTGTATGTATATGAATAATGCACATAAATATATGTATGCATATAATATAGTTGTCAGGTATTAAAAATGTGAGAATGATAATATTAACTAGGTAAAGGTGAAACAAAAAGCCAGTTATTATCAAAGACTGCAGATAGAAATTTTAATAATGGAATAAACAATTCAGAAGGGAAATTCAACAACTATCAGTTGCTATAATGCTAAATAGAGTAACTTCCAGCCTAAGTAAAAGAGGATTGGCCTGGAAATATATTCTCAAATATCAGCCAATGTAAACCCTGTGGATCATAATGGTGTGACTTTGAAATCCATCAAGGGATGAGTGCCAAGAATGGGAGGGGTGCTAAATACTGGGTGCTGGCAATGAACATGCGTCTTTAGAAAGAACCTTTCTTTGACTCAGAAGTATACTTTCAGGGATTTATCATTAGGAAATTAGCAGGCAAACGTATGAAGACATTGGTATGAGA
>NW_022103908.1:27355442-27356972 GCF_000313985.2 Echinops telfairi | reverse complement strand
CTGTGTGAATGGTAAGGTAATTTTATGGATGTCATTATCCATAATTTATATTAATAGCAGTAACTCCTATGCATAATATAAATTACATAATTAGTTATAATTCAATATTATTTTAAAACAAGTTTCCTCAATCTTGGCACTATTTGTTCCCCAAAGAATATGTCAAAGAAACATAATTTGAGGGTCTTGTGCATGGCGAGAGGAGCCCCTGTAGCATAGAGGGTTGGCTCTGGGCTGCTAAAGTCCACGGCAGTGGACTTTGGATTGGGTCCAAACCACCAGCAACTACACGGGAAAAAGGGAGTGAGCCTTTCTAATTCCATAAATAATAACAATCTTGGGGATAAATGGAGTTTATCTCCAGAATTCATAGCCTCATCTTGGTAGTTTGTTTAATAACGATTGATAAGATTGTGCAGCAACACTTTTTGACTTACCCTGGACCGGCATGCCAGTGAACTATAAAGATAAAAATCTCTTAAAATGAAACCTCAATGAAGCATCAAAAGAAGATGGAAAGAAAATACGGAAGTCACTGTGCCAGAAAGAATTGCCACCATTCAATATTTTAAGTGGCAGCATATGACCAAGACCCCATGGTAGTGAAGGAAGAACACCAGCTGCACTGAAGGTCTGAGGGGAAAACAAGGCTCCAGGAATTGAAGGCATGCCACTGGAAATGTGTCAGCCATTCATAAAGCACCGAGCACACTCCTTGTCCTACGTCAAGAAATGTGGAAAGACAGCTACCAGGATACTCGACTACAAGAGCCATATATTTCTACTCTTTCCAAAGAAAGGTAACATTTCTACCTTTTCTCTGTTTATCATGATGTTGCTTATTTTTTACTATCATGTTGACACTATTATATGCAGAGAAGAAGGCTGAATGATAAGGGACTATACTTTTTTGCAGTAGGGAAGTATATATTAAATTTTGGGAGTAGGAATAAAAATCTCAAAGGTAATTGCATCTTATAGATACTTCATATCAGGCTGGATTTTATTTTGACTGTGTTAATCTTATGGAGTTATGTTAGCACAAAGTTTAACAAATGGGTTACTAATCATAAGTTTGGAGTTTCAAGCCCACCAATAGGATATTGGTATCATAGGAGCAAGGCCTGGTAAACTCTTCCCATGAAGAGTATACCTTACAGTGTAATTATACCTTACAGATGGGGTAAGACACCCCATCCGACTCCTCTAAAGGTCAACAGACAGCCCTGGAACTGTTTCTAGGCTTTTCATTTTTGTTGCTGTGGGTTTTTTGTTGTTGCTGTTCCTGTGGTTTGGTTTTCTTTTGTTGCTCTCCCTTGTTTTTGTGCTTATTACTGTCTCTGCAGGTCTATCTAGATAAGATAGGCAGGATAAACAATCCAGAGGAAAAAACAATGGGACCAATGGTTCTGGAGGGGACAGAGGAGAGAGGGAGATTGGGGAAAAAGAAGTGGGGGTTAACAAACCCAGGGACAAGGGAACATCAAATGATCTGAAATCAATGGCGAGGAAGGTGGAGCATGCCTGGTA
>NW_022103908.1:27352582-27354373 GCF_000313985.2 Echinops telfairi | reverse complement strand
ACAAATACGCTTTACACAATTGATGTGTGTATGGATTGGGATAACAGTTGTATGAGCCCCTAATAAAATGTTTAAAAAAAAAAAAGAAAAAGAAAAAAAAAGATGGCATACCAGGTAGAGCACGCTATACAGACTCCATGTCAAAGACACAAGAGACCTAATGAACTAGATGCAAATGATAATCCTGGAACCCCGAGCCTCATAGACAGGCTGGAGGAGTAGATTCATACTGACTAGGTGAAGAGGTTGTATGAAAGTAGTGAGAATAAAGACAGAAGGGTGAGATGTTGCTAGCCTGCCTCCGTTTGGCTATCTTGAACTTTTTCTCTGTTGGGATAGGGGTCTAGCACACAAATGACTGGAGACAAGATAAGTAAGTTCCTCTTTTGTTTCCCACCCTCCTGGAGAGCAGAAGCATAAACAGCCCCACCTTCACCCATCCAGAGGCCTATCAATCACCCCACACCACCCTTAGTAGCTCCTGTTTTGCCTGAGGTCACAGCCTTGCCTGCAGATTGGATGTGAGGTGCGTCATCTCTAGAATTTAGCGTGCCAGGTGAAGACTCCTTCCATAACTAACTGCTCTGGCCCCAACTGCTTTCCGTGCCCAGCAGAATTCCTGGGAACGTGCACCCTGATTCCAATCATCTGAGCCTGGAACAAATACTTCAGATCGAGAGTCCTGAACCCAGACAACATATAGAGCAGCAATCACTTCATCTAGGACTGGTATGACTACCCCCCCAGGTCTTTACCTGATCAAAGAGTACCAAACCATGCAAGATGTCCTGCCCGCCCCCACTCCTAGCCCCTTTGATATTTTTGGGACCAGTTAAGGGAAAATATTGACAGTATACTATTGATCAATCATCTAAACAAAAGCTACCTCTCACCCCTTCCTTGCCTGTGTTGGCATCAGTGTCAGAAACGACAATGATTCACAGGATCTTGTAACCGAGAGCTGATGCGGCTAAGGGACTGGTGATATTTCAGCGGGAAAAATACCACAATCCAACTCCAGTAAGAACCTATGGCTACAATTCTAGCAAGAAGATGTTGATGTTCTGATCATCTCATTGCAGCCTTAGGGTGGGATTTCCAGCCTCTAAAATTTGCCCCCTGGGGCAACCCAGTGGCTCACTGGAGCAAGTTAATCATACCCCAGCCTTACCTTCATGAAAACCAATCAGAACCTTCATCTTGATGACATTAGTTGATTTAGGAAGAAATGCATATCCAAGAGCTACATATATTGCTCCAAGCAGGTTATTTTTATGTTATTCATTCCCTATGCTAATACACATATAGCTTAGAGGAAAAAATCCATAGATCAGCATGCAAGTTCTTTGATTGCTTAGTAAAATGATGATGCGTTCCTTGGTTTGTAGTCATGTTCGCATGGCCGGCAGGTGGTATTTAAGAGAATTTTACTCTTTTCCCATAAAATAATGTATCTTTTAACACATCACAGATAGAGAAGTGGGAGCTACTTCTGTTTATGTATTTAAATACTGTCTGATGAGAACTACAACTAGAAGGAGGCACACTGTTGCCACAGCCTACAGATGAAAATGTCCACTTTTGGAATTGGCAGGCTTCAAAATTAAAACCGAATCGGCTTGAAGGCCGCACAGTGAGAACTATATGGCAGTGAGAGCAGGGCAGACTGGGTTTCTGAGCTGGCCAGTTGGAATTCTGGTCCTATAACTTATAATCAGAGATAGTTGAGGCAGAACAAGTAAAGGAACTTAGAATTTAGAAAGGAATATAGAAAACAATACTATCTTTTTT
>NW_022103908.1:27320621-27351462 GCF_000313985.2 Echinops telfairi | reverse complement strand
ACAAATACGCTTTACACAATTGATGTGTGTATGGATTGGGATAACAGTTGTATGAGCCCCTAATAAAATGTTTAAAAAAAAAAAAGAAAAAGAAAAAAAAAGATGGCATACCAGGTAGAGCACGCTATACAGACTCCATGTCAAAGACACAAGAGACCTAATGAACTAGATGCAAATGATAATCCTGGAACCCCGAGCCTCATAGACAGGCTGGAGGAGTAGATTCATACTGACTAGGTGAAGAGGTTGTATGAAAGTAGTGAGAATAAAGACAGAAGGGTGAGATGTTGCTAGCCTGCCTCCGTTTGGCTATCTTGAACTTTTTCTCTGTTGGGATAGGGGTCTAGCACACAAATGACTGGAGACAAGATAAGTAAGTTCCTCTTTTGTTTCCCACCCTCCTGGAGAGCAGAAGCATAAACAGCCCCACCTTCACCCATCCAGAGGCCTATCAATCACCCCACACCACCCTTAGTAGCTCCTGTTTTGCCTGAGGTCACAGCCTTGCCTGCAGATTGGATGTGAGGTGCGTCATCTCTAGAATTTAGCGTGCCAGGTGAAGACTCCTTCCATAACTAACTGCTCTGGCCCCAACTGCTTTCCGTGCCCAGCAGAATTCCTGGGAACGTGCACCCTGATTCCAATCATCTGAGCCTGGAACAAATACTTCAGATCGAGAGTCCTGAACCCAGACAACATATAGAGCAGCAATCACTTCATCTAGGACTGGTATGACTACCCCCCCAGGTCTTTACCTGATCAAAGAGTACCAAACCATGCAAGATGTCCTGCCCGCCCCCACTCCTAGCCCCGTAGTTTTCTCCTTTTGGGTTAGTTTTATTTGATAGTTTTTCTTTTATTTTCCTTCCCTTCATTTTTATACATCTTTCCCTGCCTTTCTTTTCTTTTGTTTTAACGTCCTTTTATCCCTTCCCTTTCTTCCCAGGTTTTTTGTTTGTTGTTTACTATTTTCTCTCTTTTTAAAAATCCTCTCTCTTGTTTGACCTATTGTCATTCTTTCTATCATTTTTCTTTTCTTTTTCTCTATCACTTAGGTTAATAAAAAGGATAAGAATCATGCTTTTACCCCTCAGGACCAATAATGAGAGTAGCATATCATGAGGCGAAGGGGAAGGTCGGGGTAGAAAAGGAGAACCGATCACAATGATCGACATATACCCTCCCCTCACTGGGGGAACAGACAACAGAAAACTAGGTGAAAGGAGACAGTGGTCAGTGTAAGACATGAAAAAATATATATCAAGGGTTCATGAGGGAGGAAGGGTAGGAGAGAGAGGGGAAACTGAGGAGCTGATATCAAGGGCTCAAGCAGAAAGAAAAGGTTTTGAAAATGATGATGGGGCAACATATGTACAAATGTTCTTGACACAATGGATGGATGGATGGATTGTGATGAGGGTTGTACAGGCCCCCAATAAAATGATTCAAAGAAAATCATGTTTTTAAGATAAGTACCCTTTGAATTCTTTCTTCATAGATAAATTTTATCTATTTTTTGAGATACATGTAAATGGAATCATGTAATAAGTACCAATTTTTCTGGTTTATTTTTTATAGTCATTATGTTTTGAGATAAAAGCAGTCATACATAGTATTAATTTGTCATTTTAGTATTAGATATTTTGTCATTTTATGACTATACTGGTAGCTATCCAATGATTTTTTATAAATATTTTGATTGTTTCTATTTTGTGGTGATTATGAATAATGCACCAATGACTATTCCTTTATATACCTTTTGCTACACATTCATCGACAGATTGTTGAGTATATAAAGATATTATGAATTATCAACTGATCTTAGATATTAAAACTGTTTTGAACAATGCAAAAATATATTCAATGACTACTTGCATACACATTTATTTATTTATTTGAAATATAGCATGGTATGCCTTTGCTCAGTTTTATGAAGAACTATCTGACATATTTCCAGAGTGGTAATTTTCATTTACTCTCCTACCTGCAGTTTTTGAGCACCTTACTTATTTCAGAACCTCAGTGACACAGTAAATATTAACACCAACATGGTAAGTGTGTATTGATATCTTATTGAATTTAAAGGTTGCGTTCTTCTTTGATTAATAAAATTGATAGTACATTTATAGGTCTACTGGCCATACAAACATCTTTTGTGAGTACATTTCAATGGACCCAAATGAAATATAAGATTTTTGGAGCAGGAACAGGTGATTATATACCAATCACCAAACCAGTTTATGAACCAGTCCTTGTCTTTTCTGGGACAATGCAATGCGAACCATCTAGCTATGTATGCCTGTGTATGCCCAAAAGGAATTTTTCATACTCAGTCCATGCCAAATCATGGTGACTTGAAAGGACAGGTTAGAACTGCTCCTGTGAGTTTCTGTAACTGTAGCTGTGTATGGGAGTAGAAAGGCTCATCTTTCTTCTCTGGAGTGGCTGGGGGTTTTGAACTGCTGTCTTTTTGGTACACAGCACACCTAGTAATCGTTATGCCACCAGGGTTCCTATACCATAGAAGAGGACCTAACCAATTTTGAATTTAGGAGTTTATTTAAGAACACAAACCAATCCCACTGCCGTCGAGTCAATTCTGACTCATTGCGACCCTATAGGACAGAGTAGAAATGTCCCTGTGGTTTCCTGAGACTGTAATTCTTTATGCGAGTAGAAAGGCTCATTTTGTCCCATAGAGAGGCTGGTGGTTTCAAATGGAAGACCTGACAATTGGCAGCCAAATGCGTTACCACCACATTACCAGGGCTCCTGAAGATCAGGACTGATGAAGATCACAGATTACAGTTTTCAGTTTGGATTTCAACTCAATGTAAAGAAAACCAAAATCATTGCAATTGAACCAATAGGGAACATGATGAGAAATTGAGAAAAGATTGCAGATATTAAGAATTTCATCTTGCTTCTACCAACAATCAATACTCTGGGAGCAGCAGTCAAGAGATGAAAGGACACATTGCATTGGGGAAATCTGTTGCACAAGACCTTTTTAAGGCATTGAAAGGCAAAGATGTTAGTTTGAGAATTAGGGTGTTCCTGCCTCAAGTTGTGGTATTTTAAATAACCTTATATGCATGTGAAAGTTAGACATTGAATAAGGAATAATTGATGCATTTAAATTGTGGTGGTGACAAAGAATATTAAAAGTACCATCAACTGCCTAATGAACCAACAATTCTTTCTTGGAAGAAGTATAGCCAGCCACAATGCTCCTTAGAGGCAAAGATGGCCAGACTTCATCTCACATACTTTGGACATGTTCTCCTGAGAAAGGAGTCCCTGGAGAAGGACAGCATGTGTGGTACAGTAGAGGGGCAATGAAGAAAGGGAAGACCTTCAACAAGACGGATTGACACAGTGACTTCAAAATGCACTCGCGTAGAGGAACAGTTGTGAGGATAGTACAAGACAGGACAAAGTTTTAGTCCATAGTTACATAGAGTCACTGTGGATTGGGACCGACTCATCAGGAGCTCACAACAATGACAGCACATGAAATCCTGTCCACCAGCTATTATCTTTTTCTGAGAGAGAGGGCATTTTATATCAACAATATCAACACATTCCTGGGTAAGAAACACAAGTAGTTTCAGATTTGCAGCTTCTGGGATATTTCCATGGTTCTAGATTCTTTCCACTTTGAAAAGTAAGCAGACCCTTCCAGGAAGTCAAATCTCTTCTGTCATCTTTAAGCCCCATGTCCTACCCACGAGCCCCTTTTAGATTTATTTGCTCAAAATTCTTCAACATTGCAGAATAATGAAAATATTTATAATGCTTCCCAATAGGCACGTATAACCGTCTAAAGGAACTCTGAAATCCAAGACTGGACAAAATTCTATTGCACAATACATAAATTCACTGTGGATCGGGACCAGCTTATCAGAATCTCACGACAATGACAACATATGAACTCCTGTCCACCAGCTATCATCTTAACCCACTTGGACTTTAGAAAACTCAGTTTAACTTCTTAGTCTTTGGGTATCATGTATAAATCAGCAAAATTTTAAGGGGGAAGTAGCACTAAATACCAGTTTCACTTCAGTGCGTTGTCCAGTCTCACTGAGATCCCGGCATGCCAAGTCCCAGCTGCTCCGTGAGAGTTTCAGATGCAGATTCTGATGATCAATTATATGTGTCAACTTGGATAGGCTATGATTCTGAGTGATTTGGCCAACATTTGAAAAGGTTGCTCTTACATGATTTAACACTCTTTTTTTCCTTTCTATTGGCTTTACATATATATATGTATTTATGTATATTTATATATATGTATTTATATGTTTATATACATATACATAAACCATTTTATTGGGACACAATCCAGACCTCATAAAAGTCAATAGATCAGTCATCTTAGGAAGTGCTGTGCAATAGCTATCACCATCCATTTTAGAACACTTTTTCCCCCTTCTTGTACTCCTTGTTACTAGCTCCCCATTTTCTCCCAACCTCTCCTGTATACACAAAGAACCCTTAATCCAGGTAGTGTATAGATTTACCCAGCCTGCATTTCATGCACACACACAACATATAAAAAATACATAACAAAAAGGCTACCAACAATAACAAAATACAGCAGTTGGAAAAAAAACCCAGAAAATATTACAAGCTAGAGCAAACTTAAAATGTGTCAAAGTGATATCAAATGATGATACCAGATTTCCCCCTATTGCATCTGCCATAATGCACTTTCCAATGTATTCTGCACAATAACAAGGCCATTCACATCTCTGGTCCATGCTCAGTGGGAATTCACTGAAATTTCTTCGACATAGGTTTCCCCTTCACTTTGTTTTCTTATACATTTATTTAATTTTTAGTACTTGTAGGTGTGTCAAAAAGAGGATCAAGTCAGATGAATAACTTTCAATTTTGTGATCTCTTGTGAGCAGCCAATCAGTTGAAATCCAATTAATTGAAGTGGAGAGCAAATGTTTTGAGAATGATGAGGGTAATGAATGTACAAATGCGCTTTACACAATTGATGTGTGTATGGATTGTGATAAGAGTTGTATGAGCCCCCAATAAAATGATGTAAAAAAAAGGAAGAAAGAAAGCTAATCAGTTAACAAGTACTCAAGTCCTTGAATGTCTGACCTGCCTCCATTATATATGGAAGTTCTGGTAAAGCTAGCTTTCTCCCAGTGATGCAGTGACTGAATAACAGTTTAATTTTATTGCCAGAGTCAGGAGTCATGGCCCCTCCATCGTTCCCTTCACGTTATTCAATTTATAGGCCCACAATCACTTGACTGAATGGGTAGTTAACTTTCGTTGAGTTAGGACCCCACCACACTGCCAAATATTTTTGCTGCTACTATTTCTTTCAAAAGGATCTATCACACGTTGCTTGAGTTGACTGCTCATTGAGGAAAAGTAAATGATTTGACTTTTCTGGGACTGTAGGACATTGCCTCTGAACTGGCATGAGTTTTTTTGGTTTGAGAAGACTCAAACCCTCACTGTGATCCACCAAGCAGAGTTGGAGTTTGTGGAGTTAAGGTAATTTATGTAGTCTTAGCTCAGGCTAATGTCACAGTGGATTCGATGGGTCTCTCAAATCACCCTGTAGTGATTGCACCAGTTTCAGAATAAATAATTAGGAGAGATACACTCAACAACTGACAGAGTCCTCAGGTTGAATCCATGCCATATGGAGTATAGACTGTTTTTGTAGGCAAGGCCAAGTGGAAGGCATCAGAACCTTCTAGGAAGCAGTAAACCAAAAGTAATACTACATTCCGAGAGGGGCTGGGAGATTCCTGCTACTGTTGAGTATTTGGAGAATCAGAGTTGGTCTATCCTACCACATTCAGTTCTCCTATTTGGCCTATTCAAAAAATAGATGAATCTTGTAGAAGAACAGTTAATTATTGTAAACTTAAATAGGTGGTGATTCCAATGACAGCTCTTTTTCCAGATGTGGTTTCTTGACTTGAGCAAATTAATACATTCTCCTGTATCTACAATATAGCTACTGCACTGGCTGGTACCTTTTCCTTAATTCCTGTTTTGAAAGATCATCAGAAGAAATTGTTATACAACTGGCAAGAACAAAAATACACATTCACCATCTTAACTCAGAGGCCTATCAATTCTCTAGCCCATTGTCAAAATTTAGTCTGAAAAGAACTTAACACTTTTCACTTCCACAAGCCATCACAGTGGTATACTATATTACATTATGCGACTGGATCTTTGAAGGAAGACATATAAAAGGTTCAGGGTTTACATGTAGCATATTTGCAAACTAGTGGGTAAAAAAATTAACCAATACATTTCCAGTGACTTCCACCTCATTGAAATATCTAGGGATCAAGGGTTGTGGATATGTTTTTTTTTTTTTTTTTTTTTTTTTCAGTGAATGATCATTTGTCACATCTGGCCCCTCCTATATTTGGAAGTAGCCAGCCTCTACAATTGTGTGACCATTTCTTTGAAATCAATGACTCTTAATATAGGAATTCTTGGATCATGATGGGTTAGATGTTGGCTGCTAAAAGCAAGACCCTGTGATTCCAACCCACCAGCAGCTTCACAACCACGGGCAGCTGGAGTCTCCCCTAAATATGTAGAACCTCAGAAACCCCATAGAGCACTGCTGAGTTAGAAAAGTCTCAATGGCCATGCATGTCTACTCCATTTTGCTCCTCTAGTGAACCGAGCCTAAAACAAAGGCTTTTGTTGGTAGTGTTTTATTTCCATTTGCTTGTGTTGCTTCTCTATTTCGGGTCCTTTTCCTAGGTATTCTTGATATTAGGCTCATTTTAGAACTTAACTACCCTTCCTTTCTATCATGGTCAGTGATAGCGATCTGACTTAAAAACCATAATACTCCTAAATTCCTAGATATAATTTAGTATTCAGCACAAAAAATTTATAGATTCTTTCTGTGATATGACAGGGTGAGTTATGTTTTACTTAGCACTATTATTAGAGCTCCTTTATACTTATAGAATCTTGAAATTTGGAAGTTGTGAAAAATGAAATGGATGACATAAATGACAACAACCTAGGCACTAATGAGTTACAATGGATGGTTATTGGCTATTTTGAGTAATATGGTTTATTATACCAGAATTGACTAATTAAATATCAATGCTATAATATTCAACATAAAGATTATCTCAAAATATATCTTGAAATTCTTTCCATAATAGAGCAATATATATAATGGAATTATTATTCAAATACATTAAAACCACTAAAGCTAGTGATGAAGAATTTTAACAATTTCTTCAGTCTGCAATTGATCAAACATGCAATCAAGATGCATTGATAATTACTAATGATTGCATTGCGAATACTGCGGGGAAAAGAGGAAGAATCAGTAATTGGAAAATATAATTTTGGTGATAGGAACAAAATTCAGAATCACGTGATGGAATTTTGCAAAACCAATGAATTCTTCATTGCAAATAGCTTTTCAACAACATAAACTATGAGTATCCATGAGCATCCATCCTGATGGAATATACAGTAATCAAATCCACTACATGTGTGGAAAGAGATTATAGAGAAGCCCAAATAAGTCCAGGAGTAAACTTTAAACAGATCATCAATTACACACAGAAGTTCAGGCTGAATCTAAAAATAATTTTAAAAGATCTCTGATAACAAAATATGAACTTGTGTATATTACACTTGGATTTAGAGAATATCTTAAGCTCTGATTTTATGCATTGAAGACTAATGAGTTTTGAGATGTTATCAAGGGCATCACACAGGAAGGGGGAAAAGGTTATTTAGAAGAGAAGAAAGATAGAAAAATTTAAACTGGATTCAAAAAGACGGTGAAACTTGCTCTTGAAGGTAGAGAATGCAAATCAATAGAAAAAAAATAGATGACGTAAGAAAAGTGAACAGAAAGCTTCAAAGAGCAGCTCAGGAAGTGAAAGTATTATAATAGAATGCACTTTTCTAGAATTGGAGATAGAAAATTAAGGAAGAAAAACATGCCAACTGCTCCTCAAGGTGAAGAACTGAAGAAAAAAAATCAATCCCCTGAGTTGCTATATTGATGAATTTTCTGGTCAAAATATTGAATAATGCAATAAACATCAAAAGAAAATGGGAATACACACTGTCACCGTGCAAAGGATTGTCCAACTTTGAGCTAGTTTAAGATATAACATCTGATCAAGAACAAATGACATTAAAGGCAGAATTCTAAGGAGCAGCCCTGAAGGCATTAGCTGAATTCAGGGCTCCAATAACTGAAGATCATCCTACAAACAATTGCAGCAGCACATTGACGAGGAGCTGCCAGAAATCAAGTGGGATTCAGAAATGTGTATCGACTGAGGGACATCATTTCTTAAGTCTGATAGATTTTGACTGAAAGCACAGAATACAAGAAGGATGTTGACTTGTATGGTTTTGATTATGAAAAGGACTTCAATTTTGTATATCATAAGAAGTTATGACTAACATTGCAAAGAATGGAAATTACAAAACACTTAGAATCTGTTCATGTACCAAGCTGCTGTTTGTTCAAATAGAACCAGGGAATAGAGCAGGACTTAAAATCAGGAAAGGTGTGTGTCTGAATTGTGTCATTTCACAATACTCATCACACGCAAATCATCTGAAAAGTTGGATTATGTGAAGAATACGGAGGCGTCAGGATTGGCAGGAGTCTCATTAACCACCCATGATATGCAGATGGTACAACTTTGCTCACTGTAAAGAAGGGGGACTTGAAAGTACTTACTGATGAAGATTAGAGAATGCAACCTTTGTTCTGTACTATCACGCAATGTAAAGACAACTAAAGTCTTCAGAACTGGACCAATGCACAGCATCATGATAAATGGGGAACAGACGGAAGTTATCAAATATTCCATGTTACTTGTCCACAATCAATGTTCATGGTAGCAGCAGTCAAGAAGTTAAAGGACAGAGTACACTACGTGACTCTGCTGCACCAGACCTCTTGAAAGTGTTAAAGAGTATAAATGTCCCTTTGAAGGCTAAGGTGTGCCTGGCTGAAGCCAGAGTATTTTCTTTCAATGGCTTCATTTGCATGATAACTAGACAATAAATAATGAAGACCTCAGAAGAATTGATTCCTTTGAATTATGGTGTTTGCAAAAAGCCTTTAAAGTATATTCAGTTGACTGCCAGAACAAACAAATCTTTCTTGGACAAAGTACAACAGATATGTTTCTTTAGAAGGACCATGGTGAAGCATCATCTTTCTGGGAAAGGACATCCTGCTTGGTAAAACAGAGGGCTAATGAAAGAGCGAAAGACCCTCATTGAGGTGGATTGACACAATGGCTGCAACAGTGGTTTCCAGCGTAGCAATGTGAGGAAGCTCAGGACTGGGCAATATTTCATTCCGCTGTGCATAGGGTTGTGATGAGATGAAACCAGTACTATGGTCCCTAACAGCAGGCAACACCCTGGAACTCTTCTATACTCATTATCATTTGTGTTTAAGTAGTCTTTATAATTATTTTATTTGCAACTGGTTTTATCACTGAGCCTTAAGCTTAAACAGGGTAGAGGATAAGTGATTTTGCTTATTACGTTATCTCTAGTTTCTCACATAGAGTAGACAATAAATATGTTTAAATCCTTACGCGACAAACAAATATGTCATAATTATTCAAAGAAAAACCAATAAAATCCAAGTTGGAGTTTAATTGGTCTCATAATAATTGATTAGTATGAGTTAGTTTAGTAAATTTCATGAAAAAGTATACTCCAGAAATTAAAATGTAAATTTATATACATTTTATCATTTTTTTACAACAATCCTATTAAAAATCGAAGTATACAGTGCAGATGCCATCATTTTAGAAAGACTGTTAAATGAAAAACAGAAAACAGAACATTGCACTATGTTTCCAGAAATACTTAAAAGTTTCCATTTGGAAGACAAACCAAAAAACTAATAAATAAGGATAGTCGCATGTAAGTATTGATATCAGAGACAAATGCAATAAAGTTAAGCTAAATATAAGAAATTCAGTTTAAATAAAACTTGATGTTAGTAGGCATGATCAATAGAATTATGCTTTGTGATTAATCTTTTAATAAAACAACATAATACCAAAATTAAATTACCAGAGTGTATTTTCAATTCAGTATGTAATATTAACACACTGGTATAATTCTAATCTTTGACATACAACCTATATATTCTTAATAGATTATTATATTTCACAAATTAATTTGTCCTTTCCTAAAACTTTTATTTGTGAATTTTAATATTTAATAAACAAGTCCCTGAAATCCAGTCTCACAACGTATTAGTCTAATGTTAAAAAATTACTCAAGGGAGCAACAAAAATCCATTTCCATATTGGTTTAATAAACTTTCTACTCATCTTATATTTTCAAAGGAAACCTCAAATAAGCATTAGGTAAACCAGTGTCATACTCGCATAGAACGGATTAGCTTCAAGATAGAAATATTAGCTGCTATAGTAACAGTACCCTATGAGACACAAGGACCAAGGGAGATCCTTCTGGCATCACAGATGTGTTTCTTTGACATGCGACACTCAATATTAGGCTCCATAAATACATTCCCTCCTCCACTCATCACGTTTTCCCCCCTTATTCTCTTTGACTTGCCGTATGTTTTTTTCCAGTGTCCATAACTAGTTTGAATTAGAACTGAAGAAAGAAAAAAGAAGAAAATAAAATAAATATTACGTTTTCACATTTATATATGAACATGAAAAAGACCGCTTCAAGATAATCGAAAATTATCTCTCTGTCTTCCTTTGGTTAAGCATACTAACTTAACATTTAAACAGTCAGAAAGATGAGCCGGCAGATATTATCCTCATCTACAATTTTAATTTGTCTATCCTCAGAAGCTTTAAATCAAGTATGTTTCCTTTCTATTATGTACTGCTCATATGCATTCACCCAGAGTATTTGAACACAATCCTTCTCTTCTTTGTCCTTAATCAAGATACCCCATGTTCTTGTCAACAGAGCAACAGGTGTTCCAGCCTCAACAAGCAGCACTAGGAAACCTTACCTTTGTCAGCGCCTAGATTCTAATGTTTGTGATGTCTCTGTAATGTCCAATAAAAATATCCACGTTTGATTGAACAGTGTTTCCAATTTAACATATTAGGACATAGGATGTATTTTTCAGGGTTTCATTTTGCAGTGCACAGGGTCGCCATGGGTCAGACTGAGTGATGGCACCTAACAACAACGATATTTTCTAATCTTATTTAAGTCAGAAATGGAGATGCCATAGGTTTTCAGTAGTGAATTCTTTAGAAGTGGACAGGAAGAGACATCCTGCTGGATAAAGAAGAGAGGGAGTGGAAAACAGGGAGACCCTTGATGGAATGAACTGATGTAGTAGCTCCAACACTGGGGTCTAGCATAACAATTGTGAGGACGATGCAGAAGCAGGCAGTTTTGTTCCATGGGCACAGAAGCACCGAGTTGAAACTGCCTCACCAGCCCCTAACAACATGGAGATGGCAACCATTCTACAGTAGAGGAACTAGGGAATCTCATACACAGCGAATCGGCAATGTAAAAAAAAAAATTAAGAGGTGAGAATGAAATACACATATGTTATGCTTGAAATAGTCATAGATTCCTGACCTGAGCTACTTAATCTGACTGCCAACAGAAAACAATGGATTGACTGGTGAATGTAATATATTTTCTTAAATAGCTCTCCATAATATAGTACATTTCTTTTCAGCATTTGAAGAGTTATGTTCAATCAAATGTGGATCTTTTTATTGGGCATTATAAAGATACCCCTAAATGAGAACATCCCAAACTTATTCTGAAGCTGATTTTGACTCACAATGATCTATGTGTCGGATCTGAGCTCCATAGGTTCTCTGGCTGTCATTTTTATAAAGAGGATCAGCAAGTATTTCTTCCACAGAGCTGCTAAGTGGGTTTGGACCATCCATCTCTTGGTGAGCACTGAAGCACAAATCAGGTTGCTCCCCAGGGACTATTATAAAAACACAAACTAGAGTAATTCAGTGCTGCATTTTAATATAGAAAAGATTAGACTAATATAATTATAAATATAAAAGTTATTAATGTGTCTGCTGTACTTTTACTAAAATAATGTACATGCCCTTGGCCTGAGTTTCTGGACACACCCTCGGGATTCAGGCCACGTGCCAGAAAACCCTGGGGCATTGGATCCTGAACCTTTAAGGCAGACAGCACGCTCCAAAGGCCACCCTGGAGGGTTCCAATGTAGAAACTCCATTAGTTCACCCTTAGGTGAACTGGCCCCCACCTCAAACACACCTGCAACCTGAGGACTTCAGACTGAAAATTCATGGATTTTGTAGAAGCATAAGACAGCTATACCTAGAGCATTAGATTGTCATTGGGCAGGCAAACATTGATTTAGTACATCAATGCCCTATTTGTTGTATTAAGATATACATTATTCTGGCCGACCTGTGATCAATATTGTCAGGGAATATTATTGTAAATTTTGCCTGACAATCAACTCCCATTGTTTGTGTAAACAGTATCCAGCCACAAAAGGATTTATTCTGTACAAGTGAATAATTCTGGTATTGTGATATGGAGCTATCCTACATTGGGCCCATATCCCTCTCTCAACAGTGTTTTAAAAATTAGTACTAGGGACTAATCCATGACAATATTAACAATACATCTATATGTTTCAGGGATATGATTGATATAACTCTCTATCATAAATTAACAAGGGAGTCTCTAAAAGGAGCAAAAGGCAGATAAATAACAAAAATAGTAAATTCAGAAATGGACTTAGGGATTCCACTAAATCCTAGCTCCAATTTAAGAATAATTCATTTTCACATCATGATCCTGCTCCACACTGATCCTTAGGAAGGGAATAAAGAAGATTTGGGTGTTATAGAAAATTGTGGTGAAGCAATTCTATGTTACCCGGCTATCTGGTAGAGTAGCATCTGGAGCCTTAGAGGCTTGTTTCCAAAGAAGCAGCCACCTGAGTGAGATGTCAACTAAGTCCACAGGGAGGAAGTGCACCAACATCTGTGACCCAAGGTTGTAAATCATAAAACACAAAACGAAGGGAGGAAATACAACCAGAGCCTCAATGGGGAGATTCTGGATGGCAGAGGCTATGGATGCCAGTGGAAGCCCAGTATACATTTGTGAGCTCTACACAGGAAATAAGCCTAGGATGACACCCCTCTTTCCATATCGGAGGCATGGGAATCAACTGGTTTCCAAAGAGAGAGTATTATAGCAATGACCATAGGCAAGCAAAACAATACACTGGACTTGAACAGTCAAACTTGTCGCTTGTTCCCCCTCTGAGACAAGTTGGCCTTCATCTGATGGTCCACTTTTTCTGTGGTTTTTTTCTCTGTCTTTTTCATACTGGGGCTTATCTGTGATGTATCTTGGTATTGTGGGTAGCCCGTTTGAATTTTTGCTTTATGGTTTTTTGTTTTTCTTTATACAAAACTCAGGCTTGATGAACCTATAGAGATAAGTCAAAACAGGCTTCTTCAGGTGTATAGTGGGGTAGGGAAAAGGGGAGCTGAGATCAAGAAGTTCAAGAAGGAAGAGATTATTTTGAAAGGAATTATGATAACAATTGTATAATATTGCTTGATATGATTGAACTATGGAATAATATATCTGTATTAACTCTCAATCAAAAAGTTTTTAACAAATGAGAAATACATACTATGTACATTAAACCTTTTTTTTGGCCAATTGTACTCTCTTCCCATCAGCTTGTTCCTAAGTGTACTATGTTCATTATTATTATTATTTAACTTCTAACTAATTTTTTAATTTTTTCCAGATTTACAATATTTTTAATAGTGAAAAATATAAGTGAAAACTATAAGTGAAATGACTTTTTAAAAACATGTATACCAAATCCTGGTGGTTTTCCAGAGATATACACAGTGTCTTCCTACAGACCTGCTCATATGACTTGTGAAGTCAACATATAGCAAGAATACAAATAAAATGCTACATATCCTGTGTCCTAATGCATTACAGTAAAATTTTATGCTGAAAGATTCTCTTTAAAATGTGCTTTTAAAACTAATTTTATAAATTCTCAAAACTGAAACATGTATAAAACTCTGGGTTTTATGACTGAAAGTCACAAAATAACAAAAATCATAAAATGTAATGATCATTTGCATATATATAGTTTATTCTTGTCTGGCTGAAGAATATACATATAACCCATAAATTAATACATATTTGTTCCATAAAATGCATATTCCTGCTTTTTTATAAGCAAAATTATGACTTATGGTATGGTCACTATACTCACACAAATTGTGCTATTTTAGGTGGTACAAAGTACAAGCCAATGTGACTGCTTTCGAAAGGTCTTTGCCCTCAGGAAGCGATCACTGGAGATTTGAGTGCTTCTAGCAAAGTGTGGTGGCAAAATCAGCAGATGTCCAGCTGTCAGAAAAATGTAGTATCTGAAGTCTTAAAGGCTTTTCTCAAAACAAGCAGCCAATCTAAGTGAGGAATCAGCCAAGTCCATAGCGAAGAAGCACCGCCTGTGTGATCCAGGATTGTCAATACTGAAATATAAACCCAGAGGTGGGAACAGAACCAGAGTCTAAATTCTAAACATCCAGTTTAAGGAATGCCATGGAGAGCCCACAATCGATCTTTAGGATCCATAAGGGTATAGAATCTCCGGTGAATTCCCACTGACCAGAGTTTAGGAATGCAAATAACTTCAATATTAGAAAAATAGCATTGGAAAGTAGACTTTAGCCCTCGTAGAGAGGCAGGGATGTAACACCTTGTCATTAGATATCCCTTTTGACCCATTTTGAAAGTATCTTAGTTTTTAATATTTAATCTTTTTTCTTCTGAGGTTTTATTTGGTCATTGTGGCTGGGGCCCTTTGTGTGTGTGCTTGTATTATTATTATTTTTATCACCTCAACATGTTTGAAAAAACATGGCACATTTGTGGGAGAAAGACAAACTTGGAAAAAAAAGTGTAAAAACATACTTTTTGTAAAATAGTGTAAATATTGTCTTACTTTAATAATAGGCTTGCATACATTTAGAACAGCACATTTTCTGTTTTACAGATAAGGATGTGAACCTCTGAGAAATTGCATAGGTTTTAATATCACTACTAATCGAGAGAGGCTGGCATTCCAAGTCAGATTTGTCTTGGTGCTTAAGTTCATATTTTTACCCCAAAAAGCTACTAAACATATAGTCCTACCTTTCCAGACTCTGTTTTCATTTCTCAAATGTCATCTCCCCCCCTCCACTGATATACTTCATAAGTTTATAAAATAAGTATTGTACTATTATTATCATTTCTAGTTAAGATTGGAGAAAATGAACACTGTCCCTGGTGAATCCACTCTGACTGTGGACCAGGGATGCAAAGAGCTTGGCTAACATGAAGAAAGCATTGGAAAGTGGATTGTTGCAGATGCAGGTAGATTAAAATTGAGCACCCTATTATTTGATCTCCCTTATGATCTATTTAAATTTGTTCTAGTTATGAATATAATTTGGTTTATGTTCAAGTGAGTTTTAAAATTGGTTTTACTTTGTTATCCTTGCTAATTTTTGTTTGTTTGTTTTCTAATGTTCTTCTGTATATGAAATCCAAGGTAGATAAATCTAGAGATAGTCATTGGATTAATGGTTCCTTGGGAGTATGATGGGAAAGGTTGGGGGAAAAATGGCTCCCCATGTCCCAATAACGATGCTAATAACAATGAGTACAAGAATGAAGGAAACGTTCTAAAACGGACCGTGGTGATGATTACACAACTCCTCTTTACATGATGGAACTATGTGTGAATGATATTCCAATAAAACTGGTGGGGGAAATGTGCAATCAAACTTCCCAAGACCTCAGAATTAGGATGAACCAGAATCAGAATTTGAACTCAGTTATTCTGAATCATCGGCGCTTATTTTGCTAAATAAATCACTAGGCTTCATTAATGCTTTTATGAAAACATAATTTTGTGGTAACTGCTTCAGAAAACGTTGAAAAATGGGTAAGACGTACCAGTATGGAACCCTGGTAATGAAGCCAAAAAAGGATCCTGGGGGCAACATCTGTTTTTGTTTTATAACATACACTTTCGATGTGAAATTACTCTGGAAGAGGCTATTAGCTTTTACTTGAGTCCGTTTCATACATAACATATAGCTTATGTCTACTATCCAAGGAGAATAACCACATAACAGTGCCTTAATGTGATCACTGAATGGTTTGCTAAGTGGCAGAATTCATTTGTATGTTCATTTTATAATTCCAATGGTCACAACTCTGATTTATAAACAGTTGATATGATTTCTGATCTTAGTGGACTGCTATACATATTTTTTCTTATATCCATTTGTTATAACCTATGAGATTTATCTCATTGTTTGGTACTTGAACTGAGAAATAAATCACTTTTCATATAGCAGTTCTGGTAATAGCAGTTTGTACCATAATTAGCTGGTGGGAAAATCAGGGAACTCTATATGTTTACTTTATTCAATGTTGAAAGATAAAAGATAACACGAGAAAAGGTTGTTTATCTTGGGACATCATCAAGTACTTTGGAAGTTTTGTTTTGTGTGAATGAACATTTGAACTGGCCAATTGGTGCAATTATGTAGCTGTATTCTGTTCTTCAATATGGCTTTATAATGCCAGGAAACTCTCCTTGAATCACTCCCACAAAGAATTTGGAATGAAACCCGGTGTAGTGTAGTTGATTCTGTGTCTTATGATTCTATAGGGCAGGATAGAACTGTCCCAGAGTTTTATAAGGCTATATTTTTTTAAGAAGCAGACTGCCACATCTTTACGTTGGGAGAAGCTGCCGAGTGTGAACCGCCAAACTTTTGGTTCCCATCTGAGTATTCTACCCACTCTGACAACAGCGTTCCTTGGAATGGCAATAATTCATTTAAGAGCAATCTGTTTCCTTCTCACAGATAACAAGATTATGTAATTTTGAGGCACAGAGATAGTTCCTTTCTATGTGACAAGGCACAAATGTTCCAATTATCCACTCATCTTGGCTCAAAGCCTATTATAATTCTTAAAATTGGATTTTTCTGCAGAATACAGAGGTTGGGAAATTATTTTCTGATTGAAAAATGTGAAAAGCTAATCTACTCACTTTGTACTCTTTGATGTCTAAATTCTTTTAGTATCTTTAAATAATTCCACATAAAGTACTTAATATTAACTGTTTTAAATGATTATGTGGGATTTTTGTCGTTAGAGTGTTTACAAATCACAGCGAATTTGTACGGTATAACTCTTCAATAAGTCAATATTCAGATAAAATCTTTATGCATTCCAGGAAAAAATAAACTAAATGAGAGAAACCTCTCAATGAAGTTTATCTATGGTCTATCTTCAAAACAGAGATGAATTGCTGTTGCCATATCAAATGTGTGCAATCCATACAGATCTTTAAAACTGCTGCACTTAGCAATACTGACTGATGTTAAAGTACTACCTCTCGCCCCAACCCCCAATATGGATATGACATAGTTGAGTTTTCCAAGGTGAGATTATAGAGGTCAATGGACTCCTTAAATATCTCACCATGCCCTAGAGTAGGGTACAAATCCTTACCCAAAGAGGGCTTCTAGTGGATGCAAGTATACCGAATAAATACTATGAAATCATTTTTACATGGAGAAGCCAAATGAAATCAGTTCCCAAAGCTCGAATTTACTTTGACAAGCCCTCCCTTTCTCTATGCATCCAATCTATGGGGAATCAGAACTTTAGGCTTGACTGACATCATTGGCTTACTCTCCTGTAAGCAAATAATTAATTGCACTGAACTAGTACCTCTACCCTGGAGGAACTGAGAAGCTCATGTAAAAACATCACTTCCAATTCAGTGCTGCTGATGGTGAATAACAGTCAGTGCTTGGCAACCACTAACACCTCCGAGCCGATGGGCCGAAGACGTTCCCGAAGAGTTTGTGGTGGTGGTTGTTTGCCTATGATTGCAATTAAGTGACAATACTCACTGGTAACTAAATTGAGTTGAATAATAGGGAAAACAATAATGTAGAAAACCATATTTAGTTCTATAAAATAAGAGGGAAGTAAAAAGGGATGCTACCAGGGTCTAGCTAATACATGCATGGATTGATTCCAGACAAAATGTATTTTGAAACATCTCTGCAATCAGTGTATGACTGCAAACAAGTTCTCTCAGAAATACACTTGCCTTCATCTCATTTGAATTTAATTTTAAAAATATTTTTTGTGCCGTGGGGAAAAATGATTTCTAGGTATGGGCTAATTTAAATTTTTTAAGAAAACACAAGTGGATGTCTTCCCAAAATATTGAAGCTTTGCAATATGTTTATGGGAATGCTTTCCACATAACAGCAGTTTTTAGATGTTTCAAATGTTCTCAGGGAGCCTGGCAGGTCACAAACATGAGCCAAGAGGAAGACCATTCACCTTGGCCAATGAAGAAAACATGGATAACATTCCAAAACTAATAGAAGGGGACAAAAGACTCATTCCTAATGTGAGAACTTCTAAAGTTGGGTTCTCATATGGATCCGTATTTTCAATTTTAAGCAAACAAGGTAATCCCAGCAGATTTTTGGCTGACTGTGTGCTAAAATAGTGGGAACATCAACTAACGCCAAGAGCTGATCTTTTCATCAGTCTTCTAAACAAGGTAAACGTTAATGAAAACCAATCGTAACTTAAGAATAGTCCTGGCTCTATCAATAAGGTGGGTCCAAGGTAGGTAGAGAGGTAGGCCCACTCAAAACAATAGCTTCTCAGGGCATCTGGTGAACAGATTATAAACTCCAGACAGAGAGGTCAAATCTCACAAGGCAACAGGAATTGATGGAGGTTCCAAAGGGGACCTTTTGATAGATTTTCTTGAAGGACACAGGACAGTTATAAAGAACTATTATGTAAAGAAAAATTAAAGAACATTTAAATATTAACTACGTCCACACAGAAGAAGCACGTCGGCCTGTGTGAGCCAAGAACTGTACATAATGAAATCCAAATCTGAAGGCAGGAAGAGTATCCGAGTGTACATTCCGAACACCTGGTTTGAAAAAGGCTGTGAATGACAGTAGAAGCCCCAAAGCCACCGTGTGAGAGTCCTCACACAGAGTGAGCCTTCAATGAATCCCCTATGACCAAAGACGAGGGATGTGAGTACTCCTGCTAGCACACAGAGCAGTGTAAAGTCAATTTGGCAGATGTAGTCAGGTTAAAGTGTAGCACCATATCCTCCAATTTCCCTTTTGACTGATTTCAGGTTTTTTTTTCAGTTTCTAGTATTTTCTGTATTCTTTTCCATTGAAGTTTTGTTTTGTCATTATTGTTGTTTTTATTTGTTTGTTTGATCTGATTTTCTGTCTAGGAAATCCAGAAGAAGTAAATCTATAGAGGCAGTAACTTGATAATTACCTTGAAGCAAGCCAGCGGAGGATGGGGGGAAATGGGGAGCTGATAATGATTCCAAGCAAGAAGAAAATGTTCTGAAATTGATTGTGGTGGTGATCATATAACTCTTCTTAATGTGACTGAACTATTAAAGTGTATGAAAAAAGAATCATATGCCAATAAAACTATTTTAACAAGAAAGAAAATGTAAAACTACATTGCTGATAAAAAGACCAAGAAAATTATGTCAAGGACTTTTTCTCCATTACATTGCCTGCCACTCTCCAGGAACAGTAAGTGCTATCTGACAAGAGAATTTTATTGGGAAACCATCCCCCGTCCATCCTCCAGTCCTGAAACTGCCTCTCAGAGTTCTGTTTGTTCCCAGAACGTAAAGAACATTTAAAACAACACAATTTGAGTCCCTTGAGGATGTCAAAATGACATGATGTAGACCAAAGAACATAGAAGCCTTCAGGAAAGGGTTAACCAAAACCAAAATCATTGCCACTGGCTGATACCCATTCCTCGTGATCAGCAGGTCAGGGGGCTTCAACAGTGTCTAGACATAGAAAGGGGACATGTTGGAAAACTAACAGCTTCACAATTCAATATTTTCATTCACCGGGGTTTCTGTGGCCCTGTGACCTCTGCAGCACACCTGTATAGGAGGAAGGAAAAGAGGGAAAGAGGTAAGAGAAATAGAGATAAAGGGCTACTGCTACCTGCAAGTTCAGCAGTTCGAAAGCACCAGCTACTCCATGGGAGGAAGAGAGGACTTCTACCCCTGTAAAGAGTTAGTCTTGGAAGCTCACAGGGGCCGCTCTGCCCTGCCCTCTAGGCTTGCTACAGATTGGCATCAACTGGACGGCAGCGAGTTTGATTTTGATTTGGAGGCCCCACTTTAACTCTTGGTATTTTCAGATAGATTCATTTTTCCAAGCCCAAGATGCAAAGACATATCAGCGTGAGAAGTATCCTGGTGGGCAAATCCATGCCTCCTGATCTAATTTCCTCTTTAAAACAGGATAGTTCTACAAATGTCTCATGCTATTTCTATATTCCGTCTGAATGAGTTGTGTTACTTCTCCCATGCCCCCCTTTATTTTTACCAAACAAGAACAGAACTGTATCATTTCAAAGTTGTGAAATGTAGTCGTCTGAATTCAGGGTGTCAGCATGGCCACAGAGTCACTGAAGGCTTTAGGAAGAGATCCTTCCTTGTGTCTCTTCGCCTCTGGTAGCGCCATGTATTCTTGGAATGTCAATGCATCTTCACATGATCTTCTTTCCTGCCTGCATCCCTTCTCTTTCTCTCTCTTTATTTTTTCTACTGAATATCTACATGTATTCAGTATATATATTCTATTTAATTACTTTTCATAAGTTCTTGTTTCAAATAATTAATAATAGAAAACAAAGAGGTAAGAATTCAGTCAATTAGTTTCAGTCCACATTTGATATGCCCCATATTTCTCTCGGTAATCCAATATCCACTAATCAAATAAAATAGGTATTAAGAATATATCTATTATAATTCCAATTTCTACCACCAAAATAATCGCCTACCACATTCGATTTTGCTGAGATGCTACTGGATGTGAAATCCTCCTTTTAACTCCTGACAGGCCCTGGACTTATTCAAATTTATAACTTTGCTTGCCTATTCCCTTCTCTTGCCTGATATGCTATTACTGGACATTCTAGTCTGTCAAATCCATATTCATCGTCCAAAGGTCTCTCACATGGAAACGTGCCCTTGGATTGTTTTCACGCTTCCGTTTGCCTCTATTTTCTTGGAGACACTACAAAACGAGCCACGGAAAACATGACATGCCTGACCTCCTTTGGCTGCCCAAAGGAGAAGAGCTCATCTGCAACCAGCCAGAGGGTGACTGCAACACAGCAGAGGTTAGCCAGACATGTCTCCATCCTCCATCCTTCTTTCTCCTGGTCCTAGCACCAGCCATTCCAGGATACTTCATGTTTTTCTGTCACGTTCAGTCATTTGTTACAACGGCGACACAGAATTCACAGATACTCCTCCCAATTTGGGGGGTTTCTTAGGGAAGCTAACAGGTCACCACAGTCAGGATCATAATACAGCAAGGACATAATCTTCAGTCCACAGCCTCACCTCCCTCAGCCAGCAGTCATGGCTCTTTCTGACCCTCAGTCTTTCAGTCACGTGGCCCCTTCACCTCTGCCTTGTTCTGTGGTCTGGAAAGATGGTCCCAGCTCTGCCTTCACGTTTCCTGTCCTGTTGTTTCTTCACCGCAGCTCCTGTGCTCTGAGGCCTCCGGCTTCAGCTTGCTGGGGGTCTGCGGCCTCCCTCCCTCCAGGTACCGAGGGCTCTTGATGATGCTCCATTGTACCTCTTCTTTCTTAGTGGTCTCTGGAACTCTCCCTTCCTGCTTCTCAGATGCCTCGTTGTTGTAGCCAGGGGAATAACAAAACTGACCAAACTCCTCTTGGTGTCTCACTCACCATATCGGCAAACATTTAGGGGGGGTACAGCGACATGGAAAGACCCACATTAAGACATTTTACTTCACCATAGCTGAGCAGTATGTTGAAGAACAGAGCATGGGGTGAACAAAGCAGAGAATGGCGTGAACAGAAAATTGGTGACTAGAGAATGGAGCGAACAGAAAATGCCTGAGCTTAAATTTCAGTTTTGCCACCTAGTAGCTATAGGAATTTGAGTTAGCCACTTAAACATTTGGTGCCTCAGTTTCTTCATATGCAAAATATAAACAATACTTTGTTTCTAACTCAAAAATATGAACTTTGATAAGGCAGTAAATGCTTAGCAAATTGCTGTGTTCATACTAACTGCTCTTTGGGAATGTCTTATTGTTATTATTTGATAGTTATTTGAATATTCCTCATTACTCCAAAAGGAATACAAGGATTTTACACAGGGATGCAAGTTTGCTCTTATTTTTGATATTCTATAGAATGTAGGAAAATATTTGGTCTGCTATAGTTAATCATTTTATATTTGTTTATTTTTAAACTGGATATAAATAAATTACATCAATGTCTGCTTCAGAGTTCCTTTGCAATAGTCTTATGTATTTTTTTTTCTTTTGTTTCCCTTCTTTATTTTCTGATGTAATTCCAACTTTGGTGGTTACATTTGGTTTATCACATCCCTGCTGGGCTTTAATTGGAAATGTTGTTTTCTTCTCTCCCTGAAGGGTGGGAAGAGGAGGAAGCATATCAGGATTCCCCCCATAGGTGGCTGCATTCCAGTGGGCTGGGAAAGGAACCACTTCACTCCTACCTGGAAGAGTTCTGTAGTGGCAACATATGCAGCTTGTAAAAGCAAATTCTTTGGGAGATCTTCTACATCTCTCTCGATGCAATAAGCCCAATGACTGCTATGCACTGAACGCTTACCATGACTGGCTCTCTGTGATACACTCCTCAGAGTATTTTAAATGTATCCCTTTAACTGTACTAAGACCTCCACATCCAAAAGTAGACAACTAATATTATAGCAAAATGCAAATTTGACTCCGGAGGAAATAGCTCTTTGTTAAGCTAATTCTTTATATATTAATATCAGGAGACTTCCTTTAAGCTTCAGTATCTATTTTTACTAAAACAATATTTTCAGTGGCTAATTGCTTATTCTCTTTACAGAGTACACATGTTAGTAGGAGAAAGAGCACAAAATCACTTAAATCCTGACAGAAGTGGATGGACAAAAAAGTACTGTTTAAGGTTAATTCCTTACACAATTAACTGAGAATTATGTTCACCTGTTTTCTTTTTTGTCTTTTGCCCTTCTTCTTATTCATCCTCTCCCCCACCGCCACCCCCAACACTTTTATGTTGTAGTAATCTGGGATTTTGAGTTTCAAAAATGTAAGCTCCAAAGGACTTAGCTTCTAATATTTAGGCTACATATTCTAAACTGGCAAAACTATATGCCACATGAAACTATATATTTCAGAATATCACAAGCAGGGATGGATAAAATGCTCTGAATTAAACTGGGAAAATATTAGGAAGTTGAAAATCAGAGATAGTCATTTAGAAGGGTGAGTCCTCAGGGAGTGTTATGGCGTACCCATGTTCTGTCCAGGATTTCAAGGTGGCCTGTGAGACGAAGAAGAACTGCATCGGCCACCCTTAAAGGAACATCTTGAAAGCCACCGGCTCTCCATATTTCCCCAACAGAAGGATGCAAAATCAGAAACAATCTATGTTGGAGGTGTCTGGACAAAATTTTGAAAACAGTTCTATAAACCATTCATGTGCCTCAGAGTACTATAAACCCCTTGTCATTGAGTCAATTCCGACTCACAGCAAAACTATAAGAAATAGAAGAACTCCCGCCATAGGGTTTCCACAT
The DNA here is from genome assembly GCF_000313985.2 of Echinops telfairi. NCBI lineage: Eukaryota > Metazoa > Chordata > Mammalia > Afrosoricida > Tenrecidae > Echinops > Echinops telfairi. Next base: position 27,327,680 of record NW_022103908.1, on the reverse strand, counting down.
GGCACATGGTACTCTGAGAGTAAGTGCTAAGCCTCTTGAGTAGACTAGCCAAAGGCTCGACAGAAACAGAATAATCAGAACCCACTGCCATCAAGCATGGCAATTCCTAGGGTCACAGTTAGGGAGACCAGTCCAGACATGTCTGTTCCTGTGAAGAAAACCAGTAATGTCTGTCATCAGCGAAAAAGAGGGCGGCAGCCGAACTGCTCTACAGCAAGGGGACAAAAGCCACACGGTGGTTTTGCAGTCCCAGAGCAGGAGTATCTGTGTATGCCCTGGCTGCTGCAGGTGGCCATAACGCAGGCAGTTATGCAGGCATAAAAGGAACACAGTAGTCAGTTATTTTTTAATTCTCTGAAGGTTTATTTACCCAAGAAAGTTTGTGAAAAGTTAATAAAATTTATTTTTTTATTGTTTCACAATGGAAAACTGTAAGACTAATATATGCTTCACTTTAAAAACTAATTGGAATCCCAAAAGAAATTTAACATGGCATAAATCTATCTAAAAAAGTACTCTAAAGGATAAATTGTTCCCAAATATCTAGTATTATATGACAAGTATGTGTTTAGGAAAATCCCATCATCATTTTGAGGAAAGATATCAATATGTGATAAGCCAACCTTGGGAATTCAGTATGGCCTTCATTTTCAGACTGCAAACTACTATGCTAAGGTCTTTGCGAGTCACTCAGCATACTTCATCCCATAGACAGGGAAAGAGTGTTGATGGGCTTGCCCAAAGTCATGGTCAATGTAGCTGATGGACTTGGTAGAGGACATTTTCAGGCCAAGAGAAACAAATCAAGTAACACTCATTTATATATAAGAAAGAGCTTTACTTGTCTGTGCATAAGAAAGAGCTTTATATCAAGAAGTAATTATACATCAAGAAGGTATGCTGACCCAGTCCAACCCAATTCAATAAGTCAGATGCTAGTCCGTAAGTCCTTCAGACTCATGTAGCCACATGCTAGTGATGCAGAATGGTGAACCAAGAAGCACAGGAATCACAAACTGGTTGGAGCAAAGTCCCATGGATCCAATGCCAGTGGATACATGGCAGGGTACCAGTAGCTTTCAAGGTCATCAGAGTCTCATCAAGCAGAAAGGTGAAGGGGCAGAGAGAGGAAGTTTCCAGAACCCCTCACACACATACAAAAGGCCACACCCCCAAGAAGGTGACCTCAAGTTACCAATCGATTGACACATTTGATTCCCCCTCTAGCCATGAATATTAGTTGATGTAAAATCATTCAACTAACACTTAAATAAGACTAAAGACAGGAAAGGCCTTACAGAGCTGTGTGTCTATATTAACTTTTCAAAAACAATAAAAATTTACTTACGGGTTGGAAACAAGGAAATAGGGGCGCTGGTGATATAATGGTTATGCCTGCTGCAAACTAAAAGGGATACAGTTAAACCAATGCTGTGGGAGAGAGGTTTACATGTAGATAATAACAGGAAATTTTATGGGGCAATTCTACTCTGTTACATAGATCAGAAGGAGTCAGAATCTACATGATGATGAACAATAACAAGAATCAAGGAAAATATTTAATAATATTTTAATTAAAAATTGTTTTACTGACATGCATAGAATCTCTTGCGTGGAGGTGAACATACTTGACATGATTAGATCAGTTCAACATTCAGTAGTATGGCTGATAAGAATGATGTTAGGTTAAACTAGATGACTAGGAAGGATCAAATGAAGATATATGTAGATGTACAATAAATAGGAAAAGAAGATGGATTGGGAGTGGGATGTGGGAATAGGATGCATTGAGGATGACTAGTCAAATAATGAGGCCATTTACTGCAATAGTGAATTCTGGAAATGAGAGTTAGAGGTCTCTTTGAGACATTTAAAAAGAGATCTCAAGATGACAACTGGATCCTTGGAACTGAAGCTGACAGAAAATGTAAACCATCTGTATACAAGGATAATAGAAACTACAACGTCAATACAATTTCTGGAAAAAAAGTCAGGTTAAGAAGGATTTCAACTGTAAAACCAGAGCAGTAACATAACTTACTTTAATGTTTATGAAATTGTCAGCATTGTGGCCATAGCATATTCATCACCCAGTTAATATTAGTTCTTGTTATCAGCTGCTATTATTACTATAAATTATTATTAGTATTACTGTTTTCTGGTTTGAGGGAAATGTAATTATTTTTTGTATTTACAAAAACTAGATGAGCTTAGCAGGAAACCAATTAATGTGGATTACATCATAGAGTTTCATAAATCTGGAGGGATTCTGAAGCCAACAGCCATTTTGGAAAAACAAAAAATCCAAACAAAGCAAACGCAAACAAAAACATCAGATGAATGTTACAATGTCCTCAATAAAAAAATAAGATCATTCAAGCACCAGAGATGGTTGAAATAAGAAAGAATAAAATTAAGCAATATATGCCTACCAAAGTCTTTCAGAGCATATCTTTGTGGTGATTACCTATTTAATCAGAATAAAACATAACACACTGACTAGTGCATACTGTCACTGAGAAAGCACACTTGCCTAGTTATTAGGCCTAGCCTTAGATGACCTTCCAGAATCTTTCATGAGTTGTGAGGACAATGTTTCCCTTTGGGGGATGATTAACATTTTCTTGCAATTAGGCATTATTCAGGGTTATCTTGATTAACTTTTCTTGTCCTCAACAGTGAGACCCAGCTCAGTGGATTGCTATATTCTAACTTCTGGTACAAAATCTCATATGAAAAAAGGGTCTTTGAAAATGTCAACTGTTAAGTTAGCATGAATTTCTGAAATAAGGTATGTTTTAGTGCTGCATGGTAGGAGTCTTTATAAACCAGGATAATAGACACTGACAGATAGACACAAAGTAAGAATTCTAGGAGAAATCAAAGGCACAGATTGAAAATCCAAGACTCATTGGCTATCACCATAAATTGAACCAGGCCTGGGACGGAGTCTCTCAGAGATCTCAGAAGGAATTAACATAGCTAAGAACCTGATTATGACTACTAGCCTCCTGGATTTTGAGGCAATCCTTTTATTTTTCTTATAAGCCACCCCAAATGGTGGTGGTTTGTTAAAGCATCAATAAGAAAAAAATTACATCAAGTGACAATGTGAAACAGAAGCAATTGTGGAGGGAATATATTTTTTAAATATGTACCCTCTTTATGTAGGTTATTTGTTAATGAAACACTGACATAAAACACCATTAAGTCTCTACCCTGTATCACTCTCCAGATTCTAGCAATCTAGAAAATGTATCTCTAGATCTTGCACTGTAATCATAAGGGATAGAGACATTATAGTATAAAAAAATGAGGAAAACTTCATTAATGGTAAATGGCATAACAGTAATAAAATGAGTTGGCATGGAAGTTAATGGTACATAATTCACATAGAAATAAAAAGAAGTAAAGTATGAATAAGAAAACAAGACCCAACAACATATTGTATACTAGAAACACACCTCATAAACAAAGCTGAAACATACTAAATATCAAAGGTGGAACAAAAGCATATCAAGTGAATGAAAATTAAAATTTCAGATATTAATATCTGGAAAAAATTGGATTCAAGGTAAATAACATGAGACACGAATGAATATTACACAACGATTAACGGACAATAGACCGAGAAGACATACACATAATAAACATCTATATTCCCAGTGAAATTTTCTGAAAAGATATTAGTCCAATCTTCACAGAATTGAAGAGAGAAATAGATACCTCAGACTTCCATTTGCCACTCTCAAAATAAGACAAATATGAGGGGGAAAAAACTCAAAGACACAAAAGAGCTAAACAACAAAATTAACCAACTCCTCCTCCTAGATATATAGAGAACACTTCATCCAAGAATGATGAATACATATTTTTCTGCAATGCACCTGGAACACTCAATAATAGACATGTTAGGTCACAAATTAAGCCTTAACAAATTCAAAAAACTTGAAACCCTCATATCACAGTGTTAGTGAACTAGAAATTAAAAAAAAAATAATAGAAAGAATAGAAACATAAAGACAAACATGTAGAGACTGAACAACACATTACTTAAAAATAACTGGGTAAGAAGTTCAAATGAGGGATAACATTAAGAAATTCCTTGAAACAAACCAGAACACAACACAACATACCAAAAGGTGTGGGACACAGCAAAAGCAATGATCAGAGCTTAAATTACAGTAATTAACATACATATGAAAAAAAGAATAATTCCCCAAACAACACCTTAACCCAACATCTTCAACAACTAGAACAAGGGAAACATTATAACCTCCCCAACCAGAGAAGAAATTATATCTTGAGGATCAGCGCATAAATAAATGAACTGGAGCAACTGAAGTTGGTTCTTTATAAGGATTGATAAAATCGACAGACTGCTGGAAAACTTAACAAAGGAAAAGGCAGAGAAGATACAAATATCTAAAATTAACGATGAAAAGGTAATATCACAACAGATCCAAAGGAAATAAAAAGAATAACACCCTATTATGAAAAACTGTACTTTAACAAATTTAATAGAAGAAACTGACAAATACCTAGAAATTCAAAATCTACCCAAGTTACTGCAGATGGATGTAGAAAATCTTAATATACAGATAAAAAAGAAGAAATAGAGAAAGTCATCAAGAAATTTTCAACCAATAAAAACCCAGGGACAGATGACTTCACTGGGAATTCTACCAAGTCTTCAGTGAAGAGCTGTCACCAATATTACACAAATTACTCCAGAATATCGAAAAGAACAATGAACTCCCAAAATAATTCTATTAAGGGAACATAACCCTGATACCACAGTCAGGCAAAGACACAAAAAGACAGAAAACTACATGCCAATCAATCCCTCATGAACACAGATGCAATATTTCTCAATATTCTTGCCAATAGAACCCAACAACATATAAAAAAATAATTCCCTATGATCAAGTGGGACTTATACCAGGTATGAAAAGATCATTCACTATTACAAAAGTAAAAAAGAAAAATAATAAATATAATCTACTACATAAGGAAAAGCACAAGATTTCCATACTCATATAAATAGATTTAGATAGGTGTTTTACAATAACCCAACACCCATTTCAGATTAAAAACAAAACCAAAACCCTCAACAACATAGGAATAGAAGGGACATTCTCAACATAATAAATGCCATATATGAACAACCAATGGCCAACATCATGCATGCTCATTGGGGAAAAATGGAAAACATTTCTCTTAAATTCAGAAACTATACAAGGATACCCTCTTTCTCCAATCATATTCAGTATTATGCTGAAAGTCTTAGCCAGAATCATTAGACAGCAAAAAGAAATCAATGGAACAATTAAACAAAGAAGTGAAATGCTTGCTATTTGCAAATATGATTCTATATACAGAAACCGAAAGCCTCCACAACAGATTGTTGGAAACAATTGAAGGATTTGGCAAAGTAGCCGAATACAAGCTTAACACGTGGAAATCAGTCAGATTCTTATGTAACAGCAAAAAGAACTCTGAAAAAGATTTCAAGAAAAAAAATACCAAGTATATTAGCCACATAAAGGATGAAATACTTAGGAATAAAGTAACTAAAGAAACAAGACCTGAACAAAGAAATCTACAGAACACTGTTATAAGAAACCAAAACAGATCTACATAAATGGAAGAATATCTTAGGCTCATGAATAGGAAGAGGTAATACTGTGAAAAGGAAAATATTACATAAATCAAGTGGGATTCAAAAGCATTAATCAAAAATAAGGCGCCAGGAACAGAAGGACTAGCAATTGGAATGTTTTCACAATTTGATGAAGTACTGGCAGCACTCACTCATCTATGCCAGGGAATTTGAAGACAACTACTTTTCTAGCTGACTGGAAGAAATCCATATTTATACCCATTCCAAAGAAAGATGATCAATAGCATATCAAATTATAGAACAATATCATTGATATCACATGCTGAAGATCAGCTAACAATGGTCGCAGTAGTTCATTGATAAGGAGCTGCCAGAATTTCAGGTCAGACAGAAGAGAAGGTGGAACAAGGGATATTATTGCTGCTGCTGGGACTTGACTCAAAGGAAAGAATACCAGAAAGATGTTGTTCTATGCTTTATTAACTATGCCGAAGAATCCCACTATATGGAGCATAACAACACTGGACAGTCATGAGAAGAATGGGAATTCCAGAACGCTTCATTGTTTTCATTCTGAACATTTACATAGACCATGCGGCAATTAATTGTTCAAACAGAACAAGGGGATATTAAGTAGTTTAAAATAAGTGGTATTCTATGCCATATTATTTAATCTGTATGTTGAACAAATAATTAGAGGAGTTGGATTGTATGAAGAAGAATGCAGCATCAGGATTGGAGGTAGACTTATTAGCAGCCTTCAATATACAGATGATACAGATTTGCTTGCTGAAAGGAAAGAGGACCTGGATCACTTGCTGATGAAGATCAAGGATTGCCTTGGCTATAGATTTCAACTCAATGTCAAGAAAACCCAAATCCTTACAATTGCACCAGTAGGTAACATCATGAGAATACAGAAAAGATTGAAATTGTTAAGGATTTCATCTTGCTCAGATTCATAATCAATGCTCTTGGAAACAGCAGTCAAGAGATTTAAGGAAGCATTGCACTGTGTAAATCTTCTGTACAAGACCTCTTTAAAGTGATAAAAAGCAAGAATGGTACGTAGAGGACCAAAATATACCTGTCCTAAGCCTTTGTATTTTCAGTTGCCTCATGTGCATGTGAAAGTTAGACACTGAAGGAGGAAGACTGAAGAAAAAGTTGTTCTATTTCAGTTCTGGTGTCCCTGGTGAATGTTGGAGGCACCTGAACTACCAAAGGACAAACAGATCTGTCTTGATACAAGTAAAGTCAGAATACTCCTTAGGGGAAGGATGGCAAGACTTCATCTTACATACGTTGGACCTGTTATCGAGACCAACCAGTCCCTGGAGAGGACATCATGCTTGGTAAAATGGAGGGCCAGTGAAAAAGAGGACACTTGAAGAAGAGGCCATTGATGAGCTGGATTGGCACGTTAGCTATTACAA
>NW_022103908.1:27316207-27320160 GCF_000313985.2 Echinops telfairi | reverse complement strand
GTAGCCTCTTTTGGTAGTTACATAATCTGATGTCAATTCGAGAGGATTATAAGTGAAGGGGTGGAGTCTAGTATGGCGATCGGATCACAGCCAACGAGGGCTCTGTGTGGGCATTCCTTTCTCCTGGGAATTCTGGGAAATCGGTTTTCCTCCTTGGAGGCAGGAGACACTTCTCGCTCTGCTGACTCCCTTGGAGACTCTACTGACAAGGTGGACTCCCTCAGACATCCCTGAGAAGAAGCCATATGGACGTACCCTGATGCAGCCCTGGGTGCTGGAGCAGTCACTTAGAGACCCCTGTCAGTGCTGAGATGCTGACAATGCCACTAGATCCAAAGACTTTCTACCCACTTGCCTGTGATCGTCCTGTAGTTGGTGTCATTGTATGTGTTTCCTGAGTCTGAAGAGGACTTTATAGATTGGTATCAAACATATCGGCTAATATTGGACTTTTGGCTTGGACTGGACTCGGTTATACAATTACCCTTTATATAAAACTCTTATACACACATACGTGTCTATGTGTTTGTTTCTCTAGTCTACCCAGACTAACACACTTCTTACTACCTGACCTGAAACCTACTACATAGCCACAGTAATTAAAACAGCATGGTACTGGAACAATGATAGATATAGAGACCAATGGAACATAACAGAAAACCCAGAAGTAAATCCATCTACCTACATGCCACTGATTTTTGACAAAGGAAATATACATATCAAATGTGTTAGGGACAGCCTCTTTTTCTAACAAATGGTGTTGAAAAATTTTATCTCCATATGCAGAAGAATGAAACAGTATCTATAACTCTTCCCATGCACACATTTTCCCTTGAAAGTGCCCAATAAATGGGAACTGAAGACTACCATATGTGTGCTATTTCCATATTTTTTTGCCTTCTCCTCACATGTTTATTCCAGTCCTATCTTTATGAATGAATGTTGTTGAAAGTTTTGCTCTATCTGTGTGAGCAAAATTGCAAATTTCTAAGGCATGGGCAATATCGAAACAACATGGAACAGAAAGAATGTTAATATTGTGTTCTGGTATCAATAGAAAGTGAGAGAGGGTTAAATTAGAAAGGTAAGCAAGGAACAAACAATAGAGAGTCCTACATATTATTGTTCATGAAATGATGTATTTTTTAGCAGGGGAAATATATAATATGATTTATGTTTTATATTTCTCATTTTAGTTGTGTATTGAACACACAAAACGTGACTTCAAGGAGATGATTAGGATGCTAGTTTAAGTGAAAATATGGTAGTTTATATAACGGTGGTGAAATAGAAGAGCATGAATATTGGAAATTGGATGCAAGACACACTTCTGTCTTTGGTTTTACGTGAGAAATATCCCTTTTAAAATATGAGTTGGTAGTAAGACATGCCAGTGCATAGAATTTAACTGGAGAGTAAAATGTGTATATAAGATGCATATCTTGAATTTTTGGAACATCTTATGTATAAGTACTTTAAATATATATTTTAAATATGCTTAGGATGTAATAACAAAGAATATTGAATTTTTATGTATTTTTCCTAAGAGACTATAGAATTTGATAGTCTAACCCCTCCCCCTCTGAAATAGACGGCCTCTGTTTTTTGTTTTTTTTATTTTTAATTACAATTGTATAGAGAGGAGAGGAACAGTGAGTGCAGATGAGGCTCCCAAGTCAACCCGGCTGGAAGACAACATCATGAGTCAAAACCATACAACTCTTTCATTTTTCTCTTGGTAGATTCTGTACCATAATAAGTCTTATACTAATGAGGTGAGAGTCAATTACACTTTTATGCATCTGATTTTCATTTATGGAAATAGTGTAGTGAAAAAACATGTAGGCAGAATGGTAATAGATTTTGGGAGGCAGGATGATAGGAAGTAATTATTTAAGTGTTTCCTTAATTAATTATGTGACATCATATACATTGTTTACCATTTATTTCCTGATTGACATAAACATGAAGATCCTTCTTCCTCAATGACTCAGTATTTGTACCTCATTTGAGGACTCCAGGACAAAGTATATTTGATATTTAACCCCTAACTTCCCAATATTTAAATGGACAATTTAAACGCTAAATAACCTGAAGACTTGCTTCAAGTCCCATACATGATCAGTAGCATAAAGTGATTATACATACTAAATTCTAAGCTTAAACTCACTCAACCAAAAGTCAAATGACATTTTCAAAACACATGCTTTACAAACAAAACCTTCATACTCAATCTGTATATAAATGAGTAGAGACAAAGGTCTCTACTTTTGGCACCTGACAGTAGTAAGTCTCAAAGTGAGGACATGTGGGAAATATAAGGTAGCTAGTATAAAGTTAGACTTAAATGCGCATGTATTTCACAATGATTTACCACCTCAATCTTTTTACGTACATAGAAAATAGTCTGTTAATAATTTTTATGAGTAAATCTACATTTATAAACCTCTAAATAGCTTAAACGTGAAACATAAAAAAGAAAACTGGTAAAATAAAGATTGCTTAAGAATTTCTCAAGTGCAGTGAATGATCTTTTAATCATCCTTTATTAGTTTAAGCCATAAGAAGGCATGCAATCATTGTACAGTTATGTACAAATTCAAAACATGAGGCCTGGTATGCGGTATTTTATGGTTCTCTTGTTGTTATTCAAAGCTTATTAATGACCGGTGTTAATGCAGTGTGTGCCCAAGATGGATGTCATACTTCTTTAGAAGTGATGCATTTGGTAATATTTTGGTGAGTGTTTACATGAATGTGATTAATGATTGAAACAACTTGGTTTACAGGTGCTCTTAATAACTCCAGGTGAGGACGAACTAATAGTATTAGACAATACTTTCATCTGTAATACAATGTCTCCGAATATTCCCATTAAGTGGGATCCACTCAGCACTTTCTCCAAGTTTTACCTATCAGCTATAAATACCTCCTTATTTTCCATTCTACTCTGTGTTAACATAAATTAATAGTGATTTTACCAGTTAATTTCTTTTATCAGCCAATTCTTTCTCTGGAAGCGTGTAATGCATATGTGCTTATGAATGAACACCTCTTTTATCGATAATAGAACTTTCATTTAATGTGGCTGATTTTTAACTTGGCAATAGAAAATGGCACAATAAGAAAATCTAAGTAGAATTAGGTGAATACCTGTTCTTATATACAAGTACAAGTTACAAGGGTATCTAAAACTCAGAGCAATGGGTACTCTGGTATATTATACAGAGTCTTTAAGAATATGAACATTTTTGAGAAAATTACATCCCATACTTATTAGATGTAGGACCATGGGTATATAATGAAGCTTTTCTTAGTCAATAAACTGAAGATAAAAGAAGTAGCTACCTCAGATAATATACTACAGATGATATCTAATATGGTTGGAATTTATTAAACACTTGATAAATTACATTAATCAAAGCATATTATTAGTGGTAATAAAATTATTTCAAAGTAATTATGATTAAATTGAACAGTAGCTACATTATTTTACAGTAATTATTATTAAAGTGCTATAATCAAAGAATAATGTTGTAATGAAACTACTATTAATAATAATCAAATAATTAGTAGTAGTAAAAATAAATATTATTTTCATGGTCCTGTTGATTAATATTAGACATAAGAGAACATACATATAACTTCCATTTTTGTTGACTTTAAAATGTCTATTAATATTTTGACATTTCTCCTACAAGAGGGTGAAATCTAAATATCTCTTTATTAGACACAAGTTGGCTTTAATGACTTGTTTCTGGTAAGTAGAATATGGCAGCTTTGTAAAAAGTTCTCTACACCATACTGTAGAAAGCATGTAGAGTGGAAGATGACAGATTACCAACTGTTCTATCGCTCATTGCTTATCAAACATTCCTGGAGACTGATTTCAGTTCCAGGAATGGTTTAACTGTCATTGCAGGAGAGTCTGACTTCGATATTGTGTTAGTCTG
>NW_022103908.1:27305203-27315794 GCF_000313985.2 Echinops telfairi | reverse complement strand
ATCCCTCCGCCCTTCAATTAACTCCACATGTGTTTATGGGCCATGTTGGCACAATAAACTAACAACCTCAGATATTATTATTTCAAGTTATTATTTTGAGCTACATTTTAGGCACTAATTGATTAACAAAACTCAGTCATCCAATTACCGCAGTCTATCCTTTTACCTTAAAAAAATATGTTCCTTTCACCATCACGGTTATATACTTTTATGAATCAAATCTGGGAGTTGTTTTTTAAATTAATTAATGGTAGTATACTCAGCATAGACATATATGGAAGAGGTCAAGTTGTCTGAAGAGTAGCTTGGCCCGGGATGAGGATAATGCTGTGTAGCCTGTTATGCAAGAGGTCATGCCTCCATCTCTGTGCATCTACGTGGCGGCACTAGACAGCTGCATATGCCATTACATATCTTAAGCTGTCTAGCTAGTAAAAGGACAGGGATTTTGGAGCATTGGGCACACACTGCCATCTGCACAGCCACTATATTGCAGTTACTAATAAAGTTTCACTTTCAGGGCATCACTCTGTTCAAAGTGCTCCATAAATGCACGCGGATGTCCCAGATTTTACCCATTATAACAAGAGACCGTCCAACGATTATCCACTCTTAAAGAGTGTGTTAAATCATCTCAATCCTTATTAGAGCTGATGTGGACTTTGTAGGCATCATTAACAAAATTGCCCAAAAGACAAAGTGGAACACTAAAATGGAACAAGCACATCCGCTTCCCTAAACATGATCAATCAATTGTGTTTCCCATTGCTAATATGTATATATAATTTAGTAATGAAAAGATATAACATTTTAATGACTTTGATTAGTCTCATGGAGCAATTATTAAAATTATGCTGATGTTATACTAAAGGATAATTCTCATTTTTCTGCAGTTTTGCTTTAGAATATTTCTGAAGAAATTTTTCTATAATTGCTTGTTTTCATCTAAAAATGTAAATTAAGTCCTTCCCCATCTCAATTGAGTTAAGTTGTGGAATCCTTATAAAGCACAAAAAGCACACACAATTAGTTGCCTCTTAATACTGATCCCTCTGAGCGGGGATCCCAGGAGTGTCAGAGTAGAACTCCACTGGCTGACTGGGGCTTCCCAGAAATATACTGCCAGGCTTGTGTTTCAAGACATCTCTGGGAGAATTCAAACCATCAACCTTTGGTTTGTAGGAAAAAGCGTAACCATTTGTGCTACCCAGGGACTCCACGGTAATAAGTATGATTTTTCAATTAGTAGTTTATGGTAGAAAAATTAAAATTGCCCCAAATTCCTTTTTAGCTTCTTACACTCAACACTCTTACACAAGGTGAAGATGAAATTTCATGTGTGTTAAAAAAATGTAGTGCCCAGTCCATTGCAGAAGGAAAGTCAGATTCCCTTATATGTTGAAATATGGAGGGAGTTAATCCTCGTTAAAAAATAGTTTGTAAAAGTCAATTATTGGGGTGAAAAAACACATTAATTTTTTTTTCTTCTTTTCTCACTATCAGCTATTTTTCAAACTTGGACAGTTCAAGTACTTCCTTCCATGCTTTCATTGTCAATCTGTTTACATGTGGTGCTTCTAATGTACAAGATTTTCAAGGTCCAACTATTTGCGAATAGGAAGGGACAAAGCAGATTTTTGTCTGCTCCTAATGTTCTCTGAAATATGTGACAAGCCCAGCAGGAAATAACATTCTGGATGCCAAACTCTCATTACCACATTAATTGCCTCTGCCTTGACAGTTTGGGTCTGAGCAAATGGCCAGGAACCTGCTGTGCTCCTCAAGAGAGCAACTCAGGCCAAGGGATAGTGGGTTTGGAGTTGGCCCAGCAGGCGACTAAAAGGTGAGGTTATTAGAACATGCTTCTGATTCCTCTGTACCTCAGAGTCGCTGTAAAACTAAAGGTCAGAAGGTCCAACGTCCTTGACGTTAATAAAGCTTCTGGAAAATACTCATGTACGCAAAGTCAAAAGAGGGTGAAATGATATTCCAACAGCAGGGCATTTTCACGAGTGAATGTCTAACCAACTGTGTGTCAAAGCAACAAAGGATGAAGGAGTGGCCGGAAGGGGTGAAAAGAAAAGCTCCAAATGGGCTTTCAATTTCCCTTGATTTGAAGCTGAAAAAAAAAAACTCTAATCAAAACAGACCAAGAGAGGCCAGTTGTAACCAAGTAAAGAGTAAGCATTTGAAATCAAAGCAAAACTCCAAAAGAAAATTTCCCTATTACTACCCAAACCCAGTATCATTAATCTGAGTATTTTTGACTATTGTTAATGTGTTTTGTTGTCCTTTTTTTGTATCATTGACTTGATTCTGTCTCCTAGAGACACTCAGTACAACACAGCCATCCTCACAGTTGAACCAATTGCTGCAGGCACTGGTAGGCTATCCCATTGAGGGTCTTCCCGTTTTTTTCAAGCATGTACTTTACGAAGTTTTCTCAAGGAACTGGTGCCTCCTGATAATATGCCCAAAATGTACAAGATAAGGTCTTATCATTCTTTCTTCTAAGGAGCACACTGCACTTATTCCAAGGCAGATTTGTTCAATCTCTTGATGATGCGTGGTGTATTCAAGATGCATTTTCAGTAGTTTGGGGAGGTTGTCAGTAGAGTTTCTAGGAAGAAGCAAGTGGCAAACTACTTCAGCAGGTTGAGGGATAGGGGTGAAGACCAGGGAAAAGTTCATAAACAGTATGCTTTTCAAAATTGTGGGTGGTTCCTGTTTTCCTTACTCATTTTCCTATTTTCACATGCATACGAGGTGATCTAAAACACCCTATCTTGGCCAGCTTTGGCCTCTAATCTTTTTTTTTTAAGACTTTAAGTGAGTCTTTTGGAACAGATTTGCCAAGCGTAAACATGCTGTTTACTTTCCTGACTGCTGCTTCCGCAGGCCTTGATTGTTTATCCAAGTCAATTGAAATCCTCGACATCTTCTGTCTTTTCTGCTTATTGTACTACGGCTTACCAGATTTTCTTTATTTGAATGCATTCTATCCTGAAGTTTGTAGTCTCCAAGATGTCTTCACTTTCAGCAAGGAAGATTATACCATAGACATACCAAAGGTTGCCAACCCTAATCTAATGTTCTTCTTCACATTGTCCAGTTTTTCAAATTATTGGTTCAGCACACACATTAAACAACTATGGTGAAATGCTAAAACCTTGGTGCACACTTTTCCCTGATTTTAAATCATGAAGTATGCGCTTACTTTGTGTAAATGACTACCTTCGGGTCTGTGTACAACTCACACGGGATCATGGAGTTCCTCTGTGATGGCTTCCTTGGTTTGTTTCTGAAAGCTATGTCACTGGCATTTCAAATACCAGCAGAATCACCCATGGGAAGAGGTTGTCAGTAGAGCTTCCAGACTAAGACGAGGAAGAAGGAACCCGCAAACTATTTCTATGGGGGAAAGGCCAGCACAAACCTCATGAGCAGCAGCAAAATACTGATAATAGTGCCCCAAAATGAGCCCCTCAGAGTCAACGATACTGAAAGGATGACTGAAGAACGGCATCCCCAAAGCATTGTCCACTTAGTGATGTGGGTGGAGCAAACCATCTGGGTTCTTCATTTGCTTATGGGCCATGACTCAAAGTAACAAGAAAGTGCTACAAGCATCAATTAGCAATTGGAATTTGGAATGTATGAAGGCTGAATCTAGAATGACTGGAAGTTGTCAGAAACGTAATGGATAGCTTGTTGATCAATGTCTTAGGCCTTAGAGAGCTGGAATGAATAGGTACTTGTCATTTTAAATCAGAAAATAATGTGGTCTACTATGTTGGGAATGAAAAATTGAATTAATGTTACTGGAGACTTTAATTATTAAAAGTCATGGAAAATATGAAAAGTACCATTAAATTAAGATAATTATTTTCTTTGTTTAAAACCCAAATGAAAGCCAAATAGGTTTTTTTTTTATCCCTTTCCCAATACTTTCAGCTTCAGTGATATCTCCTACATTTAAGCAACTACGTGAGTGAGAAAAAATAGTTGGTATAGGAATGAAGTGAGTGAGAAAATATTTGAAAAGTCTGGATGCAACACGAAAATATTTTCTGTCTCTCTAGGTCATCCAAAAGTCTCAGAAAATAATATTTTAAATAAATCTCTATTATCATTATACAAAGAGAGTAGCAAAATAAGTTGGCACGATATTTTATGAAGCAATAAATAAATACAATTTCTAATAGGAAAAATAAAAAGAAAAACCTATGTGCACACATTCATCACATTACTTCATTATTTATAATTCTGAAATTTTAATAAAATTGGTGTTTCAGTTATTGTTGTTAACATGCCTATTGTAAGAAAATAATTCAAAATAGTTGCATTTAGATAAGAAGAAAGTTTCTTTGTGTTTCATATAATCCAAGAAGATAGATTTGTGTTTCATGAGGTCTTTGAAAAGCCCTAGTATATTTCTTTTTCTTTTTTCTCTGCTGTAACATCTCCACGAGGAAGTTCTTTTTTCAGACAGTCAGAAGCTTTGTCACCTGCACTTCCGGGAGAAGTATGGAAAGATGAGCATGAGCACAATGCCACTCTATTCACAAAGACACACTTTTGATGGGGCTCACATAGAGTCTACCCATATCCCATTAGCACATTTACTCGACTGATGATGCTTAGCTACAAAACAAAGTTGAAAGTCTTACGTTTTAAGTGTTTACATAGTTACATACTATTATCTAATCATTTAAAAAATTAATGGGGAGGTAGCCACAATATTCAATAGAAAAAGGAAAGGTATTTGGTGTAAAAGGAGTAAATTCTGAGTCATAGCTGTAAGTTGTATTCTACAGGACAGCAGTATTTAGTTTGTTTTTGTTTTTCAATGTCATAATGGAGGTGTCCCAGTAAAGCAGTGGTTGAATGCTTGGCTGCTAATTGAAATGTGAGTAGCTCAAACGCACTAGTCAGTACATATGAGAAAGTTGTAATGGTCTGCTTCCATGAAGATGACAGCACTGGGAACCAAACGGGGCAGTCTGACCTTACCCTGCAGAGTTGCTATGAGTGTGAGTTCAAATCAAGTTCAAAGCAATAGGCTATATGTGTATATAGTACATACAATTTATGTATGATAGGGATCATATACAAAATCCACATATAGTGTATGTATGTGTATATACATACACATATATAATATGTTGTTATTGTTAGGGGCTGATGAGTCAATTCTGATCCACAGCTACCTTATGCACAACAGTACAAAACACTGCACTGTCCTGTGTCATCCTCCCAATTGTTATGATTATGTCTGAGGCCATTGGGCAGCCACTTTTGTCAATCTGTCCTGTCTAGGGCCTTCTTTATCACTACCCCTCCACTTTATCAAGCATGATGTCCTCCTCGCGGGGTGGGTCTCACATGATAAGATGTCCAAAGGACATGAAAGGAAATCTCACCACATTTGCCTCTAAGGAGCATTCTCACTGTACTTCTTCTGAGCCATATCTGTTTGCTTTTTTGGTAGTCCATGGTACTTTCAATATCCTTCACCAACACCACAACTCAAATGTGGTTTTCTTCAATCTTCCTTATTCAATGCTCAACTTTCACATGCACATGAGGCAACTGAAATACCATGGCTTGGATCAGACTACTTAGTCCTCAAAGTGTCATTCTTTAACACACACACACACACACACACACAGTGTCATTCTTTAACACACACACACACACACACACACACACACATCACTACTACTGTCAGCTTGTCATACTAAATATGGTGGTGGCTTATGTGCTTGTGTGTCACTATGATGCTAGAAGTTATTCCACTGATATGTTAAATATCAACAGGATAATCTACGGTAGACAAGTTTCCTAAAGTTTCTATATGAAGACAAATTAGTAATAAAGAATAGGCAGTCAATTTCTGAGTGGCTGGCCACAGAAAATATCATGAGTAACAGTGGAACCTTGTTAAGTACATTGCTGGAGGATGAGTCCCTCAGGTTGGAAGGCACTCTACAAATGGCTGGGAAACAGCTACCTCTTCAAATAGGGTTAACCTTAATGGCAAAATCGAATATCACTTTGGAAACGTTCATGTGCAGATGGGCATTACTTACAATTTTAAGGAACTGCTGCAAATATCCATGAATAATAATATAGAACATACAAAGTTTGAATCTAGGAAAACTGCATATGCTCAAAAAGAAATGCAATGTATACAGATGGACCTAGTAGCTGAGAGTGAGCTGAAATGGATTCATATTGACCATTTTGAATCAGACAATCATATGATTTACTATGCAAAAAAGGACAAATTCAAGAAGACTGTCATTGCATTCATTGTCAAAAAGAACATTTTAAAGATCTATCTTGAAGTGCAATGCTGTCTCTGGTACAAAAGAAAAGTCTATACATGGAAATAGAGAAATCACATGATAGAATTTTAGAACATTGAAAATATCCTTTTCAACAAGAACAATAACAGTTATATATATAGACCTTGTCAGATGCAATACAGAAATAAAATTGACTACACCTGTTGGAAAAAATGGAGATGCTCAATATCATCAACCAAAACAGGCTAGGGGAAAATCTTGAATCTGAAGAAAATTAAAACAAGGCTATGCAGGAGGGTAAGAGGAAGGTGAGGGGAGAGAGGGGGAACTGATCACAATGCTCTATATACAACCCCTTCCCAGGGGGATGGACACCAGAAAATTGGGTGAAGGGAGACAAAATACTAATTTATAAATTACCAAGGGTTCATGGAGGAAGGGAAAAAAGTGAGAAGCTGATACCAAGGGCTCAAATAGAAAGAAAATGTTTTGAAAATGATGATGGCAACAAAAGTACAAATATGCTTGACATAATGGATGAGAGTTGTAAGACCCCCCAATAAAATGATTAAAAATAAAAACAAAAAACACGTCTATGAGAGCAAAATACCACCTTAGATATACCAACTGAGTTCAGAAATTATATCAAGAATAGCTCGGATTCATTGAACACTAATATCTGAAGGCCGGCTAGGCTGTGGGATGACGTCAAGAACACCATACGCCAAGAAAGCAAAAAGAAGTTGCAAAGAAGTAGAGGCTGAACTGAAACAAAACGTGTCTACATTGTTGAGGGCAAAACTGATGATCTGCTCTGTAAACCTTCATCCAATTCACAAAATGTTTTTGTTTTGTTTTTTAAAGATGGAGAGAAAAAAAGAAAAGACTATGCTCTCAAACATAAAGCAGCTAAAATAAGTGGAGGGAATGATGAAATAAAGGAACTGAAGAAATAAAGTATTACAGTGTTACAGTGAAATATGCAAAGGCCGGGTATCATTCAGAAAGGAGGGACTGTAGTAAACAAAGATTCAAGCCTTGATTTTCTATATTGAGTGATTCTGTGGCAAAATATTGAATGATGCAGAAACATCTAAAGAAAATTGGAATAATGTGCAGGTACTGTACGAAAAATAGTTGCACAATATTAATCTATTTAAAGAAATATCATATAATTAAGAAAAATTGTATCAAAATAAGAAGACAAGCTTCACTGAAGTCATTGGGGGAAAATATAGAAAGTATTTGCAAATAATGAATCTCATAAGGAACTTGTATTTTGTATTTATTTTGCTTGCTTGCTGGGTGCTCTCGAGCACGTTCCAATTCACAGCGACCCGATGAAGAAGGTAATGAAACACCACCTCGTCCTTCACCGTTCTCACCACTGTTCTTAGGTTTGAGGCTGTTGTTGAAGCCAGTGTGTAATCCATCAGGTCAAAGGCCCTCCTCTTTCTCACTGACCCTCCGTTTCACCAGCATGAGGTCCTTTTCTGGAGACTGGTGTCTCCTAGTAGCACGTTCAGGGAGCATCCGAGGAAAGCTCACCAGCCTTGCCTTTAAGGAGTATTCTGTTTGTACTTCTTCCAAGACAGATTTGTGTGTTTTTTTGACAGTCCTTAGTATTTTATATTTTTCACTGGCACCGTGATTCAAATGCATTGATTTTTCTTCTGTCTTTCTTATTCAATGTGCAACTTTGATATACATATGATGTAAAATATCATGGTTCACGTCAGGCGTATCTTAGTTCACTAAGCAAGACCCTTGTTTTCAAACACTTTAAAGGTACAGCAGATTTACCCAAGGCAACATGTCTTTTGATCTCTTGTGTCCATGAATATTGATCGTGGATCAAAGCAAGATGAAATCCTTAATAACTTCAATATTTTCTTCATATATCATAATGTTATGTATTGACTCAGTTGTGGGGAATTTTGTTTTCTTTATATTGAGTTTTAATTCATATTGATGCTGCAATCCTAGATCATCATCAGCAAGTGTTTAGCAAGCCAGTTTGTGTTATCTGCATATTTAAAAAATATTAATTCATCATTTTATTGGGAGCTCTAACAGATGTCATGACTTTTCATAATCAAAGAGTTCAAGCATAATTGTACAATCGCTACTACAATTGGTTTCTAAACATTTTCTTTCTTGAACTCTTTGACGTCTGCTACCCTTTTATCTCTCCTTCTCCCACCCTTCCCCCAGGAATCCTTGATGTTATTGTTACATATTATCATTAATATTCTATCATATACTTTTTTTCACCTACAATTATTTCATTTGTTCCTCTTGAGTGGATTTGTACAGTTATTATTGCTATCAGCTCCCCTCCTCTACCCCCACCAGTATTCCCACATCCTCAGGGGACCAGTGTGCCTGTTGCTGTTTCTGTAGGGTCATCCCTCCTGACATTTCTGCATCAAACGATCTTACTTATATGCCTGACCTACATAGGTCTAACAGAATTATTGAGGTGAAACATAAGCTTTAGCATTAAGGGAGGAAATATGAAAGAACCAGAGGATAGTTATGTGTTTCATTAGTACTATACCGGGGCCTGAAATCATCATTCCCACTGCCCCTCACCTCTCCATCCCCCATAACACAGCTTCTCATTGCAGGCCTGTCCAATTGTCTTGCACGTGGGATTTGGTCTTCACTTTGTCTATGCTCCTTCATAGCCATATGATTGCTTGTTTTTGAACTTTTGATACCTATTCCCTTCGACACCTCATGATCACACAGGCTAGTGTACTTCCCTGAGGGCTTTGTTGCTTCCCTGCTCAAGGACTGATTGTTTGACTGCAAGCCTTTAAGATCCCAGATGCTTTATTTTTCAATAGCTGGGCATCATCAGCTTTCTTCACCACATTTGCTTATGCACTCATTTTGTCTTCAGGGATCGTGTCTGGAACATGAGTATTATACAGTGCCACTAAAACCATACTTGTACTTAGATGAGATTTTAGTAGAGGCCCAAAGTTCATCTGCTTCCATATTCAATTTACATATATGTACATGTATAGGCAAATACAGCTATATTTATATAGTTCTATATTTACATATTTATATATCTATATTTATACCTCCACATACACATTTTTGCTTTCTTCTACTTTATTTCTTTCCTCCTGCCCCACTATTATGCTTATCCTTCATTCACCACTCAATAATTCCTCTCAGACACTTTTCCATTGATGTAACCCAACCTGGAGTGCTACATCCTCCTCACTGTCAATTTTATAACCCTTATTATCCCCTGTCCCTTTCATTATTGGCTCACAACTCCCCTCCCTCTGCTTCCCTCCCTCCTTCTCATAAGGTTGGTCCAGTTGCTGTCTCAACAGGGTTTCTTCTCCTGGCTATCTTATATTGATAGACACCTGAAGAGAGAGAGAGAGAGACATAAATCCTATTAATAGCTCCAAACCCAACTGATGTCCTCACCCTGAGTAGATTAATATTTTTGCTAAATAGTGGGAAGGACCTGTTATAATCCTTCAGTTC
Source organism: Echinops telfairi (assembly GCF_000313985.2). Classification (NCBI taxonomy): domain Eukaryota; kingdom Metazoa; phylum Chordata; class Mammalia; order Afrosoricida; family Tenrecidae; genus Echinops; species Echinops telfairi. The sequence continues at coordinate 27,305,967 of NW_022103908.1, read as the reverse complement.
AATCCCCTTTTCTTTCAGGGATCCCTATCGGGGGCCTGCTTACCTAACAGCACTTTTACTCTGTTAGTCCTCAGCATTCATAACCAGGAGGCTTGCCTCCTCCAAATCCCCATGCTCTTCCTGCAGTCAGGGAGGGAGCGGGCTAGTGTCCCTCCCTACACCTCATTACACCTTTAGACTCTCAGTGTGTCCTCTTTGCGAGCAACCCTCAACCAGTTCTGTGAGGTGCCAAGTGCTATCCCCAGAGTCAGAAATGTACAATCAGGGTTTCTCAGGAACTTTGAGGCTTCAGTCCTATCACTGATCTATTGCACTCTTTTCATGGTTTGCCCCAAAGTGTGTGCATCAGACTGGCCGCTCTCCTTGAACTGTGTCTTTGGGGCTGTCCTCTCCAATGCTATAGAGACATAAACAATGGCCTATCTATCTATCTATCTATCTATCATCTATTTATCTATCTATCTAATCATCATCATCAGGCTTGGTCTGGCCTATGCCAGAGGATCTGGTCCTCAGCCCAACAATTGTGTGTTGTGAGCATTTTCCCTTAGGCCTGTTCTGCTCTTTGGACTTACCTTAGTGGGCTCATGTTGTACTTGACCTTTAGTGCTTGGCTAAATTCACTCAAAATAATATCCTGCCACTCTTTCCACAAAGTGAGATGTTTCATCATTCCATCACTATTTTTAAGGGATGTGCAGTATTCATTGTGTGTATATACCAGAGTTTTTTTTAATGCACTCATCTATTGATGGAAATTTAGG
>NW_022103908.1:27297310-27304217 GCF_000313985.2 Echinops telfairi | reverse complement strand
TGGCACAATTAACTAACTCAGATATGTTATTACAAAATATCTTCTCCCAGTCGGTGGGCTCTCTTATTACTCTCTTACAGAAGTATTTTGGTGTACACAAGTGTTTTATCTTTAATATGTCCAACAATCTATTATATCTTCCTCTGAGAGTGAATCCTTCCATGATTCTGATAGCCCATGTATTGTCTGTGCTGATTCTTAGCTTTGTCCTGATTTTTCTATCGATAATCCTGATAGTTTGGGATTTTACCTCCAAGTCTGTGATTCACCTTGACTTTGTTCTTGTGTATGCAGGTAAGGATCTTGCTTCATTCTTCAGCAGGTTGATATCCAGTTTTTCGAATATCATTTGTTAAACAGGACATGCATTTCCCATTTGATATTTTTGACCCTTATCAAAGATTGGTTGCCTGTATGCTGCTGATTTTATTTCTGGATTTTCTGTTCTCATCCATTCATCTGAATGTCTCTCGTGATTCCAGTACCATGCTGTTTGATAACTGTGGCTGTACAATAAGTTTTAAAGTCCAGTAAAGTAAGCCCAACTACTTTATACTTCTTGAGAAGTTTTCTGTCCTTTCTGGGCTTTTTCCTTTTCCACATGAAGTTGGTAATTGGTTTTTCCATTTCTTTGAAAAAAAGATGCTGTATTCTATTGGCTGACTTCCAAATTATTGTATTTGTTGCAGCATGTATGTAGTCTTCTCATATCATTAGGTTCTGTGGTAATTTCCCAGTTCCATCCCTGATCCTGGATATTGATGTCTGCTCCTTCCTATCTTTTCTCAGGTTTTCCAGTGGTTTGTTGATTCTGTTTATCTTTAAAAAAAAACACAGCTTTTTATTGTGTTGACTTTTCCCAATTTTTTTTCCCGACTCATTAATCTCCACCCCTATTTTTATAATGTTAACCATAAGCTTCTCTTCTTCTTTATGTGTGCATATATTGCTATCAAACATCCTCTGATAACTGCCTTGGCTGTATGTCATAGTGTTTGGTACGGTGTATTCTCATTCTAATTAGTTCCTAGAAACTTCCTAATTTTGTCTCTATTTTAGGCCAATACCCACTTGTTTTGAAGATGCTATTCATCCTCCAATTGTTTGCCATCATTTTATTTTATTTTTTGTGTGTGTGTGTTTTGTTTTTTTCCTTTTCCTTTTTTGATTTCTAGCTTTATGGCAGGTTGGTCAGAGAAGGAAGTCTGAGTGACCGCTAAATGATTGAATTTACTCAAACTTACTTGTGTCCCAGTATGTGGTCTGTTTTCAAGTACATCCCATGTATACTTGAAGAGAATGAATTTTTTTGCTTTTGGGTGGAGAGTTCGAATATGTCGAACAGGTTGAGTTGCCTAATCGTAGTGCTTAGTTCTCTAATCTCCCTGTTGAGCATCTTTCCTGCTGACCTATCTTTTATGGAGAACAGTGTATTGAAATCTCCTACTTTGGTGACCTATTCTGTGATTTGTTTTTCCATCTTTTAAAGAATATTTGATTTATAAATTCTGTGGGTCTCTTGTTAGGCACATATATGTTTATTATGCTCACTGGCCCTTAGTCTACTCATCCCATGAGCATTAAATAGTGCCCATACTTATCTTTATTTATGTCCTGCAACTTCAGACTGATTTTGTCAGTTGACTAGAATTGCAATTCCTTCTTTTTTTAGATTTCCATTGGCTTAGTAGATCTTCCACCAAACTTTTATCCTCAGCTTGTTTTTGTCTATGAGCTTGCTTTTGTCTGTCTCTTGCAGATAACAGATTGTTGTGTTTTGTTTCCTAATCCAGTGTACTAATCCTTGTCTTTTAATGGGTAAGTTCAGACAATTGACATTCAAAGTAATTACATCCATCTGTGGATTCTTTGCTGCCATCTCTTACCTTTTGTGGTAGATGTTTACCTACTTTCCTTCTTAGTTGTGTTTTGTGTATGTGTCAGGGAATTAATCTTTGCCTTCTTTTCACCATTGGGTTAAAGACTTCCTGTGAATTGTTTTCAGTGCACTGGTTTCTGGGTAGTGTTACACTTTGTGATAGTCTCATGTTTGTACTCTGTCAATGTTGGTCTTCTGTCCAAAGCTAGTTGGAAAGTAATTTTTGTAGTGTTGGCTTTGTTTTTTTTTGTTTTTTTTAACATATTCTCTAAGTTTTTCCTGATCTGGGAAAACTCTTACTTCATTTCCATATAGATGGAGAGTTTGGTGGGGTACAGGATTCTTGGGTTAGAGTTATTCTCCTTCAAGTTTCAGAAAATGCTACTCCATTTATTCATGGTCTCCTCTTATTCATGGTTTCTGCTGATAAATCTGAGCATAATCTTATCACTCCCTTGGAAACTCTCTCTCTGCTCAATTCTTGAGAGAATCTTTACTGACAAGACACATGGCACTATGCTGAAAGACCCCATGCCCTGGGAACTGGAGGGAGCCACATGGAGACTCTGCCAGCGCTAAGATGCTTCTACCACCAGTGGATCCGCAAGACTTCATACCCACTGGCTTGTGATCTTCCTGCACTTGGTGTCATTGCATGTGTTGCGTGAGTCTTAAGAGAATTTACAGAATGGTATCGGACATATGGGCTAAATCAGACTTATGGACTTGACCTGGATTGAACTGGGATGTTTTCTCAATATTCAATTGCTCTCGTATATAAAACTCTTTCCTATACACATATGGGCCTCCATAATTTGCTCTGCTTCCTGGATGATTGTTTGGTTCTCCTTCATTAAGTTGGGGAAATTTTCTCCCAGTATTCCCTTGTTATTTTAGCTATTGACTTCTTCATTATGTCTTACTCCAATATCCCAATTATTCAAAAATTGTTCCTATTCATTGCATTGTTCATTGATCTAAGGTTTTCTTAAAAATGACTGAATGTTTAGGTTAGACTGTGTGGCAGTTTGAGTAGACTAGTGTGGTAGTTACATAATCTGGTGTCAATTTGAGAGGATTACGAGTGAAGGAGTGGAGTCTGGCCTGTCAATCAAGATATAACCAACGAGGTCTGTTTGTGGGCTTGGCCTTCTCCTGAGAATTCTGGGAAATTCTGTTTTTTTTTCTTGAAGGCAGATGACACTTGTCTCTCTCTGCTCTTTGATTGTCTTATTTGTTTGTCTTTCAGTTTGTTGAATTCTTCCTGACTATCTTTGAGATCACTGATACAATTCTCCACCTCTTCAATTCTGGTAGCAAATTCTTTTTTCCTTCTCTTCACTTCTTCTACCTTGTCCCTTAATTCTTGTATTTCCCTTCAGAGAGTGGATTCTATCCTATGTTTTTCATCCTTCCTCTTTATTGATTCCATCATATCTTGAATGACTAAGCAGTATTCTGAAGATTTCTTCCCATGGTGGTACACACTTTCCTTCTTCTATATATGCCTTTAAGTTCAGATCTTCTTCAGACATTCTTGTTTTCCTCCAGAACTTGCTTTTTTCTTACATCTGTTTTGATTTTTTCTCCTGTATTTTTAATGATCATTTGCTTTCTTTACATATGATGGTCTTGATGTCATCCCTCAGGTCAATAGGTCTTCTGAAATTAGTGTTCAATGCTTCTAATCTATTCTTCAGCTATTCTCAAAATTCAAGTGCAGTATACTCAATGTTGTATATTGGCTCTTGTGGACTTGTTTTAATTTTCTTCCTCTTCAATCTGAATTTACATATGAGCAATTGATGTTCTCTTCCATCATCAACCCCCAGCCATATTGTTCATCTCTCTCATCTGATGAAGATGATATTGTTAATCTCCATCATATTTTCTCATTGATTCATTGATTTCTGTTTATTCTACCTGGAGAAGTCTACATGTGCGATCACCTTTTAAATTGTTGAAAAATATATTTGTGATATTGAAGACTTTCATCATGCCATTTCCATCATACAATTTTCCATATTGTAAAACCACTATTCCTTCCTCTTTGTTAATAGCATTCTGATAGTATTTGACTGTGAATAATTTCAAAAAGGATTCCTTGGCGTGTCATCATGCTGCAAATAAACTGAGCCCTGTGAGGACTTTCTGGATCCAGAAGATAGCTGTAACACAAGAGGAGCAGAACCAGGAACCAGCACATGGAGCAGAGTGATAGACTGCCTGATCCGTGGATCAACTAAAGATGAATGCTTTTGTGCAGGAGGTTGGCTTGTGGAGTGGGATATCCTGGACACTTAATTGGGGAAGCTGGGTTTACTAACTCCTGGGGCTTGACCTGGATGTGTTTGAGCCAAGGCTTACAGTACAGTGGCAAACCCTTTGGAAATTTATTAGCAGACCTGGAAGACCTTTGTAACATGTCCTATTGAACAACTCAGCCCTGAGCATTTCTCGTTGATATTACTGAAGATTTGGGTGCTGTAGCAAATTGTAGTGAAGAAACCAGGTGGTGTCCACCTATCAGAAAGAATAGTTCCTGGAGTTTGAAAGGTTTGTCTTAAAACATGATCATTCTGGATCCAGGAGGTTCACTGAACAGAGATCTTGGGTCCAGAGGACACAGTCTACTTCTGGCTCCTTCTGGTAATAAAATATTTTTACTGGTACAGATAGGAACTAAAAATCCAGGGAATCCAGGGCGGATGAGCCCTACAGGACCAGTGGTGTGACTGGCAAAACAGGGAGGGTAGAGGGAGAGTGGGTAGGAAAGAGGGAACCGATTACAAGGAACTATATGTGACCTCCTTCCTGGGGGATGGACAACAGAAAAGTGGGTGAAGGGAGACATTGGGCAGGGCAAGATATGACAAAATAATAATTTATAAATTATCAAGGGCTCATGAGCGAGGGGGGAGCAGGGAGGGAGGGGAAATATGAGGACCTAATGCCGGGGGTTTAAGTGGAAAGGAAATGTTTTGAGAATGATGAGGGCAATGAATGTACACATGCGCTTTACACAATTGATGTGTGTATGAATTGTGATAAGAGTTGTATGAGCCCCTAATAAATTGATTTTTAAAAATCTTTTTACTGCTTCTCAGAGGGTACAATTTATGAAGGATCGTACTCTGGGGAATCCTGTGTGAAATTCCTCACAGGGGAATCCTATCTGTATTTCCCCCCACCTTATAAGACCCATGCAAGAAAAGGTTGTTTGGTGGGAGTTAGAAACGTTGGCTAGGAGAGTCACATTAAATAATTCATTGCTCCTGCAGTGATCCACCCTCTGGGTTGTCAGGCTGTTTGGCCCAGAATTTTTCACACCATAGGGATTCGAATTCAGACTCTTGTTTTTCCTGATCTCTTGCAAACTTTGTTCTGAGGAGGTAATCACAGAGTGCTATCCTTTGTGATCATGTGCACTCAGCACTTAAGAAACACATTTGTTCAGGGACCCCATTCAACTATCAATGGAACCCCACTAAAAATGCAATTTACATGCCCTTGATCTCTACCTTCCCTGGATAGTTTGTTTTGTTACATCTCCACCTTTATTTGCAGAGAATATTGGACAATTGATCTTTTCGTGAATCGCTTTTGCAAGTTCTTTCTGGGATCTGCTACAGCTTGGAGCCCTGGCACATCCCAGGGAAATTCCCTGCCACATCTGTAACATATGTTTTAGCACTGAAGTTTCCTCCATGTCTGTCTTTGCTCATCACAAAATTCTTCACCACATTTTGTCATTTAAGTAATCCTTTGTCTTCGTGCTATAACGACCATGGGGTTTGTCTTATTTTATTTGTTTTTGCAGAGAGCTTCCTATGTAGAGAATGAGAAAGATTCAAAGCTGCCACCACATTTAAATTCTTACCACTTCAATTTAAATGACAACCAATGTTACATTGAGCAAATTACATGCTGAAGTTACCACAGAAAATAGTGACAAAGAAGACACTAGAGCTCAGGGACTTTGTTTCAATCCAATTATTCCTTGCATATTACCCTTATGCTCCCTGAAACATGACATGCAACTACTAAAATCAAACTCACTCCCAGAGTTATTTCAGATTCCTTGAGACCCTATAGGACAGGATAGAACTTCCCAGTGAGTTTCTGAGACTATTAATGGGAGTAGAAAGTCCATATTTCTTCTGAGGAGAGGCTAGTGGTGTCGAACTGCTGACCTTGTGCTCAGAAGCGCAACACAATCCATTATATCATCAGGGCTCCTTTGACATTCAGCTAGAAGTCATTAATGTTTTGACCTTCATACTCAGTGAAATATTAAATAGTGTTTTAATGGCAGGATGTAAATATCTTTTTTTTAAGTTTAAGATAATGGATATTAAAAAAATTCCCTTAATATGTGTGTAGGGGGTGGAGGGGCAGAAGTAATAACTTAAGTTGAAAGAGTTCTGATGGCACAGTAGTTAAAGCATTAAACTGCAAACCAAATGGTCTGTGGTTTGAGCCATTATCCAAATGGTAATCGCGTTATGTAGAGATTTACAGCCTTGTCATTGATGGGGTGGCTCTGCTCAGTCTGACAGGGTTGCAATGAGTCACCATCAACCCAGGAGGCAGTGGTTTTCCTTTGATCTGAGTCATGGGTTACAGATGGGTTAGCATATAACAGGCAATCATGAAGCTCATCGTTTGGAGATAGTCATCGCTATTGGGCTGCTGTATTAATTATTACATATTTGATAATCCTCTGGTTTGGCATACATAAATGCACAATTTATGTAGTTTGTATTAGATTCCTGATTTGCAACATAAATGCTCATATCATAACTGAATTATATTTGGTGTATAGCTATTGTATAGATTTGTATATGTAATAGTTGCATATCTGTATATTATTTTATAGGACTTACTTCATATTTATTTTATTTTGTTTGGAGTGCACTCTGAGGTGAAGTGTTGGTGGTGGGATCACCACTGAGATCACCAATAATTTGAGAGAGCCCTTGTCTGTTATAAAACCTTATTTTCTATTCCTGTTTATAAACAAATCTA
>NW_022103908.1:27279630-27296787 GCF_000313985.2 Echinops telfairi | reverse complement strand
ACCCACGAGGGGCCATTCTTCTGTGGGCCATGTTTTCAAGCTTTTAATTGGGTAGTACACGGTTTCTGAGTCAGCAGAGGGAATACAGAACACATGTAGGGGCTGCCTTTAGCCATTCCGCTAGCTAGCTCTGTTTAGGTAAATACAGTGCAGATCCAATAGCTTAAAAAATTGTTTAAAATCACCTTTCCCTAAGAGAAGAATCCTATGAGAAATATCCAATTAGTAAGACTTACTGCTTTGAATGCAAGTAGCTCTTTCTGCCAAGTAAATTTTTGAAGGAACAATGCAAGCTCTGTCCTCCCGAGGCTTGCTGATGTGGTCACTAAGGTCACACAGTGGTGGCCTGAGCGAAACTATTCATTCATGTGAGCAGGAGACCATGGTCTGCATCTTCTAGCAGTTTTCTGGCTACTCAGCTTTTGCTTTAGATAGAAATAACCAATTCCCCATTGAGAGAATAACAACAACAACAACAACAACAACAACAAAATCAGAGAAGAAAACGTGCCTGAGAAGTACAAGGCAGGTAACCTTTTAGGAAACACAGTCCAAAGACTTGAGATTCTTTTGAGTGGGTGGATGTTCTTTCTCAGGGCACTTTTTTTCTCCTATTAGGATAATTCAGCCCATTAGTCATGCAGCTGATCCTACTGCGGTTTTCCATTGCTTAATCTACTTCAGTGAGCTACTGCAATGGTTCTCATTTCCAACCAATATCTAACAGCAAGTAGCAATCTACATGTTCAGCTTTTTAAAACTCTGGTACTGAAGTGGTTGTATGACAGAAGGTGCATGCATAGATTACTGATTAGTTGATCAGTGATTACAATTTTTAAAAATGATACAATATTCACCTATTAAAAATGACACCCCAAATGCCTATAGAATTAACACACACACATGAGGTATGCAAAGGAATATGATAAGTCTACATTTTTAAAATCTGGTAGTATTAGCTGGTAAGCATTTGGAGATTAAAAAATAGGTCAGTGTACTGATACAAAAAATATGACTATTCTCTCTCCTTGCTTGGTACCGTCTTGCTATCGTAGAAGTACTACAGCTTCCAAGTTTTCAAACCCAGTGACAGCTGATTTTTCACTATGTCATACATAAATAAGCTGTCCCATATTCACTTAAGTATTCAAAATCAACTCGAGACAAATCCAACAAAGACATAGTGAAACAACAACAATAAATGATTACTTTTCTTGAGGTCCCACACTAAGATCATCATCAGCACACTATTGAATCTAGAGGTAGTCAGAAATATCAAGTATTCTGCCTGAACTCTTTCCAAGAGAGATAGGGTGGTCCTTCTGGCAGTCCGTGGCACTTGCAATATTCTTCACCAACCCAATAATTCAAAGGCATGACTTCTTCTTCAGTTTTTCTTAAGTCAATATCACTTGCACAGGCACATGTGGTAGTTGAAAACATCAGGGCTTGGGTCAGGTGCACCTTAGTCCTCAAAGTAACAGCCTATTTCCAACATTTCAAAGTGGTCTTGTGCAACAGATTCACCTACTACCATGCATCACCGCTGTTTGTCTGCCAGTGTGTCCGATTGTGGTGGCTTGTGTGCTGCTGCCATGCTGATACCTACGTCACTGGAACGTGAAATGCCAGCAGGGTCATTCCGAGTGAATGGGTTACAGCAAAGAGAGAAGAGGCTGTCAGTTTCTGAGGAACTAGCCACTGCAAATCTTACGGACAGAATGGAAACATGAGGTAGAAGGAACTCAATTGGAGAATATATCGGATCTTATGTCCCTGACTGTGACCCAGATCATGCACTACAAGCAATCGGGATTTTAGACTGTCCTTTCAAGGTGCACAACATTAGCGATAGGACACACCAGAAAGATCCAATTTGGGAGGCCCACTAAGTGAGCTGAACTTTCCCTTAAACACACTTGTGGCAGATTCTCCCTCACTAGCAGTTATTTGAATATTATAGTGAGCCTAGAGGATGAATTAGAACTGCTCTGTGCGTTTCTGAGGCTGCCTCCTCTTTCTCCTCGAACAGATTAAAGGAAGTTAAATACTCCCTTGGGTTTAAGAATGAAACACTGCAGCAGGAGAAGCAGACGGCTGCTCCTCCAAGGTGAGGAATTGAGAAGTCACTGGACTTCAGTTTAGATCTCTTCCTTTGAGAGTGCCCAGGAAATGGCAATTCAAGACTACCACATATTTGCAATTTTCATACTCTGTTTCTTTTTTATGACATGTCTTTTTTGTGTAACCCGAGTTCTGTCTTTGTGAATGAGTTTATTGAGAGTTTTGCCCCATAGCTAATTCTCATTGCTTGTGAAAATAGTATCCAATTATTAATATTTTCATCTGTACAAATCAACAATTAGTGTATTCTGTTCTAAAAGACTGTCCTATGCATGTATACTATCCTATTCTTAACAGTTTTTTTAATTATACACCATTGGCTAAATTAATGATGCTATCACCATAACTACTATATGTCCCATTATTTATAATGTTCTCCACTAAAATACAAATGATATCTCTAAACCTTATATAAACCATAGCTGTATTGATAGATTTTGAGCTTGCACTGAATTATAGCCCTGATCCAAGAGGAATTAGTTCTTGTGACATGGTCCTGCTGAATATTTGCCCTCATGAAGAGACCATTGAAGAGATGGATGTTGTTGCAAAGTGTGGTGAAGAAAGAAGATAGTGTCTGGCTATTACAAGATAAGGATATCTAGAATCTTAAAAAACCCTGTCTTAAAAGAAGCAGTCATCGAAGTGAGGCATCAAAGTGCACACACCAGAAGCACACCAGCCGGTGTGATCCAAAGGTTGTACATAATAATCCCCAACTAGACAGGAAGGAATGGCATTCGAGCTTAAACTCTGAACACCAGGTCTTATAGAAGACTATGGATGAGAGTGATCAGATGCCTTAAGCCTCCGGTGAATACCCTTTGGAGATGGCCAAGGAATGTCAGCACCCTCCTGTTGAACAGAGCGCCCTGTAGGAAAGGTCACCTCAGATCTAGTTAGGTCAAGACGTGGCACCTTGTCTTTTGTTCCCCTTCTGACCTATTCTATCCTGGTTCCAGTTTTCTTTATTTTCTGCCTCCCATTTTGTTTTGTCATTTAAGAAAATGTTGTCTTTGATTTATAGGTTTTTATATGTAGGAAATCCATGATAGGTAAATATATAGAGACCGTAACTGGATTAGGGGCATGGCAGAGGAGTTTAGGGGTGGGGGTCAGGGATGGGGAACTAAGAACAAGGAACACAAGAAAGAAGAAAATGTCCTAATATTGATTGCAATGATGATTGTGCCACTCTTCTTAATATGATGGAACTATTGAATTGTATGATATGTGAGTTAAATATCAATAAAACTGTTTTTAAAAATATCCTAATGTGAGAGATTCCTGGTACATAAAACCATTACATTTGCAAAGATTTCTGATTCTATGTCCAAATTTTCATCCTATTCTGTACCATTGAGCATATGGATTTGGGGGAGAGATCAAGACATAGTTTCCTTCTGAGAGCAATGCAAGAAATTATATCTCTTATTCTTAATTCTAACCACTTCTTTTGAAAATGAAATGAGTTTTCCTTTGCACTTTCATAGCTCTGGTTGAGGAACCAATTCATCACTAAAGAAAAAGCCTCTATACTGCAGCTTTTAACAAACTACAAGGTAAATTTAATTAAGAAGAAATCACTGTATGTTTTTCAGAGTAATTTCTTTATTTTTTAATAAAAAGTACAGGATGCTAAGTGGGGAAGGATGCAGGGCATCTCCCCAAAGCCCCCTTTTTTGTTCTCAATAGCTTCTTGTCGAGCATTCATAGGCTTTGAAAGATAATGGCACAAGGATCTGAACTGTTGTCATTTAAATTGAATCATAGCCATGTATGAATATAAATCAATAAGAAGAAATACTACCTATAATGACAATCATTATGTTTTCATAAATAAGGACTAATCTTTATCTATCTATCTAAATAGCAGAGAAAATGTCCTGAAAATAGGGGGTTTCTGGAAAATGTGTATTGCTTGGTTGGTTGAATGGTGAATGATTCTTCATTGTTTTAAAGAAAAATATGCTATAAAATGCTATAGTAGTTCTATAGGTATGCATCAATGGAAAAATAAGCCCAAAAGAGAAAGTTGGTTGTGTTTAAAAAATCCAAAGCACTTAATATCAAAGAGTTTAAAATTTGAGTTTAAGATTAATAGTAAAAGACTAAGCTGGCATTATCTTCTGTTTCTCAGGGAATTGATCACAAGGATCAATCTAGAAACCTCTCCCATGGGACGAATAACAGAAAAGTGGATGAGGGGGATTGAGGATGATGTAAGATATGGAAAAAATAATCTATGATTTATCAAGGGTTTGTGAGGGAGGGCAGGTGGGGGAGGGAAGGGGAAAAAATGGGGAGCTGACATCAGGGGCTCAAGTGGGAAGAGAATGCTTTGAAAATGATAATGGCAGCATATGTGCAAATGTGCTTGACACATAAGAGAAATGTAAGGATTGTGATAAGAGATGTAAGAGCCTCCAATAAAAGTACTTTAAAAAAAGACTATGCTGTATGGTAAAGAACCCAAAATGAAAATATTTTAAAAAGCATTAGTCAGTCATGTGTTAGTATAGTAAAGAGAGGAAAAGGGATACTTGAAAATATCTAAGTGCATAAATTAAAAAGATTTTTATTACATCTGTCCGAAATTATGAAAGACTATAAAATGTCACTTGTCATAAATTATGGCATTATTACATTGAAATTGAATATTGATACTCTATACAGTCTTTTGCAAACTACATATGCAGACACAAAGAATCCACTTTGTAACAGGGATGCATAGTGAAGTCCTACAGAAAAGGAAATTTCATCATAAGCATATGGGCACCCCAGAGACACAGGAGAACAAATTATATGGATAAAGTGATTTTGTTCGAAAAGAAGATAAGCTAGAGTTAATACTAAATTTTCAACTTAGATATGTTTTAGATTATGAAGTTTTTTTTTCTGTGGCAAGCAAAGATGGTTAACTTGCTATCATTCTTCATCACCTTAATTTCAAACCTAAACATAATTTACAGAAAACATAATTTATGCTGTTTATCTTGATTTTCTTACAGCTATTGATGTTCAGCAAAGCTGTCAGTTTCTAATATTAAGTATTAAATGATAGGGTATGAATAAATACAATGAGTCTACAGCCTTTCACACTTAGCTCAAAATTCAGAACCAATTTATGTAGAAAACCTCTTGATTTGATTAATAGGAATATCTATATATATATTCCTATTAAAATATATATATTTTATCTCTACTCAGAATGTGAAGTATGTTTGGAATAAAATAAACATGTCCAGGTCACTGTTAAGGAAAAGATAACACAGAGACAGCTTGAATGTTCTTGATGTGTATTTGAATGGATTATTGTGTTTTCTTATAACATGATACAGGCAATAAAAAGAAAGTTTAAGGGCAATGATTCATGCGATGAGATGGGTGCTTATGTCAGCCAAATCTCAAATGAAGTGAGTGTTGGGCTGAATGGCAAAGCCGATCCTCCTCTATTAGTAGAAAGAACTTTCTGACTGGATTCACCGAAGGAGGACCAAATGATAAAGGGAGGGCAACTGTCACGTATTTAAAGATGCCAAGGAAGACACTAATTGTATAAGCTAATAGCAAACATAAAATGAGTATAATAATAAACCTGAGAATGAATTTCTTATATATTTTCAACACACTCATATAGCAGCAACTTGACTTTAAGATATAATCCTTGGTTATATTTTAAAAGAATCAGGTAGGAAACTATTGCTAAACAAGAATTAGATCATATTTCATCTACTCCTTTTTTTTCTGACCAGTTTTTGAAATAGTTATCATCACCCTAGACCCAGTACTTATGACCAAATAGATATGAATACTAATGAAAATTATTTGAAGTTGAAACATACTGCAAGGTTAATGATACAGGAACAGTGACCTGGAAAGAAAAGTTAGAGTTAACACCAGAATTTATATACTACAGTTAATATTAGAAAGGGGTTTAAGGACTGAGTGGAAAAGCAGGGATTTGAAATGGGAAATTCACGCTATAAGAACAATTCACTTTCTCATAAGTCAAGCTCCTTTGGAGAAACGCCGCCAAGCAGCCCTCTAGGAGGCGCTAGAGGCAGAGCAGCAGCAGCAGAGCTCCCTCTGCCTGTGCACTTTCACTAATGACATGCCCTTTGGGAGGCTCTTGATCTATAAACCCAATGTAATTTGAACCACACTTGAAGGTCATTTCCAATGTGACCCGGTTTCACTGAAGCCCTCATTTGGAATCGGTCTTTTCTCCGTGGTCTGTATTACTCTTTTGTACCTGACTGTGCTCAGCACTCTCGCCCTCACATTTTGCCTGTGCATGTGCATGCCTGACCCCCATGCTAGAATGGAAACTCTCAGAGAACCAAGTCTGTACAGCACTTATTATTTTATAGCTCAGCACAATGTCTTGACCTGTAGTTAATAAATGTTTGTTAAACATGCCCGTGCTGTGTCTGTGGTTAAGGTGAGGAGTTGCCTCTGCCTCCTGCAAACCCCAGGTCCACAGAAGAAAACACTGCCTCATGCATGTTCACAGTCACAGATCTGCTCAAGCCCTTTGATGCAGTTACTGTGCATCTTGAATATTATACAACGTATTTAGTTCATCTCCCGGAGCCACATCGGAAAAATCTTCTGCTGTGATATGTAAAGTTTTCAAGGACTGATTTCCTAAGTAGATCTCCAGACTTTTCTTCCTAGTCTTTGGAAGCTCCATAAAAGCATATCCACCTCATATTTGAAATATCAGTGTCATCCTTTCTAGGGTTGATGCAACACACAAGACACTAGAGTACAGCAAACTGACAGGTGACAGTCAAATATACAAGATGAATAAAGTTAATGCGCACTTAGAAGTCATCATTAGATATTTGAAACACTTTAACTGAAAGTGCAGTTTGCAAACAAGCCATCCCTGAAAGAACAAACACTTGGTGCACTTAATATAAATCTCGAGATGGGGTTCAGGATTTTGAATCAATGCCAACCTCCTCAGTGATATTTGAGCTGAAACCCACTCGATGGCAGTAAGTTGGGTTTGCTTTGGTTAGATTTGTAAAGTGTGGTTAAGTGTGCAGGGCATGAGAAAGAGAGACTTCTCTCCACTCCCGTGTAACTGCATCATGGACCACCTACAATGGTTTTCCTTTATGTACCCTGTTCTTTGTTTTCTCCATAAATACCGAGTCAATTCCCTGATTTGACAGTGTATTGGTTAGCCTTTGGTGATTATAGCTCTGGTGCTAGAAAGCATGCATTTTCTATTGCTGACATAACAAATGGTTACACATTTAGCAGCTTGAATCAATGCCTATTTATTATGTCATATTTAACGTGGGTCAGAAATCTGGGCATGTTGTCTGTCATCTGGATCTCAGCCTAAGGTCCCATAGGCCAGAAATCAAGATGTAAGCCAGCTGTGCCCTAGCCTGTAGGCTCTGTGAGGAATCTGCTTCTACTCTCATTCAAGTTGATGTCTGCTCCTTGCAGTCGGAGGACACAAGTCCTCTTCCCTCGCTGGCTGTCAGCTTGGGACTTCTTTTAGCTCCTCCAGACCTCCCTGTTGTCTTCACACCTGGGCACACACTTAGACCTGTGACTTGGCAGACGGAGGTCTTCTCAGGCTTGAAATCTCTTTGACTTTCCCTTCTGCCTCATTGCTCTTCTCTCTCTCTCCAGTGAGGGGAAAAAGAGATTTCTGTTTTTAAGGATTTATTATTAGATTGAGTCTACCTAGGTAAATGTTTTAATGTCTCTATTTTAAAATCCCAAGAAGCTCTGTTGGCATAAACTGTTAAATGTTCAGGTGCAAATTGAAAGCATTGTGATTGGAATATACTCAATGGATCCACAGGAAAAAAGACTTCTATATCTGCTTATATGAAGATTATTTCCAAGAAAAACCCAGGGATACAATATTCTGACCAGTAGCATCACAATGAGTAAAAATGAATTTGATGGCATGTAACAATAAAACATCTTGATGTCCCTAAACTTAACTACATCTATATAGTTCCCTTCTCATGCAACATAACATATTCACAAGATTTGAGGAATTATGGTACAAGCAATTTGACCTGCCACAGAATGCAAATACAGTTTTTGAATTTAAATATTCCTTAGTTACTTACGTTCTCTTTAAAATGTTTCCCTAAATTTTCATCTACTATATTGTATGTTTTAAGGAATATTCAGGACCCAGCTTAACGTACGATCTTGCTTTAACTCTAATCATCTCTACAAAGCAAACTGAAGCACTACTGTCAAGTCAGTTGAAACTCATTCAGGGACACACATACAGTTGATCTATGCCCAGTGGAAGCAGCATTTCAAGCATCTATATCAGCATCCTATATGGCTTTTTGATATTTAACACTTCTAAATTTTCTTGGCATCAACAGATGTAACTACTGAAAATCAGGGTTTTGTTTTTGCCCCACCCCCCCAAAGGGTCTGGGTAGACCAGATAAACAAATTGATCGACACTCATGTGTATAAGAAAGAGATTTATATAAACAGTAATTGTACATTAAGAAAACATCCAAGTCCAGTCTAGATCAAGTCCATAAGTCTGATATTAGCCCATATGTCTGATACCAATCTATAATGTCCTCTTCAGACTCATGAAACACATACAACGATGCCTAGTGCAGGAAGATAACAGAACAGTGCGAGGGGAATCTTGTGGATCTAGTGGGGGTATAAGCATCTCAGCTCTGGCAGGGGTCTCCACGTGGCTCATCCAGCTCCCAGGGCTTTGACTGCATCACGGTAGTTTTATGTGGCTTCTCATCAGGAAAGTCTCATAGGGAGTGAGCCCATGTCTCACCTCAAACCTCCAAATGAGGTCATCAAGCTGCCACCTGATTGACAGACTGAACTCTAGCTCTTCACTCTTAATCCTCTTAAATTGACAACAGATTATGTAACTACCACAGTAGTTGTGAATTCTTTATACTACTTAATTTTGCTTTGCAATTTAATGTATTCTGCCTTTTCTGTATTTTCTTATGTTCTGTGTACATTTTTGGCTGAGAGCAGAGAATACCAGAAATCTGTTTACTTGTGTTTTATTGACTATGTCAAGGCATTTGACTGTGTGGATGATTACAAATTATGAATACCTTGGAGAAGCATTTGAATCCCACAAAACCACATTGTACTCATGTAAAACTTTTACATGGGTCACGAGGTAGTTATGCAAACGTAGTAAGGGAATACTGACTGGGTTCAAACCAGAAAAGGTATCTGCTAATATTGTATCCTCAACATACTTACTCAATCTGTATGCAGAGAAATGATCATATGTAGAAAAATGAAGCATCAATCAGGATTGGCTTATTAACATTATGCAATATGCAGATGACACAACATCGCATCCTGAAATTGTGGAGGACTTAAAGCATTTGCTGAGGAAGATTAAGGACTGCAGCCTTCAGTATGGATTACAACTCAATGTGGAGAAGGCCAAATATTCACAACTGGACCAATAGGTAACATCATAATCAATGGAGAAAAGATACAAGTTGTCAAGGATTTGTCTTACTTGGATCCACAATTAGTGCTCAAAGAGGCAGCAGCAAACAGATCAAAAGACAAGTTGCATTAGGTAGATCTGATTCATAAGTCCTCTTCAGAGTGTGGAAAGCAGGCAGGTGACTTTGAGGACTAACATGTGCCTGACACAAGCCATGCTGTTTTCAATTGCCTCATATACACGTGAAAGTTGGATATTGAATAATGAAGACTCGATGCATTTGAATTGTAATGCTGGAGAAGAGTTATGAAAATATGATGCAAAAATATCTCTTTGGATTAAATATGGCCAGAATTCTCCTTAGGGGGAAGGATGGAAAACCTTGTCTCATGTACTTTGGTCATGTTGTCAGAAGAGAAGAGGAGTCCCGGGAGGACATTATATGTGGTAAAGTGGATTGGCACATTGGTTACAACAATGGTTTCAAACATAAGAAGTCTGAGGAGGGCGCAGGACCTGGTGGTGTTTCATTCTTGTTATGTAGGATCCCTGTGACTCAATATGGATTCAGCAACACTTAAGCACAGGAGCTCTACAAGATTTTAATTGATTTAATTTCAAGTACACCTAAAATAAAAAAACCTAGGAAGCAAAGAAGATGGTAGTTCAATGTTTTCTGAGCTCACAAACTTCTTCAAAACTGAAGCGAGTATACTACATGTGGCCAGTTAGAGCCCACAATCTCTTCACCCTGACACTGTCTTTACATTGGAAAGCAAAAGATTTGAAACCACACAGATTAGGTGTATGGAGAAAGGTTTTACAATTAGACCAGACAGTAAGATTTATTCAAAAATTACAGATTGTTTTCCATTTTGAAATTTCAAAATTATTCCTCTAACTCTTGGAATATTATATTTATTAAAAAATAAATAAGCATGGGATAATTAATGGAAAAATGATAATATGACAAACCAAATAGTTGAAAATAGAACACTGCTTTAGATCAATTTCCTCCCAACACCATCCTCCATCTTTGATTCTTATCTCAAAGGCAAACATTATTCACCTATTGATTATTTATCCATCCTCTTAGAAATACACAATGCTTATACAAGCAACATAGTGTATCGGTATATGCATATATCTCATGTGTGCATTCATAGTAAGTATATATTTGGAAGTGCTTCTATACAAGTGTGCTTAAAAATGTTGCTATCAGGGTTTTAGTTTATACATGCACACATTTATTCCATACAAAACAAATTTAAACACATCTTTGTGATTAATCGGTGACTGCAGATGAATTCTCTCAATACACTTGTCTTAATATCATTATGGTGCCCTAAAAAGATCAGTCAAATCAGTGACTTTCACGGACAACTGCTAGCCAGTTAAATTTAAGGCAGTGAGGTCAGCTCAGAAAGTTAAAGTCACCGTGTTCATGGGGCACTGCAAGAGTTGGGACCTGAGAAAAGTCCTCAAAGGACACAGGGGATTAGGGTGTCCTACTATGAAGACTTGAGAAAATTAAAAACTGGGTTCATGAGAAGAAGACCAGAAAACCTGTGGTGCTTTGTTTTGTTTTCCATTGTGACAATACATTTGATCATTTTTCAAGTCTAGCAAGGGCCACTTGATGAAAATTTCATTTGGAAAACTTATGGCATCTATTCTTCAGCCCAAATCTTGCTCTTTCAAGATTCTTTGTGTTCTCCAAACTCAAAGAACGTCTAAGAAACACAATTTGAGTCTGTCTTACAAAGATGCCCAAACTGCCGTTGTGAGATGGTATAAATCACAGAGGTCAGAGTGTTTTGGCTAAGAGATTGGGAGGTGGATACATTGCCTTAAGAAATGTATAACCTAGAGAGAGAATATGTTTAGGAACAATACCTTCACATTTTTACATTTTTGCTTTTAAAGGGTTCTATGATTTAGTATCAGTTTTTGACTTTTATGACCAGGACAAATGACAGGTCTTTGCAGACAAAATGGCAGGTGATTGACTGTACTACAGAGATTCAGAGGTTAATGAATTAGATCAGGATCTAGACCCAGTCAAAAGCAAGCAAGCTTTTCGCACAGTGTCCACTTGTACAGGGAACAGACTATACAGAGGAGGAAACTCTCTTGTATCTGGACTGTGCTCTGCGTGAGAGTGTTGCCTTCTACCCTATCTTCTCCCGTTATGTAGACTTAAAAACCACTTGGCTGTGATTGCATTTTATGAGGTCAGGCTATGGGGAATTACTAGGTGTTAACTATCAAATCACTGAGAATCCTGGCCCACCTGGGTTGATATAAAAGCTATCATGACATCATAAAAGCAAACAAGAAAGCCTCACTGCTATCTCTATGAATTGGAATCAACCTGAGAGTTCTAAGAGCAATGTCTCTTGAAAATATTATTTGCAGTACATATAACTCTATAATTTCTGTATTTTTATTAATTGCATATTACTTTTACATGTATCATAATAATTAAGCCAAGCTCCCGTTCGTTGATGTTTAGATTATTTTTAATCATGTATTATCATAGATTATGTAGTAGTATATATGTATATGCTTGCAAGTCTATTTATAAACCACTAAAAATCTAACTTATAAAAATGACTCAGGGTATTCTGAATCACGGACATAATATAGGCTTTCCATGAGTATGAGGCGTTATGGGAGCAGATTTCCTCATCTTTCTCCCCTGAGGTTCTTGTAGTTTTGAACCCCTGACATTGAGGGTTGCAGCCTGTGGTCGTTACATAATCTGGTGTCAATTTGAGGATTAAGAGTGTAGGGGTGGAGTCTAGCCTGTCAATCAGGATATAGTCAGTGAGGCCTCTATGTGGGCATGGCTCTCTCCTGAGGATTCTTGGGACTCCTATTTTTTCCTCCTTGGAGGCAGGAAACACTCTCTCTCAGCCCACACCCTGCAAGACATCCATGTGGAGAAGACCATGGAGAGAGGCTGATGGAGCCAGACCTTTAGAGCCGGAGAAGCCACATGGAGACCCCTATCATTGCTGCGATGCCTACAATGCCACTTGATCCACAAGATTTCCCATCCACTGGCCTGTGATCTTCCTGCATCCATCATCATTGCATGTATTTCATGAGTCTGAAGAGGACTTTATAGATTGGTATATAGACATGGACTTGCCCTGCACTGGGGTGGGATGTTCTCTCAATATTCAATTGCTCTTGTATTTAAACCTCTTTCTTATACACATGAGTGTCTATGAATTTGTTTCTCTAGTTGTGTTAGTCCAGGTAGACTAGAGAATCAAATCAAGGGAGAACCATATGTGTATAGGAAAGAGTTTCATATTGAGAAAACATCTTACCCCAGTCCAGGTCAAGTCCATAAGTCCGATATTAGCTCAAATGTCCAAATGCCAAAGTATAAAGTCCTCTTCAGACTCACGAAACACATGCCATGACACTGATGCAGGAAGATCACAGGCCAGTGGGTGTGAAGTTTTTTGGATCCTATAATGGTAGAAGCATCTCAGAGCTGACAGGGGTGTCCATGTGTCTCCTCTAGTTCCCAGGGCATAGGGTCGTTCAGCATAGTGCCATGTGTCTTATCAGTAGAGCATCTCTCAGGAAGTGAGCAGAGAGAGAGAGAGTTTCCAAGGGAGTGAGCAGAGAAAGAGAAGCGTCTTCCACCCCCAAGAAGGAAAAACAGGATTCCCCAGAATTCTCAGGAGAAGGCCATGCCCACACAGAGGCCTCATTGGTTATATCTTGATTGACAGGACAGACTCCACCTCTTCACTGGTAATCCTCTCAAATTGACTCCAGATTATGTAACTACCACACTAGTCTACCCAGACTACCACACAGTCTAAACCAAAGAACCACCAGGGCTCTTTCCTGTTTACATAATACACGTCTGAAAATGGCATTGCTAGAAATGGAATCTGTAGGCTGATGGGGCAGTGTGTTTTATATTTTCCTAAATTTTCTTACATCCATTTCCAAGATCTTCCATTGATTCCCACTCTCCATTGACTCTATAATATGACTTGATTCTCACATCCTCACCGAAAAATTTCATCTTATTTTTGATCTATGCCAATGTGGAAAGTGAAAAATAGCATCTCATTATTTGTTTAATTTGCATTTAATTATGCACAAGATTGAGTATGTTTTCATATGTTTAAAAGTCATTTATCTTTGTTTTCATTTATTACAGTGAACAGCCTCTTCATGCCGTGCCTGGTTTTATCTTTTCTTTTGGTAATTTTGTCACTTACTTACTGACCTATAAATAACTTTTTTTTAAGTCAAGCTTTTGTCAATCTTTTGTATTATGAATGTTTTTCTCATTTATTTTTTGATATGCCTTATGATTCATCTGCCCTACAAAAGTTTAAAACATAAGAATTTCATTTATCATCAATCATTTTTCTTTATTGCTTCTGAATATTATGTCTTAATTTAAAAGGTGGATTCTACAATAATTTTATTTCATTTTTTTAAATGGTAATGATTACTTCTGGTGATAGAAAATATTTTTCCCACTATAATTATGTTTGAAATGGAATTAGCTTTAGCTGTAACTAATGGGAGATCTAGTTTTTCTTTTTTTTTTTCAGATGGTTAGCCAATTGTTCTAACATGCTTCTTATTTGTAACATTACAATTATGCTATATTGTTTGATACATAACTGCATAGATATATTTTGGTGTTTCCATTTTGTATATTATTCTCTCTCTAACTTTATCTGTAAAGTTCAATCATCTATCTCCAGTGTTTATAAAATACTTTTAATGTTTGGAAGGTTATGGTCGTATCACACTACTCAAACACATACACTCATTGTAAGACTGTCTTGAAAAGTCTTTGGAGTTTAAAAGTTTGTAGAGCATACAAAAAAGAAAACTTGTTATACTTTGATATTATATAATATGTTTAAGAATATTAATATGTTGATTTATTATAAAAATAATTGTGAATGTGTTTTCACTTATTAAAGTCTCTTTCTTTTCTCTCCTCAATGGTCTTCAGTATTTTGTTCCCCAGGAAACCTTCAATATTTCTTGTTAATTGTATTCTTAAATTTTCTTCTTTACAATTTATTCTTCATTATAATGAGGATAATTATAAGATTGTTTTGAGGATTACATTTTAGAGTTGGACAAATCCTTGAGAATGATTAGTACCAAATGAATCCTCATTACAAGTCAGCTAAGGATTCCTTCAAATATAAGAACACTTATGTGGATGGCACAGGACTTATGTGGACGGCACAGGACTTCTGTGGATGGCACAGGACTTATGTGGACGGCACAGGACTTTTGTGGATGGCACAGGACTTATGTGGACGGCACAGGACTTATGTGGACGACACAGGACTTACGTATGTGAATGACCCAGGACTTATGTGGACGGCACAGGACTTATGTGGATGGCACAGGACTTATGTGGACGGCACAGGACTTATGTATGTGAATGGCACAGGACTTATGTATGTGGATGGCACAGGACTTATGTGGATGGCACAGGATTTAGGAGTGTTTCCTTCTGTTTACATTATTTTAACTTTGCAATAGACTCACATCTCTTGCAAATTAGAATGATATATTTTTCATTTGATTTTTTTACCTTATTTATACATTTTTCCCCAATTCTATTATTTTATCCTCATCAGAAAAATGCTAACCAATACTAGCAATAGTGTGAAGAGCCCTGGTGTTGTAGTGGTTACACATCGGGCTGCTAACCACAAGCTCGGCCCTTTGAAACCACCAGCTGCTCCCCTGGTGAAAGATGAGGCTTTCCCATAAAGATTTGCACTCCTGGAAACCCACAGGGGAAGTTTTACTCTGTCTCATAGAGTCACCATGAGTCAGAATTGGTTGAGCAATAATGTACACCTTTATCTGAGAATGATTAGAATAATTATCAATTTAATCAATTATTTATTGATTACAAATTTTAGGCATTGATATTGTCAATGCAATAATTGAGAATGTAATTTTTCTCTTCCAGAAATTGGTAAAAACTCTTTGAAATAAAGCCAGATTTCTAGCAAGTTTATTCTCATATTTAAATTATTTCAATGTATTGTTAAATTGTATTTGCTAATCTCTTCTTTAGAACTTCTAGATAAGAATTTATGCGTTGTGGTTCTATTTCATGATACAGTGCTCTGTAAACTATTGAGGAGCATGTATACTGTTTTGGTTGCTTCATTGAAAAGTTATAAAAGTGCTTATTATGATGATGATGATTGCTATGCCATATGACCTTAAATATAATTTCATTTTTCTGTCACCAAACTGCCTGATGTTATTCCATTGTTAATATATCTATTCCTGATAATTTTGTATTTTTCAGGGTTTGTTCTTATGGTGGTGATGAAAACAAGAAGAAAATTTATCAAATTACATAGCTTTCTCTGTGATAATTGCTTGGTGAAATATTGTATCTTTTTAGAGTTCAGTTTTCTAACGATTTTCTGTAGCACTGAATATACAACTTTGCTACAATAACTTCATTTTCTTTATATTTACAGTTTTATCACTTCAAAATTGAATATTTGTAGTTAAAATACTGGAAGCACTCACTCATCTGTGAAAATAAATTTGGAAGACAGCTACTTGGCTGATTGATTGGAAGAGATCCATATTTGCACCCATTTCAAAGAAAGGTAACCCAATAGAATGTTCAAACTATAGAACAATATCATTTATATCACACACTAGCAAAATTTAATGAAGATCACCCAACAACAGTTGCAGCAATACATTGACAGGGAGTCTCCAAAAATTAAGACTAGATTCAGAAGATGTCATCGAGCAAGGAATATAATTGCTAATGTCAGATGGATCTTGGCTCAATGCATAGAAATACAGGAAGATGTAAACTTTGTTTTTATTGTCTATGCCATATGACTGTGTGGATCCTAACAAACGGTGGATAACCTTGAAAAGCTGAGAATTCCATAACATTTGAACGTGCTTATAAGGAACTTGTACATGGATGAAGAGGCCGTTGTATGAACAAAACAAGGGAATACTGCATCATTTACAATCAAGAAAGCTGTGAGTCAGGGTTGTATTCTTATTGTATTCCATACTTATTCAATCTGTACACTGGGCAAATAATCAAAGAAGCTTGTTTATATGAAGAAGTGGCACCAGTATTGGAAGAAGGCTTATTAACAATCTGCAATATGCAGATGACAGAACCTTGCTTGCTGAAAGTGCGGAGGACCTGACCAGTTGCTGATGAAGATCAAGGATGACAGCCTTCAGTACGGATTCTAACTCAATGGAAGGAAGACCACAATTCTCACAACTAGACCAATAGGTACCATCATAAGATATGTAGAAGAGATTGAAGTTGTCAGTTATTTTTCTTTTTTGGGCTCACAATAAATGCTCATGGAAGCAGCAGTCAAGAAATCAAATGAAACATTGCATTGGGTACATCTGCTACACACGACTTCTGTAGAGCACTGAAAAGTATGTGTGTTACTGAAACATGAAGGTGTAGCTGAAACATGCCATGATATTTTCAATTGCCTTATGTGCATGTGAAACTCGAACACTGAATAAAGATAACCAAA
>NW_022103908.1:27271804-27279056 GCF_000313985.2 Echinops telfairi | reverse complement strand
TAATGTCTTTTGGGATTTCTTAACTATTTTATAAATATTTTAATTTTCTGTTCAGTCTTGCTAGCTAAATTGTATGTTATTTTTCACAGCGTTGGTACTATGAAAGATTGTGTGTTGCACAAACAGGCTGCTGCAAACATCCAATCATTCACAAGATTGTGAGAATTAGGATTCCAGCTAACAACATTAACTACTATGTAGGGGTTATGTCTATGATCTATATGATTGAGCTGTGCACACAGTACACGAACTGCTGGCGCATAAAGTCATTCTAATTAATCTAAAACAGCAAAGAACCCATCCAGAGAAATAATGATGAGTGGTCCCCAACTTGAAGAATGAATAGAAAAATTCTTCTATGCATGCTACCATAGAGGAAGGGCTAGAATAGCTCCATGATGAGCAGTGCCACATGGGCTCAAAAGATGCCCAGGCAGGATGAACGCCTTTCAAGGCATGCTTCACCATGTTCTACAGGTGACGGGCTAGACATTTTCTCCCAATGTATTTTATATGACAGGGTCAGATGACTCATGTCATGGAGCAAAAAGTATATTTCTTTAGCTCTTTGAGCAGCAGCCTAGAATTTCATTATTGTAGACCTCTTGCTTATTAGACTTCAGTCAAGGGTGATTGGTTCCAAAACCTAAAGATATTTGCAGTGGTCGAAGCAGGGAAGAGCAGTGTCTTCTTCCTTTCATTTATAATTTTTCTAAAAGAATAGATATAAATTTTCAATGTGGCAATTTAAATTAAACTTGAACTGTAATTTAGGATTTTTAATAAGGATTAGTAAATTGGTACTTGATAACAATTTTTATTTTGCTTTGTCTGTTGTTTGAATTTTTATTGGTTGTTTTTATTTAGATTTATTAAATCTTAGATTTCTTGAATGTCAGCATTTAATAATCTTTTTAGGAAAGATACTTTGGACAAGGGCCTGTTTTTTTTAATCAAAGTGATTTTATTGAGGTTGTTTCCAAAAATGGAAACTGGCATATTAGTAGTAGATATTTTCTAGGAATAGATTCAAACAAATCTGCATTTTGTAGTCTGAGGATTATATCGGAAACACAATACCATTGTGATCTATGTCAAGGGACTCAGCTCTTTAGGAGGCAAAGGAAACTTTTTTATAAAGAGCAAAACAATAAATATTTTAGGCATTGCAAGTCATATGGTTTCTATTACAACTCAATTCTGTCTTTGTAGCTAAGAATTAGCTGTAGTTGATCTGTAAATAAACGGACAAGTGTCTTTAACATTTTCAACCTTGTTGCTTTCCAGGCAGATGTGAAAATCTTCTGCAGATAATGACATTTTTGCTGATATTTCATAATTTGCATAATTCTTAATTTTCGAATAATCTCATTGCCTTAATAAAAACCTACAATACAGTATTTTGTTAAATATTTAGGGGCAAAATGTAAGTTAAGGGATTATTTATCTGCAATAAACAATATTTTTGTAATTTAGAAAATTAAAGGTCATGCTTCTGGAGAGAGGTGGAGGATTAAACATAGATCTCTATGTACATTTGGTCCCTTCTGAAATCTCAATATTATTAATCCCAGTTCCAAACTGTCAGTGGTAAAACTGAGACTCAAACATATTTAATTGCAGAATCCTTTGCATACTCTCAAGTTTGATGTTTAAACAGGTAATTCAATCATGAGAAACAGATTTGTCCGAGCTTCTTATTTATGTGGTTTCCATGGCATGTGATTTTTTTCTCAGGCTTTTTGCTAATAACCTGAGATATAATTTACTGAGGTATTTTTCATTCTAGATAAATATTTTCTTTGCGAACATAACAACACTGTAACGAGGGCACAGGGCTGAGCCGTGTTTCCTTCTTTGGGACACTGTGTCATGATCCATCCACCTAACTTGATGGCACCTAACAACAACAACAACAACAACAAAGTTTTATTCATTTTCTTACATAGAGCTTTAAAAATGTATAACCTTTGAAATCCAAAATACTTTGAATTGATTATCTATCATCCAGTATATTTGGAACTGGGAGTGGGTAAAAGATGAAGTAAAATAGAAGAGTTTTATATCTGTTTAAGAACCTGTTTAATCCATATATGGGGATTAAATACACACACACACACATACACACACACCATTTCATGTTTTGTTCTAGAACATTTCCAAAGAAGACAGAAAACCTATGCTCTGCAAAGGAGAAATGGAGGGTCTCTAGGCCACATGAGCAAAGGAGTTGATGGGGATGTTACTGTTAACAAAAGTCTGAATACTCTCATGTAAAATAACAGAATGCTGGAAACCAGATTTTATACTCTAGCTAGAATATCAGAGACATTTCTGGATTATTAGAGAATTACTAGAGAGAAAGGCTAGAGAAATTGACCCCAACTCTCTTTGTAAAACACATCAGATCGCCCTGCAATGAAGCCCATTATAAAGCTCACAGCTTCCGCTTTCATTCTGCGTCCCTGTCTTTAAATAACATCTAAGGGAAATGAACAGCATATTCAAAATCAGAAACAGAGGCAGTGACTGACCAATAAGGGAAAAAATTAGGAAAAATGATGACAAATATACTCTGAGAAAAAATTAGGCATTACATGGATGAAGTAGAAGACTGATACGGACTTTGAAATTAAAAACATGGTTAAAGCAAAGAACAAAGGATTAGGATATTCAAAGTATTAAAAGAACAATAAAAGAAGAAAAGGGAGAGAGAGAAAAGGTAAACCAAATCAAAGTCACTGCTGTTGAGTCAATTCTGTGGGTTTCGGAAACTGACTGTTCCAGGAGTAGAAAGCCCTGTCTTTCTCCCATGGAGCTCCTGGTAGTTTTGAACTGCTGATCCACTATGTCTCCAGCTTTCTACTCCCATCCAGATGTACAGTCTGAAATTCTGACTCAAGGGGGATATAAAAACTAGAGGACTATTTTCAGAGGCCTAATCTCAGGCAATAGAGGTTCATAAGCAGAAAAAAGATGTAGAATGAAAACATGAGTGAAATAATAAATAAATAAATACATAAATAAAAAGCAAACAAAAAATAAACAAGTAAACACACAAATAAAATGTAAGGCTATGGTGAATTGCATTCAATGAAGAAGGCCCTTCTATCCCTAGTTCCTTATGTGATGTGTTATAATTCTGGACTCTGGGTGCCTGTGGCTCGATCCCCATTTTGGAGGGCATTCTCTACCAAACCAATGCACAGGATTAGGGTGGGATTAAGAATTGACTTTAGTAGAGGGTGTGAACCAAGACATAGTCTTTTTATTGAGGGAATCCTTAGACTCTACCTTAGTAGATAGTGTGAACCAAACCACTCCCTTTGTTTCCAAGGGCCATCTGCAAGACCTTACTACAGGGTATGATTTAAGACACGTTTTTTTGCTTCCCTTTGGGATATGCTCTGCTGAAAAGCAAACCGCACCTCTACCAAACCCATTCCACAGTCTTGAAGAGCTGTCTGGGATGCAGGAAAAAGCATGTCCATGATCACTGAAGTGGCAGAGGTCTCTGGGATTAGATACACCAGGAATTCTGGTGCAAAGGCTCAGAGGAGCATGGTGAACATGATGTGGTACCTTCTCCTTCCCACCTGGCCTGAGGTTATGGAACTGTGAGAGAGGTGGGCTGGCTTCCCGGCTCATGCAGGTAAAGCCAAAGAACCACCTGACAGAGGCTAAGAACTGGAGACTTGGCTGCTCACTGAGGAAACCAATGGCTGTATCTTTACTCTTTACTGCTCCCGACTCGTGGTGACCTATTAACTTCCCTAATAGTTTTCATGAACTGTGAGTAATTCTGTGTGCATTGCAACAAATTATGGAACCCAGCATAAATACATAAGGGCCTGGGAGAAACAGCTGCTGTGAGAATAAAGAAGGATGATTGGGGAAGCTGCTCTGATCCTTGCTTCTTGGGGATAGGGAAACCAGAATCTTTTTTTTCTTTCCCCATTGAGAACAAAATTATATAGCATACAAAGCTATTTGGAATGTACAAACTGGTAGCTGAAAAAAAGTAAATGAATTATAGAAAAATAATTTTCCAGCTATCTAGTCAATCTTTCCTTTAATTAAGCATGATTATAACATTTTTAAAACTAAAAGATCTCAAAAAGTTCTCTCTCTGACAATTTTTTTCAGACACTCCTGATAACAAATGAAACAAAGTGAAATGTCTAAACATCAATGAAAATAGTTTAAAAATGTATAATCATTATTGGGAAAGTTGGTTTTTTCTGTTTCCTCAGAAGAGACTATGGAATAGGGATATCATTGCTGATGGCAGATGGATCTCGACTCAAAGCAGTAAACATCAGAAAGGCATCTATTTGTGTTCCAATGACTATGCAAAGGCAGTTGAATGCATGGACCATAGTAAACTGGGACTAAACAAGAAAAATGGGAACTCCAGACCACTTCATTTTGCTCATTCAGAACTTGTACATGGATTGAGAGGCAGTTGTTTGAATCAAACAAGGGAATGTTGCATGACTGGAAAGCAGGACTACTGTGCATAAGGGTTGTATTGTTTCCACAATACTTGTTCAAGTTGTAAGGATTTTGTCTTTATTGGATATACCATCAATGCTCATAGTATCCACACACAAGAGATGAAAAGATGTATTGCATTAGGTAATTCTGCTGCACAAGAACTCTAGATTATTGAAGAGCCAGGATGTTACTTTGAGGACTCAGGTGCACCTGACCCAATCCATGGTCTTCGCCATTGCATCATATTTGCATGAAAGTTGGACATTAAATAAGGAAGATGGTAGAAGAATTGATGCACTTGAATTGTGGAGAAGAATAGTGAAATAACATGGTTGTTAAAAGGACAAACCAGTCTGTATTGGGAAAATAAGCCCAGTGAGACTTCATCTTACATATTTGGGACATATCATCAGGAGATACCAGTCTCTGGATAAGGACATCATGTTTGGTAAAATGGAAGGGCATCCAAAGAGAGGAAAGCCCTCAATGAGATGGACTGACACAGTGGCGGCATCAATAGGCTCAGGCATAGGAACACTTGTGAGGCTGGTGCAGGACTGTCCAGTATTTCATTTTGTTTGTGCATAGGGTTACGACGGGTCAGAGCCAACTTGATAGCAACTAACAATAACAACAACAACAGATTACCACAAGTCAGGATTAATAAGCAGTAAAGATACAGTCACTAGTCCACAACACCACCTCTCTTCAGGCAGTACCCAAGTCTCTCAATGGTTTCCAGCCTCTCAGCCACATGGTCCTTTGGCTTCTGCCTTCATGGACCAGGAAACCCAGCTGTCACTCATCTCAAAGTTACATAGTCTTGGCGTTTCTCCCCTTCCCCTGTCCCACAGTCTCCATGCTATAGACTCTGATGCTTCTGGTCTTGGCCTCAGCCAATTCAACTTAAATGGTTGATTATTTACAGATGTGTGCACATCCCTATTATTATTGCTCACTTTATTGACCCATCAATTGTTTGACTAAAAGTTAGTTTTCAAGTACCATTGCCAACTGTTTTGAAAAAGTGGGTAAAGGGAGACCTCGGTCAGTGTAAGACATGAAAAAAATGTATAAATTATCAAGGGTTCATGAAAAAGGAAGGTGGGGGGGATAAGAAGTTGATACAAGGGCTCAAGTAGAAAGAAAATGTTTTAAAAATGATGATGGCAACAAATGTACAAATGTGCTCGATACAATGGATGGATGTATGGATTGTAATAAGAGTTGTATGAGCCCCCAATATGATTTTTAAAAAAAAAATTAGTTTGGGTTCTAAAAAAAATTGCATTAAAATGTCCTGGATAGAGTGGAGAGAAAATGTGGAACAAAACTATAAATCATACAAATGACCAGGCTTATTGGTCAGATGGGGATAAGTGGAATCAGAGACTATGGTTTTAATCATCATTCACGTTGGGAAATAAACTAACTTCTAAAATTTCTGACTGAAATTTTAGTTCACACTACCTAACCTAAACCTAACCATATATAAAACATCTTCTCTTCTCTTAATATGGTGGTCGGGAAAAAAATGTACAGCTTGTTAAAGTCTGTGGTCACTCAGGGAAAAGATCCTGATACAAATTAATATCGCAAAATTTTCAGGAAAAAGATACACCTCTATGAAATTTTCCTTGATTCGACATATATTTAACACATCTAATAGCGGGCTATCATATCCTCCTAATTAGGATATATATGTTTTATTAGGAAAATTAATTCAATTTCTTCTCTAATCAATACAACTTTACCTATAGGCTCTATTTTCTAAGACTTAAAATTATAATTATATTATGTATAAAATATTTTCTATAGCCTATGTCATAAAGTCATTTACAATGGTTGTCTATTATTGTGAGCTATGTTGAAGTCAACAGGTATTTTCATAAACATGAGCACGAACACCAAGCAGTTTGTCATACAATCGAGAACAATACCTTTAATCCAAGACTTCATTTTCAGCTTCAGAACTTACTAGTTAGGTGGCCTGGACATTTGACCCTCCAGCATTATTGTAAGAATTAAAGAAAAATAACATGAAAAGACAGCTAATTCCTTTTGTCGAGTGCAATGAATGTTCACACAGTTACCTTGCCCTCCTCTATTATTAGCTTTTGAAAGACATGGGAATCTAAAAATATGCTTCACTCTCAAAGAAATTTCAAGATGAATGCAAATACTGAAAAAAAACCACCCTGGTTTTCTGATGGATATGAATAGGAGAACCAATTGAGTAATTACCTAGAAAGTAGGACTGCAGCATATGGAGTCTTGGTATGAATATAGTAGAAAGAAGCATGTTTTTAATCAAAGCAAAAACACTTATCTAGGGGAAACAATTACTTCAAAATGAATAAAACTTGACAATGAAAATTTAAGAACAATTCAAAAAATGACAAAAGCTAAAATATGAACCATGTCTGATAGGAATGATTAATTTTAGTAAAAATTCACTATAGACCAGAGTTAAAATAACTTTTCCTATTTAACAGGAACAAAAAATGCTCTTTTCACTAAAAATTTAGTATTGTATTTCAATTGTTTAGCAAAATAAAATTCTTTCAAATATTAGGCCATGCCAGCCTCAGCTTTACAATATTTTCATGCATGATCTTTTGAGAATATTCAATATTTGAGTTTTTATAAAATATATGAGCAACCATAAATATATATCAGCTATCCTGGCACCAAAATTTTTTGAAAATGGCTATAGAATATTTCAGTAATTGTTTACAAAAATATTAGAAGAAAA
>NW_022103908.1:27268990-27271183 GCF_000313985.2 Echinops telfairi | reverse complement strand
GGTGGCAAGAGAAGTCGGGTGGAAAACAATACCAAATCAACAATAAATATACTGCATGATAGTAAATGGTAGTGTTTAAAAACAGAAGATAGTAATATAGGAAACAGAAGAAAAATGTACTAATTTTATCTAAAATCCATTGCCCTGGATTCCAACCCATACAGACCTTAAAGGGCAGAGTACAACTACCCTATAAGGTTTCCCAAAGCTATAATCTTTATAAAGCAGATTGATACACTTCTATCTTAGAGTTGGCTGGTGGGGTTGAATACCCACCCCTTAGGTTGGCAGTCAAATGTTACAAGACAACAGTCACAGCAAAGCCAGAGTTCCTTAATTTTATATACAGAGTTCAATTAAATCCTCTCATATAATTTAGCAACTGAAGCAAACTCATATGGGAAATTATGGTTATATGGGTTCTGTAGGAATATGAGGATACATATTCCAGACAATAGAAATAGCAAATGTGATAAACTTGATGTGGCATTTTCCTTGAGAAGTTAATGAAACTAAAACAGAATGGGCCTGGATATCAATATGAGCTGTGAACAGAGTGTAGAGAAATGGAAGGAATTTTCAGATAGACATTTTTGATAGCAAATAGATTTTATTTATAGCATAAACTATGGGGAAAGGGAGAGAAGTCAAAATGAAGACAGAAAAGACAGTATAATTGCTCTGTGATTATAACAAGGGTAACCAACAAAAACCAGAATTTTTTTTCCAAAGTGATGTATTTAACTTTTTTTCTTCTTCACAAAACAGCCTTATTACCTTCAAAGTACTCTCCAATACACTTAATACATTTGTCAAATATGTGATTCCATTCTTGGAAACTCATCTGTTTGGCTGACTGATAGCACCACCCTTGTTCTTTTTTCTTTACCTCTTCTACATCAAGGAAATAAAAAAGAAGTTACACTGAGTGAGGTCAGGGGAGTAAGGTGCCTCGGGCAAGAGAGGCGTGCTGTTTGATGTTCAAAAGAAATCCGAATTTTTGTTACACATTGTTTCACTATCTTTTCAGAACCTCTAAATCAGTGCTTCTCAACTTTCCTAATGCTGCAACCCTTTAATACAGTTCCTCATGTTGTGGGGACCTCCCAACCATGCAATTATTTTGCTGCTACTTCATAACTATAACTTTGCTACTGTTATGAATTGGCAACCCCTGTGAAAGTGTTGTTCAACCCCAAAAGGGTCACGACCCACAGGTTGAGAACTACTGCTGTAAATAGAAAGCATGATTAACACTGTGGACCTGGTGGAACAAACTCCAAATGCACTGCAAGCCAACATTTTCATCCATTCACAAAGTTGATGGACATTCAGAATGAGGTTTGTCCTCAATTGACATTTCATCCCTTTTGAAATGGGAAAACTGCTCAGACACTTGAGTTTTTCCCATAGTGCTGTCCTGGTGAGCTGTGGCCAATATCACAACAGTTTCAGTAGCATTTTCTGTAGCAGTAACAAAATTTCACTGCTGCGTGGTGTTCTCATAAATTGGTCATCTCAAAAAACAAGGTTCAACTAAAACAGCTTTTATGAAAACATTCATTGTGACCAGAGAAAACCTTTTCAGGCGACACTATTGGGTGCACTAACTCAAAGAAAGTTGTTTGATGCTTACCTAGCAGGAACTATGTGTACTATGAAAACTCCACTCTGCCCAACGCAAAACTGCTTTTGTTTTGGATATCCCCTTATAAAAAAACACAGATGAATGGTTAAACAAGTGGGGCAAATGGTGTCTTGACTCAGGTGGTAGTGGAGAGATGATGAGTAATCAAAAGATAGTAGCTGTATTTTGAAAATAGAGACAAAACATATGCTAATTGAGTGAATAGGGTTTGCTGAATAATAGATCAAAATGAAAAGCAATTTATTTTCCTCCCCTCACCCCCATTAACAGGGAAGCTTATTACTTCACCATCTGTAGAACTGATTTAAAACCTGAAGAACAGTTTGGGTGGGTAAAACAGAATCTGAATTTTCCTATCAGCAATTGTTGTGATGATTAAGGTGCAAGGGTTCATGCAGGGAGAGAGCTTGGAGATGTTAATTTTCAAGTGGTCACCATAGAATGGAAAGATTGCATTCAGGAGTGAGAATGGAGAGGAAAAGTTTTGAGCACTTGATTCTGGCCAGAAAGAGGAGGCCGAGGCAGCAGGAGAGCTGAAAAGAAGA
>NW_022103908.1:27265735-27268089 GCF_000313985.2 Echinops telfairi | reverse complement strand
GTTTAATACAGAAGTAAAAGAAGTAAGAGAGAAAGGAGTCGAAAAATAGCATCTTGTTCATGCCTTGGTAAAGTTTTTGCCTTCTTTCAAAAATTTAGGTAGAGCACATTTTGACCTCTTCTGCACATTTTAGGCAGTCAGGTCTGGTCTCAGCTGGCACCGTGACTCAAGCTTTTCTCAAGTAGGCAGGTGGCAGTTTATTTATTAAGGGAACCACTTAAAACTGAAAGTCATTCTGTGTTTTATGGGAATATTGAAGATGAAGGATAACCTGCAACCATACTCCAAAGAAAACAGGGTGTTACTTTCTAATGCACCCTCTCTAAGGCGGGGATTAAAAACACATCCTTCTTTAATGCTGTCTTATTAGCATATCAGATCCCTTACCCTAAAATGGGCTCAGAACCACAAGTGTAGAGGCTGGAATTAAAATGATGGAAGGCGAAAGAAATATCCAGTATAGCAAATTCAGTTATCAAATCAACTCAACCCAGGGATGGAGGTCATGGAAGTCTAGAAGAGTAGTTTCCCTTCTTTCACAGGTTGGGAAACTGAGGCCCAAAGTGGTTTGATGACTTACTTTGTTTTAAATGAAGTGGCCTTCTCTATTGTGAAAGAAATCCAATTTCTTTGAATACATTGTTTTTCCTTAAGAAGCATGCTCTGAAATTATCAACTGGAAACATTTGCTTACAAAACGTATTCATTGTATAGAACTGCAGACTTTCCCCAAATCCTTCATGGTAACTCATCATGCAAAAGTTGTAATAATGAACAGCTGAATGGAAGTAAACTAGGGATGTAAACCCTATACATTTAGAAAATGACATTCCAATTATCAACCAAAGTACATTAGCAGAGCAATGGGTCATAAAAGTACCATAGCCATATCAATATTGATTATAAAAAGAGATGTGCATAGAGAAGAGCTCCCAACGGTGATGAAAGGCACTCACCTTTCATATAGCAATGGGAGAAGGTACACACAATTTTGGCTCTGCCATTTGTCAGGTAAATTACATGGACAAATTATTTAACCTCTTAATCCATAATCTCATCATTTGCAAATAGGATATTGGTTGCTACATCACATATCCATTATAAAAATAAAAGCATAGAATATATACAAACTTCATAGCATAACATATGCTTAGTATTAAAAATTATAGTACTTTTTATTATCCATATTCATGTTGTAATTTAAATTTATTGAAATGCAACTGGATTTAATTTATTTTTGTTAATTTTACTAAGGAAAATTTAAACCACATTTTAAATTAGAAAATATAATAATCTGGCCTATGGTTCCCTATCCTGCACCTAACTTTGCTTTCCTCCTGCGTAGATCATTGTAAAATCAAGTTTCAAGTATCCTATCATTTAATCCATAAAAATTTCAGAATCCATTTCTGAAAGATTAAATCTTTTAAAAATAATGTAACCCTAATATTGTTCTCATATCTAAAACAGAAAAAATATTCTTAGTGTGATCAAGTGTCTAACTAGTTTTCCAATTTCTTTCATAAGGTTCTTTCTAAGTTGCTTGTTTTGAAATCAATGTCAAAATGATGTTCACACCTAGAAAATGGTTGATATGTCACATTTATTGTTTTGCTTCTTTGTGCGCTTCTTTTTGTCGTTTCCTCTGTGAAGATTTCACATAATATCCGCCCCCCACCATTAATTTAAACTCAAGACAAAATAATAATCAAGTCCTGCCAAATTTGACTTATTAGACCTGTAAGTAGGACATCTCTGGCAAGGGAAGTCAGTAGGTAACTGGTCACTAGACTTTTGATTAAGATGGGAGAGGTTGTGAATGACTTCGTTTAATAGATATGAATCGCTCAAGAGAGGGGGCGTGGTCCTGACAAGCAACTTTAGAGCCAGGATGAAGCAGTCAGTCAGACTTTGGAGGAAAATCAATAAAGGCAAATTGTTTGCAGCTGCTCACAGAGTACTTCTTGATAAACACGATTTTGCCATTAAAGATTACAGAATAAGAGGGTGCTACAAAATAGTGTGCAGTTTCCACCAGATAATCCCAAATAAGCTAATCACTTCACTTGCACCGTCTGATTCTATCAGTTTAAACCTATAAAAAGAGCTTCCTGGCATCTAGCAGTGATTGCAGTCACTTTTCAAAAACTTTGAACAGAGCTTCGACTGCATTTCTTGTGCTGTTCTTTTAAAGCGTTAAAGCATCAGGAACCAAGGGACGCAGAAGGACCAATGGTGGTAATATACAGAATGTTCATATAGAAACAATGACGCCAAGCAAATATCTCAATCTGTGGGAAGGTAATTGCCCAAATAATTCCTTTAAGGAAAATGATGTAGGATATCTGCAAGAA
>NW_022103908.1:27263979-27265250 GCF_000313985.2 Echinops telfairi | reverse complement strand
TAAAACATCCTCTATCAAAAAGGGACACATAACCTCATATTCATACAATAGTACACTCTGAGATTAATGTCCAGCTGCTCTCATAATGACTCTTGAAATTTGAAAATCGCTGCCATAGTAATATTCTCCTTTTAAACTTTCAGTGACTTCTCCACCCAGGGATCATTCAGATTGTAGTTGATATACCTCTCATGACAGAAACGAGAGCCCTGATGGCACTGTGGGCTAGTGGGAGACTGATAAGGCAAGGTTGGAGATTCAAACCCACCAGCTGATCCCTGGGAGAGATATTAGGAGCCCTGGTGCCACAGTGGTGCACACACTCCTCTGCTAAGCACGAGGTCGGGGTTTTGAATCCATCAGTCCTCCCTAGGAATAACAGGTGTCAGTCTGATTCCTTAAGGACCTACAGTTTTGGAAACTGTAGGATAGTAATGAGTCGAACTCAACTTGACAACCGTGGATTTTTTGTTTGCTAATGATTGAGTCCATTTCCCGTTGAGCATCATCAAAGCTCTCTCAAATACGCATAGCCACTTATTGTGAAATCAGAGTCTGGCATATGTGTCAAGCTGCGCTCAGGACTGCATGTACAGTGCTGAGCAGCACATTAAATTAAGACACAATTCATTGCTGCCTTTTTTGTGAACCATGCATTTTTATGAAAAAGATGCA
Source organism: Echinops telfairi (assembly GCF_000313985.2). Lineage (NCBI taxonomy): Eukaryota > Metazoa > Chordata > Mammalia > Afrosoricida > Tenrecidae > Echinops > Echinops telfairi. The sequence goes on along the minus strand of NW_022103908.1, from coordinate 27,264,575 downwards.
AGATAAACAAAAACAATTATAGTGTCCCATATATGTCTTCCTAAAATGTCTGTTAGTGGCAATATTGATGGAAATGACTGTCTCTGACCTTCGTACTTACCACAATCATTTTGAAGCTATTTCAAAGTTGTGTATAAAATCTTCCCCTGGTGACCTCAAAACATACAGCTGTTCTCCATTATCACTACCATGTCTCTATCACATGTGATTTTGTATTATTGTTCCTTGTTTCTTCCTCTGCCTATTCACCTGCTTCCCTGCCTGTGTCTTTTAGCCTCCTCATTTGGCTAAGTAAGTATTGTCCTTGGCTGCTTCCCTAGCGTCAATTCTATTGTTTCTTGATTTCTGGTCATTTATTTGATGGCATCTGGGCCGCATTCTTGTACTCGTTAATATCCTCTATGAGTTGCTTAGTAATGAAGAAACCCTGGTGTGTCCCTGCACAGTTAAGAAGCTTCTCCAGCTTTTGAGAAAAGTCTGAACAAATTATTCTTGACTTGGGAAATTGTCAGAGGCTAATGACAGGGAAATAAAGGCAGATGAAACTACTCAAGTATTTCTTTGAAATGTGTGCATGAATATATATACATAAATAT
>NW_022103908.1:27261339-27262345 GCF_000313985.2 Echinops telfairi | reverse complement strand
AGTCTACGGATAGAATATATCCTTAATGGAGCGATTAATGGAATTCCAGTGTCACAGACTACACAGGCCACTACAAAACCTTACTCACTACCTAGGAAGCATGGCATCTTCTAACTTCTGTTGCATTCCATGCTTTCAAAAGGTTTTGGCAGCCCAGGGATAGAAAACTATGTGCAGTTTCAATCTCTTACGTGTCAGAAATAAATAACATCAGATATGTTTGAGAACATCCGTTTTTAGAAAAAAAATTGTGTCATTTTTACTTATGATGGCCTTTGAAAAAGAAAAAGAACCACTTACGAGTACAACTGGATCAAGAATACTTGATCTCCTTAACAAATTTAAGAATTGTATCGAAGTGCTTTATGCCATTGGACTTTTGCAATTATTTTTTCCCAAGTGTTTTCTACATTTCCCCAAAAATAAACATCATTAAGTTTATCTTGAAAGCCAGCATTAATACTGACACATAAAAACAAACTAATGCTTGCAATGGTAAGCTATCTGTACAATTTGTAACACACACAAAATATATACTGTATGCTTTAGGAGCACCTGGTATGGTATGAAATAGAGATGTATATGTTGTCATTGTGTTTGACATTGTGAATTTATCATCTTAAAATTAAGTTAATAACGGCTATTTGACTATTTGTCACATTTATTTGGCAGTCCCAAATAATCCAGCATACAAACTTTCTGTTGACCACTTCTAAGATGAAATAAATAGCAGATAGGTGTGGTCATAAAGAAATGCCTATTTCAGTGAGACAAGCACAAGGTTTTTTACTTGGATGGTTGGGATTACTGACAGAAAAGATTCTTGGTATTTCATGAAATGTAAATTGAATAATGCAGAAAGAGAAGCTCACATATTAGTGCAGACATTAATTCTTGAATGTGAGGCTTTTGCTGACCTCTTCTGAAACTAATCTGTATGAGTCATCCACATGCATTGTTTCATACTTCCTGTCTCACAGGCCCGAAATGAAATGCAAGAGAGATA
>NW_022103908.1:27255508-27258749 GCF_000313985.2 Echinops telfairi | reverse complement strand
GTCTAATTCAATTTGCAAGGCAGAATTGAGATCATGATAGTGGGGTGAAGGAAGCACCAGAGGTAGAGGAAAGTTGTGTGTTTCATTGGTGCTATACTGCAGCTGACTGGCTCATCTCTTCCCTGTAACCCCTCTGTGAGGGGATGTCCAATTGTCTACAAATGGGCATTGGGTCTCCACTCTATGCCCCACCCCACCCCACCCCACATTGTATATGTAAACTATCAATTAATATTTTCTCTGTGAAGTGCATGGAAAAATTATTTTGGTCCTTCAGAAAGTTTTCAGTAGTATAGTCTCTCTCTCTCTCTCTCTCTCTCTCTTTCTCTCCTCTCTGTATATACTTGGATAGATGGATAGTTTTTTTTTTAAGTGCCAAACTTTAATTCCTATCCATTTGGATTAGGGTGGCATCTTCATAAGGAAGGTGATTGCTGGCTGTGGGGTGAAAATGAAAAATGATACATTTTTCTTACTTAGAGGATTATGTATCCTTCCACAAAGACACATAAACGCACTTTTGGCATTTCCTAGTAGGGTCTTTTCAACACAATTTCAGTTAATGGTAAAGCCACCTGTCTATCCTGTTATATTTTGAATGCATAAAATGGAGAACCTAAAGGTGAAAAGAGTAGCTGATTCAGACAGGCAGTAGCAGTAATATTCATGCTTATAAATGTACCAGAAGGTGACGTTTATTGCTCCACCACATACTGTAGACTTTATTACTTTCAAGGTGAAATCTACAAATAAAACGAAATTGAATTAAATATCTAATGATGGATATGTACCTAGAGGGTACTTCACAAAGTCCCACCCTGGGAGAAAAAGTATAAAAATATAAGCAAAAGACAAAAATATAGTCAACTTTAAGTGGAAACTACTGAGAAGAAAGAGAAATAATAAGATCGGAGTTCTGATAAAATGATGAAATTCCTTCCCCATTTAATACTCTGAGCAAAGGATTTGACGTGCATATTTCTTGGTTGAACAAAGTAACCTCGCTATTTTATGACAATAGTAAAAACCCGATACAGATGCAGATTTTGTAGGTGTTCCATATGTGGTGAATCAATCTATGTCAATGTTGAAATAATTTCATTAAAAGTGGAACCTAACATTGGATTTCACTTCCTTACAGATTTTGTAACACTACTTGGAAAGCTGCAGATGGTTTCCAATGGTCAATGACGTTTTTGGTGTTTCTTCTGGTTCTGTACAGACATTCCTTAAATCCACAAGAAAGACTCTGATCTTTGCAAATACAATGGAACCTTTTGATGAACTGGAAAATAAATACAGACAATCTTGGACCAAAATTTTTTTGAGTGACATGGAACTATAATTACAACTGCCTGCTTTTTGTTCGTTTGTTTGACGGCGCATCTTATCTTTAGTATTGTGTATTATATGTCATGTTGAAGAGTCTTTGCTGGTGCTACCATTTTCAGATGCCCATTTGCAGATGTTCAAATGTTGGATTTATAAAGGTGGTGATAATGAAAGCAACAATAATGAAGAAAATTAAAAGATTATTCAATTTATGTCAGAACATTTTTACATTATAGGTCAAGGACTACCTCTAATCTAGTTGAAATCTACTTATGCAGTAAATATGGAGCTCTCCATTTCCAGATGAGTATACAGGTGAGCAGGCAAAGATATCTGGCCAGTAGTTACAAATAAATGGTCATTAGCAAAGTTTTGAACACACACTAATTATCACTGGAAAGTAGCTTATCTCCCGGACCTTCATATATATATATATATATATATTTTTTTTAGTCTATACTGTTTCTAAGTTGTTTTTATTTCTAGAGTTAATCATTACGTATGTGCTCCTATTGAAATGTTGAATGTCCTATGACTTCTATTAACGTCATATTAAAATCTAACAGATGGAAGCACCGCAGTGGTGTGTATAACGAGACAGTTGGATAACGCAGGTTGTCATGATGGAGTTCTTTGTTGTTTAGAGAAAAAGACCTATTGCTGTTCTTAAAAATTAGAGAAAGTATTTGGCAGTTCCTAACAGAGTAAATGGAATAAAGTTTTCAAGAAAGACTATCTTGTGATAATGAAGGTTGTCTATCAACTTGACTGTGAGAATTCTCAGTGACTTCACATTTAAGATATTGCCACCACCAATGATGAGTTTGATATAATGTAATTATATCCAAGAGGCCACTGGCTCTTAGCAACCAACTGAAATGGCCTTTCCATAGAGACATGGTCTGCTTCCAATATACGTGGACTCTGGGAAAGTTTGTTTGATTTTTATTGTGTCTGCGTCCTGATCTCTGGTCCTTTGGACTTGAGTTAGCAGGCTGCTCTATTCTGGGAGTTATCAGGAGCTTTCCATCTATTGATCTTGGCCCCATCAAATCCTGCAGCTACATGACTAAGGAAAAAGCTCTACACAGGCATTTGACCCACGGAATTAGAACTTTCCAGCCACAACTGTGTTGCTTAACTCATTTTCATATAAGTCTCTCATATTCAGCTTCACTGCTTTTGCTTCTCTAGAAAAGCCAGCATAGGACAAGCTGTTATTGTTCATGTGATATAAACAGACACCATTTTCAAAGCACCAATGAGTTGTCATTGGCCACACTACATCATCTATGCTGATTAGAGTGCGCTAAAAAAATCAGAGATGTAGAGCTGGTGAAAAAATCTGTTATAAACTTCATGTCAGAAGTTTGAATGAAGGTGAAGAATATCTAAAAGTTAATAAATGAGCAATTAAGATATAATAATAAACAAACATTTCTTAGTAGCCATCAGTAATGGGCTGTGAAAAGAAAGGAGAATCATTGTTTAGTAAGTTTTTCTCTGTTTATGATGATGAAATATTTGTCAGTTATAGTAGTTGTATATTATATTAGTTGATTGATTTAATTGGTGTCACTAAGTTATATATATGAAAAATTTTGAGTCAGCAAATGTATTATAATTTTTCACAATGTAAAAGACTATCAGGATGACTAAAGAGGGTACTATTGTTTAATGTTAGAAAAATGAATAATAGTGGGGTAATTAAGTTGTGGTATAAATAATTAAGCACATTTCATCTTCTTTCCAGGAAGTCAAGTTAGTTAAAAATAAACAGTGATAGGTATATATATACCTACAATAGGATGTCACTCAGCTATAAAGAGGCAAAAGGTCTGTGAATGCCATTATAAGCATAGGTGCACCTAGAAAACATTATGTTGAGCAACATATATCATTCAAAAGA
>NW_022103908.1:27253091-27254722 GCF_000313985.2 Echinops telfairi | reverse complement strand
TTATATAAATTTTCCTATTGGGTCTCTTCTATGAATTAAATTCTGTCAAGCTTGTAATACAGATGTTATTACACTTGAGAATAGCTTTTTCTGTAATACTGATGAGGTCATATGAGATGATATGGGTTTCGCAGAAAAGTTTAGGTACAGGAGCAAATAAGCACCAATAAGGGAGAGATGCCACGTGGAGATGAACAAGGATAATGCTAGCGAAAGTAAGATAAGAATGTCCCCACAGAGCAGATATAGAGGACTCATTTCTAGGGCCAGGCCCTGAATTCCAAGCCATAGCCACCTGTCGCAAGCAGAACAAAGCCCTGCCTGGTTCTGCCCCCCTGTTAGCTTTGAGCCCACTGTTGCAGCCACTGTGTCAATCCATTTCATGGAAGGTCTTATTCTTTTTCACTAACCCTCCACTTTTTCAAACATAATGCACTTTTCTAAGGACTTATCCTTCCTGATAACATGTCCAAATTACATGAACCGAAGTTTCACCAACTGAGCTCTTAAGGAGCTGGCAAATTATTCTGGTAATGCTCGGTACTTTCAATATTCTTCACCAATACCAGAATTCAAATACATCAGGGTTTTTTTCTGGTATTCCTTATTCATTGCCCGGCTTTCATATGAATATGAGGCAAACAAAAATAACCATGTGTGAAGTATATTTTAGGCTTCAAAATGACATCTGTGCTTGTTACCACTTTAATATTTTTCAAATTACTTGACTGATGTTTACAGGATAATTGTAGATTCAAATTAAGTGAAATCTAAAACAAAACCTTTTTCAGTTTTACAGTTGTCCATTGGTTCAGTTGTGAGAGATTTTGTTTTCTTTACATTGAGTGATAATCCGTACTGAAAGCGTCAATCTTTTCATCTTCCTCAGCAAAGGCCGCCGGTCCTCTTTCTCAATAAGCAGGGTGGCAGCGTCTGTATATCACAGGCTGTAATAAGTGTCCCTCCCAAAATGATGTTCCTATCGTTGTTGTTCATGATAGTGATCAAATGAGCATGATGAAATACTTTTCCTTTCTTCACGTGTCATATTCTCGAAGTCATCACACAACTATTCTTACTTTTGGTTATTAGTATCCAATGTTCCAAATCAGTTTTTAAGAAGGTCTCTACATTCAGATGAGATAGACTCAAGGTCATGTTTTGGCTCTTGTGGACTTACGTCAATTTTCTTAAACTACAACCTGAATTGGCAATTGAGCAATTGATAGTCTATTCCACAGTCCGCTCCTGGCCTTCTTTCATCTTATGGTATTGATCCAGTCCATTGTCTATGTCCACAGATGCATTAAATTGTATTCCTATGGATGCCAGGCAGTGAGGTGCAGGTGTATTGTTGTTGTTCAGTGCCCTCGAGTTGGTTCTGACCCAGACCAACCTTCTGCCCAACAGAAGAAGATGCTGCCCGGCCTGCACCACACTGTGTTCCCCTGCTTGAGCCCACTGTTGCAGCCACGGGGTCAATCCATCTCTTTGAAGCACCTTCCTCTTTTGTGCTGCCCCTTTACTTCACCAAACATGATCCTTCTTCAGGGGTTGCTAGCTCCTAACAGCACGTCTGATGTATGTAAGTTAAAGTCTCATCATCCTTGCCTCTTGCCCATTCCTAGTGA
>NW_022103908.1:27250227-27251461 GCF_000313985.2 Echinops telfairi | reverse complement strand
TTATCTCCCAAAAAGAATTATAACCACAGGAATAGAGACTAGGATTTGAAAGACATCACAAAATTGAAGATTTTGACTAGAAGGACTATGTTAAGTAATTCATTGTAGCACATATACTTATCCCTACCCCATATATGTGTATTATTTGCAACAATATAGGAGAGTTCACTAAGGTACAAGTAAATTGCATAAATCTCAGAGCAATATGGCTCATTAGCAAAAAGACTTTTTGATGTTCTAAGAGAGCTAGTGCCATTTCATGCTAATATCATGCACACAGAAAGGATTGCTGCCCAATTTTGTGCCATTTTGAAGATTGCTGCTCTGTTCAGGTCCGTTGTTGATGCCATTGGGAATTTGAATGCCTTCCAACCTAAGTGGTTTATTAATAGCACTATATGAGACATTTTATTGTGATTCATAAGGATTTCATTTGGCTTATTTTTGGAAGTAAATCACTAGGTCTTTCTTCCTGATCTCTCTTAATTTAGGAGCTCCACTGAAAACTATGTTAAGTGTCCTTCCTATTGTTTGAAATATTGTGGAAGAGCTAGCTGGATGCAAAGCCAAAATACTGACTACAGTCGTATATGGTGACTTGCACATGCTTATGTTGCTCATAGCTATACAACAAAGTAACAATTTATATGCTGCCATTAGCTGAGGCCAATAGAACAATAGAACAACTGACAACAATTCCTGGTGGAGTCATAACAATCTTTATCATTGAAAGGGCTTATTATGGAGAAGTTTTAAGAAAACTGAAAGATGGATTGGTATTCACTGTAGTTTTATCTTTTCTCTTCCTGGGCATGTTTCCTACGAAGGACAGTTAAACAATTCTCTCTGTTATGTGATTAATGTTACTGTATTTTGAACTTATATACCAGTTGATTCTTACTCCTTGCCACCTAGTCGATGCCAACTCATACTGATCCCATAGGACTGAGTAGAACTGCCCTGTGAGTTGATAAGAGTGTAACTCTTTATAGAAGTAGAAAACCCTGCCCTTTTCAGAGGCGCAGTTGATATTTTCAAACTTGTGACTTTGCAGTTATTAGCAGCCATAATATTCTACTTTGTAGGTTCTGGAACTAGAGTTGTATAAACATTTTGGATCTCCAATTTAATTCCATTAGTATTTTTTCCACTTAATTTTTTATACTTTTATGTTTAAAAATGGGTTGATATTATAGACCCAACAGCTCTCAGTTTCATTTTTTTGGGGAAATAT
>NW_022103908.1:27242941-27247852 GCF_000313985.2 Echinops telfairi | reverse complement strand
AGGGGCTTAAGTGGAGAGGAAATGTTTTGAGAATGATGAGGGCAATGAATGTACAAATGCGCTTTACACAATTGATGTATGTATGGATTGTGATTAGAGTTGTATGAGCCCCTAATAAAATGATTTAAAAAAAAGTTGTGTTGAGAAAAATAGCTTTACATTTGGATGCTTTTGTTTAATAATTATTTCTATGATTTTGTAACAATACTTTTGATGTCCTCATAGAGTGTAGTATACCCTCATATAGTCTAGTCTAGTATACACCCATAAATCATACATACATATGCATATGTACATATATACATATCTATCACATAAGTACAAGAGTGCTTCAAAGTTTATGGTAAAATGTCATTGTCTTTCAATTCCAAATATTTGTATTTATAAATACAAGTGTCTTCAAAAGAGTTTGTGGGAAATGCACATTACAAAAAAAGCTATGTCTGAATTTAAAAATTGTTTTCTCCAAAATAAATGCATAATCATGTGCTTTCACATGTCTGATTAAGACATCCTGAGATACTAAGAGGACAAGGTAGCAATTTGGAAAGAACCCCTTTTAGAGCAAGATGAATTCTACTGACACAAGCTAGAACAAATATCAGGTTTGGGGAAATTCTTGGGTAAAAAAATGATGAAAATATTAGTGCATTTAAAGTATAGAGGGACAGTTTGACAAAGAAATCAGTAACTTACAGTGGACAACTCAATTGAAGAAGGGACAAGCTTATGCTAACAACAGATTACATAAATAGGGGACCATGCCCGTCAATTTTCAAGGAGACATTAATCTTACTCTTCCTTGGGGAACTGACAGCTAAAAGCATAAACAATAGCCAACTTCACAGATATCTCAATTGATTCAACTTAAGCAATTCTTAGATTAAATTAAATTAAAGTTAAACAAACTTTCTGCTCTTAGGGTGCCAACTGTTATGCCCAAATCAGAGGCAAATGACAGCAGAGTTTTCAACAGAAAATTTAAACAAATAGGATCAAGAATCTAAAACATGTCTTTGAAGAATTATAGTAGGAGATAAAACACCACTTTACTAGTATTATCTTGAAGGCAAAGAACAGTGAAAGCAATGACTCTCAAGAGGTGGAGGTGGTCTAGACAAAGCAAGAACAACCCAACCAACAGCACAAGCATTAGATTTGGTGGTTTGATTCCAGTGTTAGACTAGTTAAGAGTTCCTGGGGGCCAAAGAATGATAACATCTGCTTACTGTGAAAGTGTTTTGAGAAAGTTAGTCAAAGTTTTAGTATAAAAATGACAAGGAAAACTTCACCAGAGGGACTTTCTTCATCAGGACAGTGCTGCAGCTCATTATCCTCATCGAACAACAAAAATGTTCTGAGTACTGATGAGAAATCTGTAGGCATCCACTTTATAGTCTTGATTTGGTTTGATTCCTCTGCCTTCTTTTCAGTGGGGGAGTGAACTTCTCCCCCAATGATTTAAACCTCAGAAACCCTACAAAGATCAATATGAGTTGGAATCTACTCAATGGCAGTGAACTTGGGTTTTAATTTGGAAATCTTTTTGTTTTTTAATCTTAAAAATCTTTAAAGATTGTCATTTTTATTAACTTTGTAATGTAAAATGACTGCCTTGTTATGAGTAAATTCCCACAGTTCTTTATGGATAGATATTGCTGACAAAAGCATGTGGAATTTTTTTAGATGTTATGGTCAGAAATAAAGTTTTCATTTATTATTTTGTCCTTTAATAAATGAGTTTACCCGGAACCCTTTGAAGTCCAATTACATTATCCCTTAATTGAAATTGTATATATAGTCATTATTACTTTTAACAATGTTAAACAAGACCCAATAATAATTTCCTATTAAACTGGAAGGAGCAGAGAGAGGTTAAGTACCTTTTCCCAAAATACACAGAGGTTATTAGTATAATAGACAGTGTCAAGGAATCTCAATCAATTAAGACATCAATCTGTACAAGCAACACCTTATGGATTGTAGCTTGCAGTTAGACGATACTTGTATAAACTCCTTATATTAACAGTACTATAAATTCTATGCCATTGGAAAAAATTTTGAAATTATCAATGCAGTTAGCTGATACCAAGGGGGATGATGGACAATGGCTTATTTTTGTTTGTTTGTTTTTGTTTTGTTGTTACTGGTTTTGGTTATTATTATAATATGACCACCAAAGTAAACCAGAGTTGTTCATAACCCGTAGATGGATTCTGGGCTCCTACTTAATTCTAGTCCCAATCCATTAGCAGTTTGTTCTTATAATATGGCCCTGCATGATATTCATCTTCACGAACAGATCACTGAAGATAAGGGTGCTGCAGCAAAGTGTGTCAAGAATACAGATGGTGCCTGGCTATCAAGTGGAATAGTATCTGGGGTCTCTTGTGTTCATACAAGTAGCCATCTAAGTGAGGTGTCAATGGAGTCCACATAAAAGAAGCAAACCAACCAGTATGATCAAAGATAACAAGATGAAGGGAGAAGTATCAGAGCTTCAATTGTGAGGTTGTGGAGGACAGTGGGAGCCCAAAATCTATCTTCAAAGTAACTAGTCAGGTTAAGTGCCTGGCAAATTTCTTCTAGACACAAGCTAGAGATTCAAACAGCTTTACTCTTAGACAGAGATATTTTCAACTTGATTATGGTGCATCGAACCATGGTTCATATGATACCTGGCCAGTTGACCTCCCTGTTGACCCAATCTGAATTTATGCTAAGCTCCATTATTTCTCACTTGTTCCATGACAAAAATTTCCTTTATGGCTTTAAACATACTGTTTTTGGTCTTTTCTTTCTTACTCTTTATTTTCATTTTTATGTTCATATTATTATTATTATCTTCTCTCTGTTTCTATTTTTTATTGTTTCTGTTAGGTTTCCCAGTTTATGGGGCACAGAAGGAGTGGATCAAGAGACAATAATTGAGGTAATGGTTTTTTGGGGATGGGGAGGAGGCGTGGAGGGAGAGGGTGGGAAATTAGGGAACAAAATGCAGAAGTGGGGAGGAAGTACTAAAACTGATTGTGATATTGGATATCCCCTTACAGAAGGCTCATGGGGAGAAGATGGGCCAGTCAGGGTGCTGTGTAGCATTGATGAAACATACAGCTTTCCTCTGGTTTGTTAATGCTACCTCCTTCCCACTATCATGACCCTAATTCTACCTTAAAAATCTGGCTAGACCAGAGCATGTACATGGTTACAGATAAGAGCTGGAAACACAGGGAATACAGGACAGATAAACTCCTTGGGACCAATATTGAGAGTGGCCATACTAGGAGGCTAAGGGGATGGTGGGGGGATAAAGTGGGAACTGATCACAGTGACCTATCTATAATCCCCTCCCAGGGGGATGGACAACAGACAAGGGGGTAAAGGGAGACATCGTACTGTGTAAGACATGAAAAAAAACCTTATAAATTATCAAGGGTTCATGAGGGAGGGAGGGAGGAGAAGGGAGAGTAAAAAATGAGGAGCTGATACCAAGGGCTCAAATAGAAAGAAAATGCTTTGAAAACGATGATGATAACATGTGTACAAATATGGTTGACACAATGGATGTATGTATGGATTGTGATAACAGTTGTACGAGCCCCCAATAAAATAATTTTAAAAACAAACAAAACCTGATTGTGATGATGTATATTCAACTCTTTCTAAAATAATTAACTATGGAAGTAAATGATATGTGAATATTATATCCAACATTTACTAAAAAATAATAATTAACCAAATTTTTCCATTGGTTACCATGGGTGAAGTAGGAAGAGTTTTTGCTATGTTAATGCTAATGGGGATGGAATAATTTTTAAAAGATATCAATAATGATAGGACAACATGAATTATATGTGTATAAGATATTGAAGCAGAGACTGCTGTATTGTGTATATTTTTGTCACAACTGAAAAACTAATTTCTTGAATAACAATGAGTACAAGGAAGAAGAAAAATGTTCTCAAATTGATTGTGGTAATAATTGTGCAACTCATCTTTATATGATGGATATAGTGAATTGTATTATATGTGAATGAAGTGCCAATAAACCTATTAAAAAAAGACACCAGTGCTAAGTATTAAGGATGAACTTCACAGGCAGTCTGCCATTTAAATACATGTTCATAATTGATATTCAATCCTGCTTTTGTCAAGAAGTTGCAAACTTCACAGAATATGAAAAGTTATATACTATGTTATGGACTTTGAGGTTCGAGCCATGGGCAAACCATTTGAAAATTCAGTTCAAAGTAGAGATTCATTTCTTTTTCTTTAAAAAAGGCAACCAGGATTGTAGAGAATGGATATGTTTGAGCAATAGTCCCTTGTTCTCAGAAAGCAGACTCTTCATTTGTCAAAAATGGCACTTATCACTCTACAGATGATTGCATGTTTACTTTACTGTGTCCTTTTCCACCCCATTCATTGCTTCTCAGAGTATAGCTCCCGATAGCAGAAACTCTGCTTTATTAGCTGTTAGATCCTAAGCACCTGGTGAGTGGAGTGATTGCTATCTGAAAGATACTATGCTTTTCATCTGGAAGACAAATTAGTAGTCTACTACAAAGTTCCATAGAAGACTGGATAATGTCCTAAGACATAATCAAACAAATGGACTGAGAATTATGGAATAAATTGCTAAAATATTTCAGATAGAGTGGTTGCCTAGATAATGTTTGAAAGAGAAGGAATCATGTATACGTTTTTTAAAGATTAAGTTTGCAACTCGATGACTTTGATTCGTTTGTGATATACATAGAAAAAAGGTGAGACGAGAACTGAGTACAAAAATTGGAGCCGAGAATGTAGATCTACTGTCGTCATGGTATTTTCCTTTCCCTTTTTTGTTCAATATATACATTTCAGTAGGGTATACTTTAGAAATGAAACCATTAGATGTACTCTAAACCA
>NW_022103908.1:27240301-27242286 GCF_000313985.2 Echinops telfairi | reverse complement strand
CTTACCTTTATCATTCCTCCTACACAATAAGCTTTCAAATCAATTAGCCTATAATCTCATAACACTGAATCTTTATCTATTTGTTTAAATTAAATCTATGTAAAGGGATATATGGCAATACTAGCATCACAGACTTTTTTTAGCACATCACGAATATTTTTATATGTTTATTTACTAGATTTCTGGTGAGCCTATCTGGTAAGCCCTGCACTAATAACCTCAGGATCTGCCGTTCAAGCCCAACAGCCCCTCCGAAGGAGAATGCTGAGGCAATCTGCTCCTATTGAGATTTACGTCCTTGGAAGCCCTGGGGAGGATCACTATGAGTGGAAATCAACTGGAATGTGGAAAATCAAGCAGTGAGTTTTTAAATTTTATTATATAATGATTATTATCTATAACGATGACAAGCTAAACAAGGTCCCTAACCTCACTGAGATTTTATCACATTATGTATGTTAAAAAGCTTGTGAGCAAGTATGGCCATAACTCTGCCATCTTTTTTTTTATCATACAGCAGCATTCTCTATCATTAAAATCCCAACTGAACCCTCATGATTTAAGTGTGCAACTCTTTCCTCTGTGTTTCCTAGTCTTTATTGATTTTTAAAAAGTGATTTTTCAGAATTTATTGCAATTGCTGTTATACCCATTTTCATATGAGACAGAAAATAAATCCCACAAATCACCGTGGCTTCGCTGTCCGCCGTGGGTATCCTCCAAGTGTGGAAACACTGTGTGAGCACGCTTCTAAAAAGAACTCGGTGTTCAGTCAGCTGCTGTTGCGTGGACACGTGAATGAATTTGGGCAGCGGAAGAGACAAAAGAGCCCTCATTCTTTTCTACTGGGAAGCACAGAAGACTTTCCGATGATGCCTAATTACAATTTAATAGTAATAACTACAGTTAATTTTGTGTAAGTTTATTTTGTATTCCTGGGGTTTTTTTCATTTTGAATTATTTTAATGAAAATAATATCACCCTATGCTGATCACATAATAGCATATAGACTAGATTCTTAAACAAGGTAAAAAGTCACATTAATTAAGCTTTTATATAAAACCGAATAGAACAAGAAAACATAGTTTAACAATAACAAACATAAAGCTTCCAAGGAAGGTAAGAGAGGGGCAATGTAGATCGATGCATTTCTATGATCCTGTCACATATATTGTTTTTGCCTTTCCAAACTCAGGTGGGAGAGTTAAGTTCACGATTCTAAAGCCAAACAAAGTAGCAAGCATTTTTACCTTTGATGATTGTTGTTGTTAGGTGAAGTTGAGTCAGTCGACACTCAAGATGATCCAATGTCTAGAGAAAGAAACAAACACTATCCAGTCCTGCACCGTTCTCACCATTGTGTCACTGTGTGAGTCATCTCTGCTTTTATGTGGACCCTGAGATGTGGCCAGCACAATGCCCTTTTCAAGGGACTGGTCTCTCCTGATAACGTGCTCAAGGAATGTGAGAGGAAGTGTCCCCATCGCCCCTTCTTAGGAACATTCTGGCGGTTCTTGCTCCAAGACAGTTGCTTTGTTCTTCTGTCAGTCCATGGTACTTTCAGCATTCTGCAGGGACACCATGACCCAAGTGCATGGATCCTGCTGTGGTCTGCCTTGTTCCTGCCCACCTTCCCCATGCCTATGAGACAATGGGAAACCCCACACTGTGGGTAAAGTGCACCTCGGTTCTCACGGTGAAATCTTTATGCTTTACCACTTTAAGTACAGATTTGTCCAACGTAATATATCCTTTGATATCTTGACTGCTGCGTCCAAGAGTGCTGATTGTAGCTCCGAATAAAATGAAACCTTTGAAATTCTGTTCTTTTCTCCAGTTATCAGGATGCCATCTATTGGTTCCGTTGTGCAGAATCATTTTCTCTTTCTGTTGAGCAGCAATCTATGCCAATGTCTGTATGATTTGCTCGTCCTCAGTAAGTACTTCAAACTCTCTTGGCTTTGAACAAGTCAGGCTGTGTCATC
>NW_022103908.1:27238811-27240068 GCF_000313985.2 Echinops telfairi | reverse complement strand
TCAGTACTGAAAACTATGTTTAAATACCAGACAAAAATAAATAAATGTATATATCTTGCACTGTTCCTGGAGATTATATAAGACTTTTACATCCGAGTTCTAGCAGCACCTTTGACTTAATAGTCATGATGAATTGTTACAAGGAGGAATGCCATTAAAGAACTGGACTCACCATGTAACCATGTCCCCAAATTGCGTCTAGGAGAAAGAGGATGGTGGCATAACATTTCTTCCAAAAATCAGCGTGCCCTCTCCCCAGCTAGGCTTCTTCAGTTGCTTCCTGATGTGTACTCTCACTGCAGTAGAGTGTAAAATTCTACAGAGGACATGATCTGGTTCAGATGATGTCTTCCAGAAAGTAAGTGAGAGCAAATTTCTAATTTTTATTTGCAATTTTTTTTTTCAGGAATTGGCGACACACAAACATGTCCTTTAAATCATCACTCCAATTTCTTGGAAGAACAAAATAATAATTATTTTTAATGACCACTGTTAGCTAAAACGATTCATTTTTCAATTTAAAAATGTAAAGAATTAAATCTAATAATTTGAGTTAGGTATCTTCATGAACACGTAAAGTTAACAGTTCAAAGTGTATTCTTGGATTATCACGTTAATATGTTGCTTCATTTAAAAACTTACTTGGTAAAAATAAAACCTGAGAGAAAGTACACATTTCCCCCTTCATTTCTTTATAAACTTGAAAAGAGGGATCAAGCTACAGTCAAAGTCAGTCAGTCCACTGCCAGTTGATTCCTTGAGCTGTTTTTTCTCTCTTTCAGTACTTTTTAAAGCAATTTTATGAGACATCCTTCCAGGGAGGCCCCTTCATTTTGTACATTGTGTGCGTGATCACCAACGAAGCCTTAGACCAGTGGTTCTCAACCTGTGGGTCACGACCCCTTTGGGGGGGTAGAACAACCCTTTCACAGGGTCATCTGATTCATAACAGTAGAAAAAATACAGTTATGAAGTAGCAACAAAAATAATTTTATGGTTGGAGGGGGCGGGTCACCACATTAGGAACTGTATAAAAGCATCGTGACCCACAGGTTGAGAACCACTGCCTTAGACTATTTTCCCGGGCCGCTGTCCCCTTGCCATCAGAATTCATACATAAACCACAATTCCTGTTTCTAATAAGTGAAAAAGACTGACCCTTCCTATTTTTTTTAATCAATTTATTTGGGCTCATACAATTCATCACAATACATAGATCAATTGTGTAAAGCACATCTATACATTTGTTGCCCTCAT
>NW_022103908.1:27230189-27237760 GCF_000313985.2 Echinops telfairi | reverse complement strand
CTGTACATTTTATTGTGCTCATATAAATGTGTACATAGACCAAGAGACAGCTATTCTTACTGCACAAGAGGATATTGCATAGTTTAAAACCAGGAAGCGTGTGTTCCAGGGTTGTATCCTTTCACCATACTTATTCAATCTGTCTGCTGAGAAAATAATCTGTAGCCTTGGAGGCTATGAAGAAAAATATTGCATCAGGATTGAAGAAAACTCAATAACAACCCATGATATGCAAATGGCATAAACTTGCTTGCTGAAAACAAAAATAATTTGAGGGATTGGCTTGATGATGTATTAAGTCTGCATATTACGTTACAACATAATATGAAAAAGTAAAATTCTCAGAATGGGACCAATAAACATTTTGATAAACAGAAATGATTGACATTGTCAAGGATTTTATTTTATTAGATCCATAAGCAATGTCCTTGGGAGCAGTAATCAAACATAAAATTACATTTTGTTGGACAAATCTGAAAAGAATTCTTCAAATTGCTAAAGAGCAAATATCTCATTTTGAGAAGTAAGGAGTCCCTGATCCAAGCCACAGTATCTTCAAGTGTTTGATATGCATGTGAAAGTAGAACAATGAGTAAGGAAGAAAAATTGATGCATTTGAATTATGATGTTGGGAAGAGTTGGAGCCTCGGTGGTGTAGTGGTTACGTGTTGGGCTGTTAACTTCATGGTCCACAGTTTGAAACCACCAGCAGCTCTGTGGGAGAAAGACTGGGCTTTCTACCCTGGGAAACAGACTCAGAAACCCACAGTCACTATGTCAGCAGTGGCTCCACCACAGTGAGTGTGGTGTTGGGTTGGAAAGAATAAGAGAAGACCACAGCCTGACAGAACAAATACAGCTGCTGAGAGGAAGACCAGCCAGAAGGTTCCTTAGAAGGGAGGATGACGACACTTCATCCCACAGGCTTTGGGTTTATTCTTCGGCGGTGAGAGACCAGTCGCTGGAAAGAGACCACATATGTCCTCAGTGGAGGGTCAGAGGCATATTGGAAGTTCCTAAATGAGATGGATGAACCTAGTAGCATAAACGATGGGCTCAAACATGGTAATAATTATGAGCCTGGTGCAGGACCAGAGTGTGTTTCAATCAATTGCGCATTAAGGTTCTGTGAGTAGGAACTGATTTCACAGCACCTAACAACAGCATTCCTGAGGGGGTGCAAACAGTGATCATGCTTGGCTGCTAAGAGAGGGCTTGGAGATTTTAATTTCGTGGCAGGCACCTCGGAAGAAAAGTCTGGTTTACCGCTGGGAAAAAGCCTTTGAAAGCCGTAGGGAGCACAGTTCTACTCTGGCACATGTGGGATCCCCGGGAGTCCACAGTCACTTGATGACAATGTGCTCAACTGGTATCTTTCCTACAAGACGGTAAACTCTATACGAGAAGAATTTGTGTTGTGTTTTATCTCTTGCTGGTTTCTCAGTCCTACAACATTGCTAAGAGCCCTAGTAACGTGGTGAGCTACATCTTAACGCTGCTAATTACAAGGTCAGTAGTTCAAACTACCCTCGCACCTCCACCCCCCAGATGCTCCACTGGAGAAAAGGGCGGCTTTCTACTCCTGTAAGCCCACAGGTGCAGTTGTTGCCTGTCCTGTAGGATCATGACAAGTTAGAATTGACTCAGCGGCAGCGCCCTTCTGCTGGGAACATAGTAATTGTAATTACTGTTGGGGGCATAGTAATTATAATTATTGCGGTTGTAGGTGCTCTGAAAACATTTCTGCTTCTGTTAAGGAAAATTCCAGGGAAAGAGTATATCTGATATGGGAATTCTCTTGCTCTATACAAATTGCTAATGCAGTTTCTTCAGAATACAAGATGTAATAGTTACTGGATGCACACTCGCCTCTCTGTTAGATTGCAGTTGCTTCGCGTGTAGAAACAATCGATTGATAATTACTTGATTGAAATGGCTTAATGAATCAAAATGAAGCTTTCAGAGGACAAGGAAACTGCTTCAACAAGTTAGGGGAAGAAATAATGTACCTTACTCAGATGGTAAAATGCGCGTGTTTCTTTCTTCCTATCAGTTTGTGCACTCAAGTGAATGCTGTTTCTTGTAATTTGAGGTTTCCGACAAGGAAGCCACAGGCCACCTTAGGAAGCCTTTTGCAGCTCTGAGATCTGTGGTCTCTTTAGCTTCTCCTAGAAGCCAATATTTCTCCTAGAAATATTTCTCCTGTTTGCAAACATGGGTTTCGTGTTAGACCCTTGACTTCAGAATGCCTACTGGATTTGTGTGTGTGCGCATGTGTGCGTATGTGCGTGTGTTAATTGTAGATGGATGGAAGTGCTTCTTTCTGGGAATTGGAGACAGAATGCACCCCAAATTTTGTAAAAGTTCTTCTGGGATAATGGCATTTAGGAGTAGCACTAACAGCTTGATCCTTTAGAAAATTCAAGAAAATGACTTCCTTGACAGGAGGAGATCTATTGCTGCTGATGTGAGAGCAGCCACAGCATCTTCTGATCTCATCATTAGCAGTAAAACTGGTAACCCACTTGTGCAAATTGGCAGATTGAGTAGGGAGTCTGCGGAGCCAAGGGGCAGCCTGGCCTTTATCTGTGCTCCAGAGTTAAGAGCATTTTCCACTCTCTCTCAGGATTGCTGTGGCGTAGCAGTGAGAAATCATAACAAACAAAATAAAGACAGGAGCTAATAAGGAAAAGTCTCTCAGAAGTTATAAGGCAGAGCTTATCCTACATCACCGCACTGACTGAGGATTATTGAGCGGCTTTCCCAAAATGCAAAGGAAAGCATAAAATGCTTTATTCCATTTGGTCATTAGTTAGTACCATCTTCCAAATCGACAAAATTGATCAACTAATTACTATTTGATTTAAAAATCTGACATGCATCCATGTTGTATCAATCTGTGTTTTGTTTCGGTTTGATTTGGATTTTCGTTATTTCCCCTTTCTTCTTTGTGTGTATGGTCCAAGGCAATTGGTCTGAGGTGGGTATGTATTGGGTTGCTAACACCCATCAGCCACCACAAGAGGGGGCAGCACGCTGAGGCTCTAGGTTCCCAGTCTCCAATCCCCCCCGGGCAGTTTTACACTGCCCTACAGGGCTCCTATCAATCAGAACCCAAGGATGGGCAGTGAGTGAGGTAGAAGTATTTGATCCAACATCCAAACTTAGTAGAGGGTAAAAACAGAGGAAATAAACAGAAAGAAAGCAGAGAAATTCAATCCATTTAATTCTTAACTTGTCTCTTTTATGATTTTGAAATAATTAAATTTTTCTTTCCTTTTTGCAACTATGCTCACTCAAACTTTGGGGGCAGCTTAAAATAAAGCACATTGTGGACACCCAGCACAGATCAGAAAGTCTGTGAAAAGACTGTTCTTGTCAACACATAACAATCAGCTCCTAAATGAGACAGCGTGTTCCCAAAACTTTACATCATTGCAGGACAAAACTGCTCACATCCAAATGGACTCATTCTGCTCAGTGATGTGTTTAGACCATCATTCTGTTACCAGAGACGTCGTTTAAAGGACTGCGAGTCTTTGTTTTGTTTGGATCTTCTTCCCAGCATACCCTTTAGGCAGGAAGTTTCATAGTGTTATTTTCCTATGAGAGCAACCCATGAACCTGAACCACTGTTATGCTATCACTTACAAGCCTAAAATGCACTTAACAAAATGTAGGTGAACTTTTACCCAAACAAGATGTAGAACCTGAACTGAAATCTTCTCAGAAATAATCTTTGCGCCTATTTTTTTTAATACGCTATGATCCCTGCCAACTTTTCCCACTTCAGCTCTACGTGGGCTCCCAAAGGATAAAAAGAAACATCTCTTCCCTATAAACCAGCAGAGACTCAAGTGACTGGCCCAAAGTAGCTGCGTAGTATATAATTTTGAGTTAGTTCATTAATATTGTAGAGTTGAAGTGAAAACAAAAGTTTGGTCACTGTCAATTATCATACAGGGTTAAATCACAATCATTTGAGTCAAATAACATTATAGTACAAGTATTTGAAAAGATACTGTAAATATGATCATTTTACCAAAGCAATCTGAAGACCATTTTGTCAGGCTAGCTTAGATATTTCCGGTGCATTATTTATTATTATTATGTCACTCTGGATCCTTCTTAAAATCTTTATCCAAGTGTATTACCAATATAGGGCACTGGAATCTCTTTATGCATGACAGTCATACCTGAGAATGTCAAAATCTGTGTTAGGAATGAACCTGTCAGAAAAGAAACATTCCAATATTATCCACTAATTGAGAGTAATGAAAAGGTGGTAAGACTGCTTCCTGTTTAAGGTGGAAAACGTGCAAGATTCAAGATAGCTTTCACAGGCTTCATTCTGTTAAGTAAGACATTATCCGATGTCCTTTCTTGATACTTTGACCTCAGTTGGAATAATAGCTCAGTCCTATTTATTTATGTTTTATTTGACCTTTTAGAATTAATCACGGTAGGTTCTATAGAATTTTGAAACTATATGTGCAGATTTTCCTCAATAGAAATAGGACATCCAATTTCCCTTAGTATTAAACACAATTTACTATGACAACCCACATTTAAAGAAAGAAGATTTGAATGTAGGCGAAAATATGGCTTTCCAATTTTACAAAATGAGACCGTTTTGGCTGATTGGTACATGCAATCCAAGAATCCATTTGCCAAGTCTAGTGCATAGCCCACCAGACCGCACGGCCCTGTAATAATGACACTGGAGAAAACACAAGTGAGAGCAGAGAAGACGGCAGCTTCGAATTCAGCTTTGGCGGATGAGCTAAATGAACTGGCAGCCTTTAGAAGAGAGGGACTAAGAGGAGGAGCTGCAGCCAATTTTCTCTGCAGACTAGTACAACCTTTTCTTTAGTGAAGGAAATTGGTTGAAAGCCCCTGGCCCCCACCCGTTTCCAGCACCACCACTTTGTTTTAAATGCCTTTTGTTTTGTTCAAGGCTTAATATATGTAGCTTATCAGAGTAAAATTCTGTTTGCTGGAAGGTTTTAAAAATTAGAAAGATCCCTGACAAGGTGAAATAATTTCTTCTGCATTGAAATCAGGTTCAATGTGCACAGACAATTTCTGAGCCCTTATCTCTGGGAGAAGGCCTCCCTGGTCAGCCCTGTGCTGAAATCAACTCGATTTAACTCTGGTTCTTCGTGTCTAAACCAAACGCTGTCGAACTCGGTTTCTGCAAGTTCGCTAGTTGCAGCGCTGGAGTGGGGAACTGTGCAGTCTGAGAGCTTGAGCCCACTTCACCTTCTGTGCAAGGAGCCCTGCTGACACGGGAGCTAAGTGCGTGGCTGTTGCTAATCCCATGTTTGGCAATTCAGAGTCACCAGCTCTGTGTGGCAGAAAGAGGTGGCAGTGTGCTTCTGTAAATATTCACACTCTTGGAAATGCCCACAGGGGACAATCAGATTCTGTGGCATAGGGGCACTATGAGTCGAAATCGACTTGACAGCAATGACTTTTTCATGATCGTAACCTACCATGAATCAGGGCGTGGAAGACTCTTTCAATTCACTCACCACTGACTGCCACTGGCGTCCATCAAGTACTTTAGATACGTATACGCTTTCGATGGAGAACACCGTCACTGCATTTTAGTGTCATTTTAAAAATGAGTTACTATTCCGACAAATTTCTAACTAATGATATAATTACTTCATTAGGTAACATAATTAGAAATTACTTGAAGTATAAAGAGCACCTGGTAAAGAAATGCTTAATTTACTAAATAATTTTGACTCAAATCATTATTAAGTTAAAATCATAAGTTGCTAAAAACCTCAAGTAATGGTCTTACTAGTGCCATATAATAAATTGCTTAATTAGCAATTAGTTACAAACAGCAGTGCCCTTTATTTTTACTTAAAATAAGCAAGTCAATTTTCACAGATTTAAAGCTGAATATTAATTAGATGGGAAGATAAAAACCACTATACCTTGTTGGTAGAACTTTCTGCCATACAGAACCAGGTCTATTTTAAGAATTAGAGAGATAAAATAACTTTATTTATTTTTTTATCTTTTACACCAGAAGCATAGGAGAGAGGAAAGGATTTAAATGCAAGCTTGATTTTATTTGACTCTCCCTTTAAAGTGAATGAAATAAATTTCTACTTATTTGTGAGTAAAGATAATCATATAATTCTTTAACACATGCCTTAAGCTTTTCCATGCTCCTTTTTATCCATTTGTTAGGAAAATTATTAATTCAACTCCTTTTCTCCTTCGTGGCATTAGATTGCCTTATGAGTGAGCAAGTTAATGAAGATTTCATACTCTAGCCTTCATATTAATTTTGTTCATAATTAGACAATGTTGTTGTTGTATATGTATCACATTGGGTTGTGTTCTTTGAAAGGTAGCAGTTATGGTGAAAGTAACACAGGCCTCAGAGGCAGGTAAATGGGTTCCTAGTTTCAGCTGATGGCTCTGCCATGTCTATGCTGTGACATACAGTAATGACGGCCTCATAGCCATTTCACCTGTTCTGGAAGAGGGAGGCCAGTGTGCTCCTTAGAAACTATGATGGCAAGACTTTGTCTCGTATACATTAGACAGAGTGTCAGGAGAGGCCAGTTCCTGAAGAAGGACATTATGCCCAGTCAAGTGAAGGGGCAGTGAAAAAGAGGAAGGCTCTCAAGGAGATGGCTTGACATGTGGCTACACCAGGCACAGGGACAACTCTGCAGATGGCGCAGGACCAGGCATGCGTTCCTCCTGCTGTGCATAGGGTGGCAGTGGGTCGGGGCCAATTTCCTCGCACCTAACAACAACAACAACAACAAAACGAGTTTCACTATCTCAGCAATGGGGGTCATGAGAACTCCTCACGATAGATTCTATATAGGTAACTGACTCTCTTACGCAAACCATTTTCCAACAGCTGCAAGTGTTTAAGTAGATATTGATGATGGAAAGATAGAGTGTTGTAAAATCATGTCATTTGGGAGGGAAAAAAATGATACCGTATAGCATTTCTTTCTCTACAATTCGAAATGTAAAGGATATTTAGAAGCCAAATTAATGCTCGTGATCATATTTTCAAACTTACACCAAGGCAGATAAATACTCTTCTAACATCAGTTGACACAGTGGCTGCAACGTAAGTCCACTTGTGTGGCTGGGCAGGCCCTTTTGGTGGCTTCCTATAGGGGTACGCAGGCTTGCTCTGAGTCGGAAAACAATAGCAGGAAATAAGAAAAAATATATAGTTCCTGAATACAATCACTTATTCAAATGATATTCATACCAGTGGGAATCTGAATTCAGAGAGAATTGAAAATGGTATCATCGGGTCCCTATTTTGAAACCAAATGTCTTAGACAATGGCAGAATCATACCGACTTTTTGTTAGCATTTATTTCTAATAATATCATCTAATAATAATATCATTATTAGAAATAAATGCTCTGAGTTTATGTTATACTAGTTTTAAATAGGAAAACTCAATATAAGCAACCAGAATGACATGAAGTAGACTAACAGCTACATAGACTAACTGGAAAAATGAGACCAAAAAATTAAATCACCTACAAAGATTTATTCTATTTTATTGT
>NW_022103908.1:27227477-27229126 GCF_000313985.2 Echinops telfairi | reverse complement strand
CCTTTCTTCACCCTCTTTCCCTCCTGGTATCGCCACTGTCACCCCTGGTCCTGAGAGGTTCATCTGTCCTAGATTCTCTGCGTAGTGTTTTTAAAAAGAAAGTCCTTACTTTCTCGTTGAAGTTAAAATGCATTTACCTGATTTTCTTGACAGAAATAGATGGTAAAAAAATACAAATGTTTTTATTTATATTTTCTTCTACATATTTGTTAGGCTAATATTTTTTTTAAAAGCAAACAAATGTATAATATTTGATTTACATTTAAAAACCCTCAACTTTTAAACTATTTTTTCTTCTTTAATTATTTTGTGCTGCTTTTACATACATTTATGAGAGTCATTTGGAATGGGCGACATGAATGCATTTATTAGATACATCTCAGGTGAAGTTGCTGTTAGGTGCCTGTGTTAGATGGGATTCTCTAGAGAGACAAAACCAGGACACTAATCACGATATATATATATTTATACAGATAGATAGGTAACATAAGAAATAAAGTTAGCTAATCTATAAAGCAGTCCCCAGCTCAAGAGATGTACATTCCAGTAACATGGTGAAGTAGGTCTTGAAGGAACCTCAAGTTACAGTGACACAGTCCACAGGTAGGTGTCCCACAGGTAGTGTAACTTTCAAATTGAGGCAAAGAACAAGCAAGGCAGCCGCACACTGATCCGATGATCAAAGAGCAAGAGAGAGAGAGGGGAGGCTTGCCGATCTATTGATCTCTCTGCCCTTGGACCAATTTCACATGTGTTCATTGGCCATGTTGGCAAACAAACCTGCCTATCACAGTACCATTGAGTCAGTCCTGACTCATAGCGAAGGGAGCACAATGGAATGAAGCTTTGCGTGGTCCTGCATCATCTTACACCTGAGCCCATTGTTGTGGTCACTCTGGAGACAAACCATATTTTTCATTGAGCTCATGTCAACACATGAAGTACAAAGGGAAATTACAGTTGCTATTATAAAATAAATTTGATCTTCAGGGCAACAACAGAGGTTGAAACCATCGCTGACAGAGGTGAAACGTGCGTAAGCATGGGGCAGATGGAGGAGACGGAGAAAACGTACCTCAGCAACCAGATTAAATGAGGCTGTGGTTTGTGAAGAAGTAGGTGATCTCTTTGAAATTTGTTGATTGGTATATAAATTATCTCAAGATTATCCTCAATGATGCTGAACATAAAATTGGTACCACGGCTGAAGATAATAGTTTATCTCTTATCTTTCTTTAGTTAGAATTATCCTTAGCCTCTAATTTCAAAGGATTTTAAGTATTTCAAAATAACAAACACCATCACCACAGTTAAAGATAAAAAGACTTTTAATGACATTATAAATATCCTCATTTAAAACCTTTATCAATATCAGGTTACTTTATCATTATAAATACCAAACGTGGTGTAATGTAGATGCTTGGAAGGTGTACGAGTTTTAATTGCAGTTCACTGGAATTGATTTGGTTGGATTCAAGTAATCCAAACACAGTTCAGAACATTTACATCGAGGATATGATTCTACAAGCATTGCACTTGTTAATTGTTTTCAAGTGATGTTGAGTTAATTTCAGCTTATAAGGACCCTGTGTACAAAGAATATTGTTTGCGCTATGACAATCTCACAATTGTGGCTATGTTTCAGCCCA
>NW_022103908.1:27225126-27226535 GCF_000313985.2 Echinops telfairi | reverse complement strand
TGATCTGTATATTGCAGCTTATTAGGAGACTTCCTACAATCTGGATGCTGCTTTTTTTCTTTAAATAGCCACCTTTCTGAATACCGATGAAATAAATATAGGGGAAGGATATAATCCTGACACATGCCTTCCCTCATTTTAAACCACACAGTATCCCTTGGTCTATCCCAATAACTATCTCTGGGTCCATGAGCAGATTCTTCATGATCAAAACGATGTGTTCTAGAATTCCCATTCTTTGTAATGCTATCCATAATTTGTTGTTATCAAGACAGTTAAATGCATTTACACAGTCAATAAAATACAAGTAAGTATCTTTCTGTTATTCTCAGGCAAAATTCTTCTTAAATCAGCAATGATATTCCATGTTCTGAGTCCTTTTCGGAATCTGACTTGAATTTCTGACAACTCTCTATCAAAATACACTTGCAAATAATTTTTAATAATCTTCAGGAAAATTTTACAGGTGTATATTATGAAGGACATTATGCCATAATTTCCACATTTTGTTGTATCACTTTTCTTTTGAATGGGCACTCATAAGAATCTCATCCAGTTATTTGGTTAGGGCAGTGGTTCTTATCCTGTGGGTTGGGACCCCTTTGGGAGTCAAATGACCCTTTCGCCTGGGTTGCCCAATTCATAAAAGTAGCAGAATTACACTTATGAAGTAGCAATGAAAATCATTTTATGGTTGGGAGGTCACCACAACATGAGAAACTGTACTAAAGGGTCGCGGCATTAGGACGGTTGAGAATACTGGGTTAGGGAGTTTTCTTCCATATTTCTTGACAGAATGAGCACTTCCATTTTGTATTCATCTGTTGACCCTCTCAATTAATATCGTCTCCGTTCATGGGAACTTGTATTTCTCCAGTGCCTGAGGAGCAGATTGGAATTCTTTCAAATCTTGATTATATGCTACCTGTTGAAAGGGCTGAAAGTCAACTCATTCTTTCTGGTACAGTGATTCTGTGAATGAATAGTTTCCATCCTTTTCTGATGCTTCCTGTAGCATTCAATATTTTGCCAATATGCTATATCATCAAGTTGATTTTGAATCATAAAGACCCTGACCCTATGGGACAAACTAGAACTTCTCTTTTTTGACTCCCAGACTATAAATCATTATAGGAACAGCCAGCCTCACCTTACTCCCAAGGTACATCAAGTACCTGCATATTGCATTATAACACTTTGCTTTATCTTGCCAAGCTAAGCTTTGGGATTTCCTGTTCAAATTAGGTGGTGGTATTGCTGCTGCTGCTGCTGCTGCTGCTGCTGCTGCTGCTGGGGTGTCATCAAGTTGATCCCTCCCTGGAGCGACCCTCTGCACAGCAGAAGGAAAGATTGCTCAGTCCTGCACTGTCTTCACCATTGTTCCTATACCTGAGCCCATTGTTGCAGCC
>NW_022103908.1:27218953-27220721 GCF_000313985.2 Echinops telfairi | reverse complement strand
TAAATAACAAAATTGAAATCTGAAAGAGGGAATGATACCAGAGCTGAAATTGTGAATACTCCATTTGCTGTAGGCTAGAGATGACACCAAAAGACCCAAATCAATTTACAGGGTTGACATGTGGATTGAGTCTTGGGCGAAGCCCCTTTGGCCACAGTCAGGGATGTGATAGCCTAGCTATCAGAGAGAGAGGGCACTTTAAAATAGATAATGGTAATGCAGTTAGGTAAAAAAGTAATACCTTGTTATTTAATTTCCCTTATGACCCATTTTAAATGTTGTTTCAGTTTTCAATATCTTATGCTTTCTTTCGGAATGAGGTTTTTCTGTTTTGTCTAGCCATTGTTATTGAGTTTGTTTGTCTGATTGTTTGCTTACTGTTTGTATTATGTATGATTTTTCTCTATATGAAGCCCAGGATGGGTGGATTTCCATAGACAGAAACTATATTGATGATCTCAGAGGGAATAGCAGGGAGTGGGGTCTAATGGGGATCTAATAACTATGAGTACAGGAAGAAAATATTTTGAAATTGATTATGCTGATGATTGCACTAGTCTTCATAATGTAAATGAACAATTAAATTTTATAATATGTGAATTATATCCCAATAAAAATATAATAAAAAATAAAATACAAATAAATAAATAAATGCACAGAACTCAAATTGACTACATTGGTGGGAAGAGAGAATGGAGAAACTCACTATCAGTAGTCAAACAGCCAGTAATTGATTGTGGAACAGGACATCAATTGTTCAGATGCAAGGTCTGGTTGAAACTGAAAAAAAAAATCACCAAAGTCCATGAGAGTCAAAATATGAACTTGAATTCAGAGAGTATTTCCAGAACAAATTTGCCTCACTAAATACTAATAACTGAAAACTAGATGAGTTGGGGGATGACATCATAAATATTGTACATAAATAAAGAAAAATGTCATTATAAAGCCAGGTAAGAAATAAAATGTAAAAATAGATGCCAGAGAGACTCTGAAACTTATTCTTTACGGTAGACTAGATAAAATAAATGGAAGAAGTTATTAAATAAATTAAGAGTTGAACAGACAATTCAATAGTACAGTTCAAGAGAAAAAAGTGAAGTATTATAAAGTAAGGCTCAAAAACCAAAAGTGAAAAGCATGCTTAGTATATCAAAGATAAAGAATCAGGGGGAAATATTAAAGTCTCTAGTTGTGATATCAAAGGAAATTATGGGCAAAATATTGAATAAAACAGGAAACTTAAAATAAAGGGTGTGTGTGTGTGTGTGTGTGTAACAATATACATTCATTATACCAAAAAGAACTGGTTGACATTCAACCATTTCAGGAGGTAGGATCTGATCCAGGATTCATCATGCATTAGTGAACATACCAACTGAATTGAATCAACTCTGGAAGCACTCACTAATTACTTCTTCAAGGCACCTTTATGGACAACCAACTTGAAGAGATCCATATTTGTGGCTATGCCCAAGAAAGGAAACCCAACAGAACTGATAATTTTGTACATGAGTAATGTCATGTGCAAGTGAAAGTTTTCTGGAGTAATTTTTAAAATGGATGCCTATATAGAGCTGACAGAAATTCAAGATGGAGTCTGAAGAGAACATGGAATGCAGAATGCCATTGCTGATTTCAGATGTATGTTAGCAAAAAACAGAGAATAATAGGGTACTGATGATGCAAAGGCCTTCAACTATGTGGATCATAATAAACTATGAATAACATTAAGAGCGGAAATTCAAGAACACTCACCTGTGCTCAT
>NW_022103908.1:27207898-27218596 GCF_000313985.2 Echinops telfairi | reverse complement strand
GAGACACCATGATTGAAATTGTCATGGATTCCATTGTACTTGAACCAGAAATCAGTGTGCATGGAAGCAGTGCTAAAGAACCCACATGATATGTTTTTACAGGACAATCTGCACAGGATGTCTTAAATTATGAAAGATGTCACTTTGAGGAATGTAATGCTTCTGACTCAACCCGTGCTATTTTCAAGTACCCCATATATATGTGAAAATTGTACAATAAATAAGGGAGATAAAACAATGATGCAGTTTTTGGTGAAAAATACTGAAAGTATCATGCCAAAACAAAGAAATCTGTCTTGAAGGAAGTACATCTGGAAAACCTGTAAGCAGGATGGTGAGATTTCTTTTTACCTATACTGGACATATTATCAGGAAAGGGAAGTCCCTGGAAAAAATATTATGCTAAGTGACGATGGAGTCCCGCCCAGGGATAGATGGGTATAGTGGTTGCAATGCTTGGTTCGAACATAAGAGTTATGAGCAGAGCACAGCCTGGTGCTTTGACGTGTTGTTCATAAGGTTGCTAGCTATGCGTTGGCGATCATTAAAGAGCAGTTAACAATGGCATGACTGCCGTTAAGTACTACATGTACTCTTGCTGACCAATATCCGTTTTGTAAGTTGCCAAAATTACATGCCATAGAAAAGGGGCTTCCCTCAACAGAAAAGCTTATTGGAGAGAATGCCTACCCATTCACCCCCACATCTTTTGGTAATGCCTCCATTGTTTGTTGGGCATTTTATTAATTCCCTACTGTTGCTGTGACAAATTATAACAATCTAGTTCCCTTAAGCTATAACAAATTTATGTTCTTACAGGTCTGAAGGGGTAAAATCTAAGATTGCGAGATGAGCACGTAACTGTCTTCTTTCCGGAAATGCCAAGAGAGAAATCTTTTTCTTCCTATTCCAATTGTTAATCCTTTATATTCATACATTCAGGATTCGGCCCTCTGTTTCCAAAGTGCATCCTCCAACACTTGGGATTCATCATAGTAGCTCTTTTTAGCCGACACTGATCCTTCTTCCATTTTATTAGGATCTTGTGGTTACTTTGGATCCATTCAGGTTTGCACGGGTTGTCTGAATAGATCCGAAGTAAGCATAAGGATTCCATCTCAAAATTTTCATCTTATTCACATCTGATATTTTTATTTATTTATAGCATAGTATATTACGTAACATGTAAAGCACTTCTGTAAGTTGTAGAAAAATTCTAGTGTATTTCAATTCTCTTTTTCCATCAATTTTTGAAGTTCCCACATACTTACAGCTTCCAAGGATTAGGTCATTATTCTATGTTTAAAAGCACTCTTTGCCTCTTCAACTATGCTTGATGATTCCTTACAATGGTTAAACATAAATCACAGACAATGTCCACAATTATGGAGTTTTAATGGAAGTTAACTTATTACAATTAAGAGGAGTGCTAAGGATACACAAGCGTCCAGTTAGGACATGCTACAATGTTTGTAGGGCTGTTAATAAATACCCCCAAAGATCACCCCAAGCTGAAGGCACTCAGCTCCGGCTCCATTGGGCAGCAAGCCCAGTTCCACAAATGAAGTGCCCGGGGCACCCATTCCTCAAGTCAGTCTCTTGTCCCAGTGCAATCAGCTTTACTTGTTCCGTGGCCTGGAAAGGGCACCACTCTGTCTCAGGCTATGGCTCTCAGTCTTGATGCTGCTGCTCCTCTGTCATTCCTCCTGCATCAAAGCTGTGTTTCTGGCGCAAGAAGGTTAACTGCACAGGGATCAGGGACTTTGGGGTGCAGGGGACATGTACTACTTCTGGATCTGGTTGGTAGTGAAATTCCCCTTCCTGCTTCTCAGATGGCTCATTTTACACCCAGTATGATGGCAATCACAATGAATCCCGTTAACAAGTATTCATGACTGAATATTATTGGTATCTTCTCTTACCCAGACCAATCAGGTAATGATCAATTGGTGGTAATTACAGCGACTATGCCTAGAAGAGCCAATTATTCACTGTACTTCAGTTATGGACATTTTTATGGGCCATTATTTAGTTCAGCACACTATAGAGCAGATTATTATGATGTTGATAAAGGGCTCTGAGAGTAAGATTTTACATCGTCTTCTCTTAAAATATTAAGAAACCTCAGTAGGTGATTAAGTTTTCTTAGAATCCTCAAATTAGAGAAGGTCTCTGATTTCTCCCCATTAATGTGCCTGATGGCATGTCCAGTATCAGACTACTAACCACAATGGCGGTGTTTCAATTGCACCAAGCACTCCATGGGAGACAAATGAGGCTGTCTTCTCCTCTAAAGATTTACAGTCTCAGAAACCCTGCCCAGGGTCACTATGAGTTGGAATTGACTGATGACATTGGGCTTGGTTTTATCTTTCTATCACCACAATGGGAAGCTCTGGTGGCACTATTACACATTGGGCTGCTTTCAAAGCTAGGAGTTTGAAACGACCAGCTGTTCCTCAGGAGAAAGACTGGTCTTTCTATTCCTGTAAGCAGTTACAGTCTCAAACTCACAGGGTTAGTCCTGCACTGTCCTATAGGGTCGCTATATGTCAGCATCGACTCGATGGCAGTGAGATTGCCACAATGCATGTGAATGTCAAACACGTAAATAAATAAGACTGAAAAATAATTGATGTATTTTAATTGTGGTGCTGACAAATGATATTGAAAGTACCATGGACTGTCAAAAGGACAAACAAGTCTATTATAGAAGAAATATGGCCACAGTACTCCTTAGAGGCAAGGATGGCAAGACTTCTCTTACATACTTTGGTCATGTTGTCAGGAGAGCCTAGTCCCTGGAAAAGGACATCATGCTTGGTGTGGTAGTTACATAATTGTCCGTTTGAGAGGATTATGAGTACAGGGGTGGAGTCTAGTCTGCCGATTGGATCATAGCCAATGGGGTTTCTGTGTGGGCATGGCCTTTTCCTGAGAATTCAGGGAAATCTTGTATTTCCTCCTTCGAGGTGGGAGACTCTATGCTCACACCCTGGGAGACATAGCAGCTGACAAGACACATGGACCCACCTTGATGCAGAGATCCCTGCCAGTGCTGAGATGTTTCCAATGACACTGGATCCAAACACTTTCTACCCACTGGCCTGTGATCTTCTACATTCGGCGTCATTGCATGTGTTTCATGAGTCTGAAGAGGACTTTAGATTGGTATTGGACATATGATCCAATATAGGACTTATGGACTTGATCTGGACTGGGCTGGGATGTTTTCTCAATGTTCAATTGCTCTTGCGTATAAATCTCTTTCTTATACACATATTTGTGTCCATGGATTTCTTTCTCTAGCCTACCCAGACTAACACGCTTGGTAAAGTTGAGGGACTGTGGAAAAGAGGAAGGCGCTCAACAAGATGTATTGCCACAGTAGCTGTCACAATGCACTCCAGCATAACAACAATTGGAAGGAGGGCGAAGGACTGCATGGGTTTCCCTCTGCTGTACCTGGGCTCATTATGAGGAACTAGCAACAACAACAATCGCCACACGCATGACAGTATTTCTTTTTGTTCCTATTTGTCTTCATTCTCTAGCCCCCATTTACGGAAACATTTTGGAAGATCAATGAGATGAAAGTCATGACAAATAATTTTTGTTTGTTCTTTTGAAATCAACAAAAGAATGTCACAAAATTATCCAAATCCTTTTCAGTTTTATTGTTCCTCCTTTTGTAACCACTCATATTTAGATCGGAGGAGTAAAGAATCTAGAGGGGTTTTAAAGCTGTGGTTCTTCTCTAACAAAAATGTATTTAGTTTATTTATATGTCATTAACTTTGTGAACCCCTCCAAATTGATTTAAAATAAGTCATTTGTCAACTTTAATTTTTATTTCTCCTCTCAAAAAGTAATAAGTAGTATTTTTTAAAAAACAAATCTGAAATTTGGGAAATATGTGAAGAAAAGTCTTCAAATTATTATTCCCTGAAATGTTACAGTCCATTGTGAATGCTTGTGTGAAAACACAAATGTAATTTCCCCCCAGAATATTTTGAATTGCTCTCCAAAGATCAGATTCATTCAAGCCAAACCCAACATCAGTTCTGTTATTAAAGACTTCTATAATTTTAAAGTATAATATTAGTCCTTTGCCTTGGTTTTAATAAGCAAGTGAAGCTTGTGATTGAAAGTTGGTTTTACAAGGGAAAGCATATTTTGAATCTTTGATTGAATGCAAATGAGTAGCAAATGTCAATTGAAGTTTGGTGAACCCAAGTAATTAAGGCCCAGATGCTCTGCTTGATCCAGAGCCCACACACTGTCAAATGGCCCCGATTATCAACACTTGTTTACAGCAACCCTGATGGGAGGTGCGCAACCCCAGGCTCTTAATGCCGACCATTGTCAATCATTACACAGAGAAACTCAACACCAATGACCCTTGTGAAGCAGAATTTCCTTTGACATAGAATTGATAGTAGTAAAATATTCCAGAGTAAATCACGATCACTATTATGAACATTTACTTCCTTAACCTCAATAATACTGTGAAATGTAAAAGCTGCACCTCCCTCTAATTTTTCTTTCACTGATAGGGTGAAAAGGGACTTGGAAGCCAGGTTCTGCTGGACTCAACACTCACGTGAGTCAGTCTAATAGCACATAGAGCACTCTAACTCATACGTTTCTTTAAGTGGTGCATCTCATTGGAAAATGATTGAGGAGGGCACAGGTTTTATAACTCAAAATTGCATGAAAGCATAAAGTTTTTTTAAGCGAAAGTGAAGAAATTGATTGGAGCCCATACAGGAAACCCTAGAGGGGCCCAGCATACCCTACTGTGTCAGCATGCCCAGCAAAGGGTCCCACCATTCACTGTACCCCCATGTCCCAGAGGGACTCCCCTTGAACCGAGCCCCAAAGCCCCAGGACTGGCTGGGGATGGGGACAGAAAGTATAATTTGAACAAGAAAATCCCCAAGAAATTTGCTTTGAGTCACTGATATTTTTTCCTCCAAAAGAGTGGTCCACATATGTTTTATCTTGTGGTCTATGTAGGCCACATAACTTTCTGAGTCTCCATTGTCACAGATTGTCTGTTTGCTGCTCTTTAATAGGAAATTAGAGGCCTTTGAAACAATATTGAATAGTCAAAATTTGTGAGCAGTTTGTCAAAACAGATTGTCTTCTAACAGTTTTAGATACACCAACAAATTAATGTTCAAAACAGTCCTATGAGGTAGGTACTATTATCCACACTCACCAATGGGAAACTGGAACTTAGACTAAGGGAATAAATCGTGCCTTGTCTCAGAATAGAAAAGAATGGCACCCACTCAAAAGTCTAAATTCAATTTCACCAACTTTCAAGTGACCTTTAAAAGCCTCCAATGGATTTTAAACATTGAAATAGAGTAACATATTGTTGAGTACTCTTCAGTGACTTGTATAACCTTTGCTCTGTTCTCCTCACCCAAATACCATGACAGGGTGGTTTGTTTGCTTGTTTTCATGATTACTGTCAAGTTAGTCCTGACTAGAGTGTCGGAGCAGGTTTGGGCCTTACAAGGTTTTGATGGCTGGTGATTTGGAAGTCGATCTTCAGTCTTGTCTTCTGAGGAACCCCAGGTGACCTCAAACTCCCTACATTGTCTTGAATGGTCAAGCATATTCATCATTTGCACGATACAGGAATGTCATTGGAAAACTAGAGTCCTTTTAAATAAATCAAATATTAGAATATTTGTTTATAAAATGAATAACAGTATTTTCTTACAGGTTTTGCTTTGTGAATTAAAGGAATTAGTGTGTTAAATAACAAGATGCTCCCTAGGTAGGAACAAATGAATGATCATTTACATTTCCTTCATTCCTGTGATCTATTGTTGTAGGGAGTGTAGGGAGATGTTAATACCAATACTGAGACTTGAAATTAAATTGATATTATTCCAATTGTTGTCTCATAGTAAATCGGGGATATGAAAATGGGTTTCCTCTAAAGGTGTTGTTGGAGACACAAAAGGTGAAACGCATGCAAAGCAGAGAAGAGAGTGATCAGGCTGGAGGGAGGGAGAATCGTCATTGTCTGTGACTAAAACTATTTCAGAGGGACATTTTATTTCTTTTGAAATTAACCTTCAGGAGGAATGTTTTTTTATCAAAATGGACCCCTTTGAAGTAGATGATTCAATGAACTTTGAAAATATATATTTAAAATATATGCATGTATACTTAAAATCATTACTTCCAGACATGCTTGCCTGTTGAAGCTGGATACTAATTTCACTTTTGATTTAAAGGAACAGCTCACAGTTTATCTTCTTTCATATAAATGCATTTAAAAAAAATCCCTTTTACCTCTATTCCTCCGGTTACTTCTTCCACTTACAATAAGCTGTATTTATAATAAGAAGTATTTCCTTCCATGATTTTCTAGGTTTCTATCATATGTAAATGTCCATAAGTTCATCACACACTCACACACACACACATGCATGCACACACACACACACACACACACGCATCTGTAAATACTCTATTTCTTTTTCTTCTAGATTATTTTCTTTACCTCCCATTTGAATGTAAATTCTGTGAAACGTGTTTTCCTCATTAATTAAAGAATGTCATTTCAGTATATTATGCTTATGCAAAATATGTATTTGTTATCTATAGATGTATATATGGTATGTATATGATATATATTCAAATATAGGACTAAAATTTTATAGACTTCTATTTACATATTCATCATTTTTGTTTTCAAAACTTACAGACATAACATACTTTTCTCCATTTTGGATTTCTCTTTTAACCATAACTTACAGATATTTTTCTAAATCATCTGTCAATGTAAAATCTATTTTACATTTAATTTGTTTTCTTTAATGACTGTAAATAATACAGGAAGCAATTGTTCCAAATGTTGAACTGTATGAAGAATAAGTCCTTAGGGTTCAAGGGTAGTCATCAACAACCTGCCGTCTGCAGGCGCCATAGCTTTTCTTACTAACAGTGAGGACTCGAAGCATCTGTTATGAAGATCGAATAATCCAACTGTCCATATGGTTTACACCTCACTAGAAAACAACTGACTCAATAATTCTTTGTATGATAAATGGGGACATTTTTGAAGTGTTTAAGCATTTCATTTTACTTGGATCAATGATCAACACCTGTAGAACCATCATCAATAAATCAAATGACATATTGCTTTGGGCCATCTGCTCCCGACGACTTCTTTAAAGGGATCAAAAGCACAGATGTCATCATAAGGACTAAGTTGTACCTGACACCGACACAATGGTTTCAATCATCTCTTATGCAGGTAAAAGTGGAGCAATGAATAAGGAAGATAGAGAGAGTTGATACACTGAAATCACGGTGCTAGCGGAGAACACTGACTAGACCGTGGAGTGCCAGGAGAATGAACAACTCTAGCTTGCAGAAGACACAGCTAGAAGTTAGATCAGGAGGACCAGTTGTGGAAAAGCACACCATGTTTGGAAAAGAATAGGGTCAAAAAAATGAAAAAAGAGGATTCAAGATGTGATATAGTGGCCCAACGGCTGCTACAATGGGTTCGTGCATAGCAACAATTGTGAGGATGACAAGCTTCTCAGCCAGTGTTTCATCCCGTTGTACACAGAGGTCACTATGACTCAGAATTGACTCGAAGGCACCGAAGAACAACATCAACAGGATGAAGGCGAGAGGAAGAGGGAGCCATTGTCTTCTGGGCATTGAACTTCTATTAAGAGTGATGAGAACATTTGAAAACTGGTACTGGTGATGTTGAAGAACAAGATGAATATGATTAATGGAGTTAAATTTTACTCATAAAAATATTGAAAAGCAAATATTCATTGTATATATATTTACAATTTTTTTTAAGTAGAAAAAAAATTCTGAAAATCCACAGCATAGATACCTGTCATTTTTAAAGATGGGTTAAAGTTCTTTGGGATAGATAACCTTTAGCTGACTTGATAGTCAAACATGTTTCACCATTTTATTAATAGTTATTACTGTGTTACTTTCTGAAATGGTTTCAACAGCTCAGCATTGCAGCCTCCAGGGGGGAAGACATTTGTAGCACTGCAGGCAATAGGAGTAGGCCTTTCAGACTTTGAAATCTATGTTCATTGGATGAGTACACTTGACGCCTCCAGGTTACTTTGGTTTTATTTCTGTGCCACTGAATTTGAGCATGCCTTCATGTTTGCTAACAATATCAATTTGTTCTTTTGTGAAATATCTATTAGTATCCTGACCTTCATTTTTCTTTTTTGTTGTTTATTCCTTTCTTATTAATCGGGTCCATGTATTTGCTATGTTCCATATTTTCAGTATTTTTCCTAAATCAATTGCTTTCTATTGATTTAGTTTGTGAAACTTTATTGACTAAAATTTAATTTTTGCATGATCATTGTGGGTTTTGGGCTTTCTTCAATGTTAATTTTACATTTAGTTAACTAGATTTTTCTGATCTATGACTCTTACATTTATCATAATATGACTTTTTGTACAAGGATCACTAATAGCATTGTGGGTTACACATGGGACTGTTAACTGCAAGGTAAGCAGTTCAAAACTTCCAACTGCTCTTCAGGAATAAAAGAAGACCTTTACTGCTCTAAATATGGACAGTCTCTGAAACCTCTTGGGTTATTATGAGTCACAGTGAACTTGATGGCAATGAGCTGTAGTAATAGAATTACTTTTTAATATTTAAGTGTTTAATTCATCTGAAATATATTTTGTAAATAGTATATGATAGAGTTTAATATTTTTTCATCCTGTTGGCTATCCAAGTGGCTAGCATCATTTATTGAGTAATTCATTCCATTGCCATTAACCAAAAATATCCAAATATCCTTTGCCAGACTGTCTTTGGAGCAGACTCAGAAAAGATGTGGACATATTTGGCAATGACATCGAGAAAGGGGAGCCTGGGATCATACATCGATACGAAATTAGAACCCACATGGCACAGTGTCTTAAAGACTCTTGTCATCCAACAAAGAAAAAGAAAGCGACTCAATGCAAACAAGAGAGTGAGTTAATGTATCTTACACATTACAGTTGTGTTGCCTGTGGTGCAGGTAGATGATTCGGGAGATTGGCTAGAGAAGCAACCAGACCTACTTTCAGTATCCAACACGATCATTTTCACAATAGCAAAGAGTGGGATTCATGAAAAGTATTTGAGATACGTGGCTATTTACTGTAATTTCATCTAGATAATCCACACATTGTGCTGTAGCATGGCGAACTGAACTACAATGGAGTAAACAGTAAATTTCCTAGTTATCTAGGATGCATAGAAAATAATTTGTTATAAATCAGAAATGCTACTTACCTGATACTTAATAAAAAAAACTTCTGTGTTTTAGCATTGCTTGTTGATGATATTTCTAATTTGTATTCACCACCTTTCTTGAGATAGTTAAGTTCAGTTTATTGAAGGTAATTGAATCTTTCATGATTCAGAATACTGCACTGCCCCGGGGATATCATTCTAAACATCAATCCTCATCTTATGGGCATAGATCAGACTGCAATTCTAGTGAATATAAGCAGAACTCTGGAAATTACATTTTATCAAAGCCCTGATAGCAACCTATTTTTTTGGTGTGTGTGGGGGGGGAAGGGGGTGGTTCATTTTGCTTTTCCTTGAAACATTAAGGGTATAACAGGTTTGGTAAACGAAAGGTTCAGGTTTATTGAATTTCTATTTAAAGGAGATATAACTGTAATATTGACAATACGTCAGAAGATACTATCTGTTCTCTTTTTAAGAGAACAATGTAAAAATTTTGAATATCTATAATATAATAGTATAATAGAAGTTCGTGTGGACAATTTTTGTGGATCTAGGAGGAGAGGAGAGATGAACACAGACTGTGTTAAAAATATTAAGGCACCATTTACCTAGGAGAGCCAAAAGCCTGAATAATCTTCCCCACCTCCTGTGCACGTCACAGAATAAATGCATTATGATTGGACTGAGCCTCCAAATCCCCGTGCAGAAGACTCATGAGCTACACTGGGCCTAATGGACTTCTCTTTTTTCACAAATAAAATGTGAACTAATGAAAGGATGAGGGAAGGAAGCCAAAGCCACTGAGAAGATTCTGACTCATTGTGCCCTGTAGGACAGAGTAGAACTGCTTCTAAGACTTTCTAAGACTGTACACTTGGATGGGAGAAAAGGGTTTGACTTTCCTCCCACAAAGCAAGGATAAACCAAACCAAACTCTATGCCATCACAGCCACTCTAGAGGGATTCCAGGAGTGTAACTCTTTACTGGAGGGGAAGCTCCATCTCCCTTGGAGTGGCTGGTGGGTTAGAAGGACTGACCATGCAGTTAGCGGCCAACACCCATAAACATTACACTCTGTGGCCCCTCAAAGATCTTATCAGCTCTAAAGAAGTGGGCCCTGGATGTGAGGGTGATCTGGCTGTGACATATGTCACCCCATTGATCACCAGGTTTGAGTTGGCTGATCTGGCTGGCTAGGCGGGTGTCCCCTTCCTCCCTCACCACTCCATGTGCGTTCCTCCCGAAGCTGTGCACACAGTTGAAGAGGACGACCTTCCCCGATAGGAGGACCTTCCTTCGGTCAAGGTTATACGAGTAGCTGAGCTCCCCTGCTAGAACCTCCAAACAAGTCTCAAGAAGTGAGCCCTAAATCCAGCCAAGAGTTTTCCGATTGTTTAGGAAAGACACATTGCAG
>NW_022103908.1:27205136-27206870 GCF_000313985.2 Echinops telfairi | reverse complement strand
ACCTCATTCTCCAGATTCTGTCAGTAATCAAGTGCGTTAATCATTTCCACAACACTGCAACTCTCCGAGGACACGGGGGTTGGTGTTCCTTCCAGCACCAGGGACATAACCTCCAGCAGAACAGTTTCGTCCATCATTCTGATCAGCTGTTGCCTCTGTGATTCTGTCCTCTGCCACAGGGGCCAGCTAGCTTTCACTTCATGGGGAATGGCCGATTGATGGTTAGGTATTTTATTCTGGTTATAAAACACTTCCAAGCATTGGTGAAGGTTAAGAAGGAATTCATTGTCAGAGGAGACAATATTAAAACACCATGACTTCATATTATATTAATATATGTAATGTGAAGATTCATAAAATGTCTTTTAGCAATAGAATGCTACACTTTAAGTTTATTCTACATAATTTTTTCATTTGAAAAATAATGCTTTATAATGTCATCTTTCATTTTTTTTTCAAAAACAGCATTTCACTCAGAATGGGAGAGTGCTTGTCAGTTTTTGGCAAAAAAACAGCATTCCTCTCTTGCCCCATACACCTTACTCACCTGACCTCACTCCATGTGACTTTTTTTTCCTCGAGATAGAAGACGGACATGAAATGACAGCAACTGGATAACATAGAAGAAGTGAAGAAAAAAAACAAGGGAGGTGCTGCCAGACATCCAAATAGATGAGTTTGAAAAATGTTTCCTAGTCTGGAATTGCAGGTTTGACAAATATATTAAGTATAATGGAGAGTGCTTTGAAGGTGATGAGGTTGTTTTGTAAAAAAAAATTAAATACATAGCTTTGACCAAAAAATTCTTGTTTAAAAATGGGAAAAAGATGTGAAAGAAATTAAAGACACTCAGTTTCCCTCCAGCTTCAAGATCATCACTTTCCATCGTATAGTATTTTTACTAAATTGACTTAAAAATTTATACTAAATTTATGCCCCTTTTCTGTTTGTTGTGTGCTGTCCAACTGGTTACAACTCACATGACAAACTAGAACTGACCCAAGGGGTTTTCTGAATTTTAATGATTTACAGAAACAAATAGCTAGAGATTTTCTCTTGCCGGGTCAATGTTGAGTGGGTTTACAGCACACTTTGATGTTAACAGCTGGATACGTTTACCACGTGCCATCAGACTTCTGTTGTATTTGCAACAGAGAAAATTACGTTCTGGATATATTTTGATGGCTCTCCATTACTTCACGTGTGTTCACTGACCTCCTGTTTTTTCTTTGCCTCCTAGATGAACTCCCTTTATCTACTGTTGCTCTAACAGAAATGTCACACGTGGGTTTAACCAATGATTTTATTCTCTGCTTGAAGCCTGGGCTGCATTGGTTCCAGCGTCTGTGTGGCTCCAGCGTGTGTCCAGCAGAGGTGCACACTCCTTAAAAGTGGAGACGTCCTTGCTTCCTGTCTCCTTCCAATAGTTCTTTTCTCCTAGCTACTCTAGAAGGGTCCCTGTCTTTTCTCGAAGGGCCCCCCGTGGGACATTTCAAGAGGCACCACAGCCTCCTTTCCTCTTGTCAGATCTATGTCTCCTTCTATAACGTGAGCTTTCTCTTGGGGCACTTTTCTTTGGAATAAGCACACATATGGATCTCTTCCAGGTGATTGGTCAAAGGGCTGTCTTCCAAATTGCCTGGCATAGATGAGTGAATGTTCCAGGGTTTCATCACCTTGGTTAAATATGTCAATTAATATCCCATCAATCCCGGAGCTCTTCCTTGTAGCTAA
>NW_022103908.1:27196976-27204405 GCF_000313985.2 Echinops telfairi | reverse complement strand
TTCCCCTGGGGGTTCATGGTATGGTTATGAGTCATTCATTGTGATTGATCCCCCTCCCTCTCCTCCTCTCCCCACCGTCTGTCTCCCTACCTCCTGGTATCACGATTCCCATTTCTCTTCCTGAGAGTTTATCTGACATGGATTACGTGTATCCTGAACTCTTATCTATACCAGCGAACATGCTCCAGTCTAGCTTGAATGAAAGGCAGGATTGGGGTCATGAGAGTAGGGGGTGACGAAACCTCAAGGAACCAGAGGAATATTGTCTTTTATCTGTGCAATTCTGTACCCTGATTGACTCATTCCTTCCTGTGACCCTTCTGTGAGGGGATGTCCAATTGTCTACAGATGGGTTTGGGCCTCTGCTCCGAGCCCCCTTGTTCTCAGCAATATGTTTTGTTTGTTTGTTTGTTATGGTCTTCTGATGCCTGTGATCTGATCCCATCATTACCTTGTGATCACACTGTCTGGTGTGCTTCATCCATGGTGGGCATACTGCTTCTCTGCTATATGGTCCCTTGATTAACATCAACCCTTTAAGACCCCAGATGCTATATATTTTGATAGCTGGACACATTCAGCTTTATTCATCACATTTGCTTGTGCTCCCATTTTGTCTTCAGTGATCTTGCTGGGAGGGTGAGCATCACAGAATGCCAGGAGGTTAGAACACAGTGTTCTTGTGTTGAGGGCTTGAGTAGAAGCCTAATGTCCAACGATTACCTCAATGTATTGCCATATAAATATATGTACAGAGGCCAATACCACTATTTTTATGAATTAATATATTTACATATGTACCCACCTATGTTTATATCTATATCCATAACTTTGCTTCTGAAATTGTTCCTCTGTTTCCTTTTACCTTCCTCCTGCCTCACCATCATGTTCCCCCTACTTCTGCTTCTTAGTGCTTTGTCTTAGCTAGATTGCTGTTGCTGCAATACTCACAGCATCTCTATGTGCTCCTGAATGTTGATTTTAATTCCCTAGTTGTTCCCCTGTCTATGGCATTGTTTGTTCACCGCTCCCTTCCCCTGCCTCCTCTTCCCCACAAGTCGCTTCAGAACCATTGCTTCCCTTGCTTTCTCCTCAGGCTCACTTCCCATGCCTATCTTATATAGTTAGGCAAACCAACAATAACAGTGACAAAACAAAAACAAAACAAACAAACAAAAGATTGAATAAAAAGAGGAAAAAAACTGCAAAAAACCCCTGAAAAAGCATACATAATTCCAGGTTCTTGATGTTTTCCTACAGCTCATCCGGTCTTTTGTCATAATGTATCATATCTGTTCTTGAGATGTTCTTTAAATTCAAGTTGGATAGACTCAAATTTGTATTAGGCT
The DNA here is from genome assembly GCF_000313985.2 of Echinops telfairi. NCBI lineage: Eukaryota > Metazoa > Chordata > Mammalia > Afrosoricida > Tenrecidae > Echinops > Echinops telfairi. The sequence goes on along the minus strand of NW_022103908.1, from coordinate 27,203,056 downwards.
CTTGTGGACTTAACAACGTTTTATTCAGCTTCAACCCAAATCTACTTATGAGCAATTGATGGTTTATTCCACAGTAGGCTCCTGGCCTGATTTTAGTTGCTTACATTGAGTTTCTCCATAATCTCTTCCCACAGATGTAGTCAATTTGATTTCATATTTGTAACTATTCCAAAGAAAGTTGACCCAACAGAATTCTCAAATTCAAGAACAGTATCATTAATATCACATGCAAGTAAAAACTTGTTGATGAAAATCCAGCAATGGTTGCAGCACTAGATTGACAGGAGCCACCAGAGGTTCAACCAGATGCAGAAGAGGACATGGAACAAGGAATACTAGTACTAATGTTAGATGTATCTTTACTGAAAGCAAAGAATACCAAAAAATATGTATGGAAAGACTTTTAACAGTGTGGATCATAAAAAAATATAGATAGGCTTTTGAAGAATGGAAATCCCAGAACACTTCATTGTACTCCTGTGGAACTTAATCATGGATCAAGAGGCAGTTATGTGAATAGAACAAGGGAATAGTACATGGTTCATAATAAAAAAAGGTGTGTATCAGAGTTGTATCTTCACACCATACGTATTCAAATCACCAGAGAAGTTGAATTCTAAGAAAAAGAGTGTGGCTACCTGTGGTATGTGGATGATACAACCTTGCTTGCTACAAGTGAACCGGACTTTAAACACTTGCTGACGAAGAGCAAGGACTGCAGCCTTCAGTGTGGATTACAACTCAATGTCAAAAGACCAAAGCCTCACAACTGGGCCAATGAAAAAGGAAAAATAGTGAAGCTGTTACCTTGCTTCAATCAATCTCATGGCAATCAATGCTACAATCAATGCTCATGGAAGTAGCAGTCAAGAGATCAAATGCTGCATCCCACTAGATATATCTGCTGCATCAAATGCCTTTAAACTTTTGAAAGTCAAGTAGGTTACTTTCATGGCTAAAGTGTTCCTGAGCCAAACCAAGATATTTTCAGTTGTCTCATGCATATGTGAAAGTTGGACATTGAATAAGGAAGACTGGAGAGGAATAGATGGATTTGAACTATGGTGCTAGCGAAGACTATTGAAAGAATCATGAACGGCCAAAAGAATGAACACATTTATCTTAGAAGAAGTACAACCACAATGCTCCTAACAGGCAAGGCTGGTGGGTATTTATTTCATGTACTTTGGACAAGTTGTCAAGAGAGATCAGTTCCTGGGAAAGGCTATCATGCTTGGTAAAGTAAAGGGGCAGTGTAAAAAAGGGAGGCACTAGACAGGAGTGACTGACGCAGGGCCCACAACAATGGGCTCAAACATAGGAATAATTTTGAGACTATGCAAGACTGGGTAGAGTTTTCCTCTGTTGTATATTGGGTTTCTTTGAGCCGGAACCGACTGGATCACACCTTCCACCAACAAACACACATGATGTCTCCTTTTGTCTAAGCTTTGTTCATTGGTTAGATCCATTAAGCAAAGGCTAATGACCTTAACAAAATGTTGTATAGTCAAGTACTTGGCAAAAGCTACAGAACATGTGTTCTTAGTTAGCACAACAGAATGAAAGTGCAGCATATCTTTAAGTTCTGTTCTCATTTTTTATACTTAGGCTTTCATTTCATTTCTTTCCTCACATTTTTTTAAGTAACAAGGAAAAGCCACATCACCCCTTTAAGATCTTTCTTTGACTCCTTCTCAGACAAGCATTCAACTTGATCAATGATAAATTCTATTTTCAACACACATATGAACACATTCTTTGTCACTGCATCAAAAACATCACCCTCACTACAATGTCTAGTAACATGTAAATGATTTCCTTTTAAAGTTTTACCGGACACAGATTCAAGGTCTCTGGTCTAGCAGGATTTTGTTGCTGGCACCGTCCTCATAGCAACAGGACAGACCTGCCCCTGGGGGTTTGTGAGACGTAACTCTTCCAGGAGCAGTAAGCCCCTTCTTTCTCCTGAGGAGCAGCCGTGGTTTCCATCTACTGACCTTGCAGTGATCATCCCAACACTTAAAACCCGTGCAACCAGTGCTCCCGGGCACCTATATGCTCATTAACATGAGAAAGACTTCCCCTCTGGATCTCCTCACTTCCTTTTCTAGAAAATTGCCTTTGACATCCATCATTCTATCAACTTTCTATTTAAGACCATCCAAGCTTTTAATATTAAACAAACCAAACAACCCCACTGATTTCCAGTCAATTCATACTCAAGTGTGGTGGTCAGGTGCCCTCAAGTCAGGTCCTGCTCATAGCAAACGTATGTGCCGCAGAACTGAACTCTCCCTGGTACTGAGGCAGCCTTATGAGTGGGCTTCTGCTTGAGCGAGGGATGCAGTCGCTGTGTCAATGCATGTTGTTGCAGGTCTTCCGCTTTCACACTTCCTCTCCACTTATCATGACCCTACATAGGGTTTCCGAGGCTGGACATGTTGATGGAGCAGATATCTCTATCTTTCTCCCCAGTGTCGGTGGTGGGTGGGTTTGGGTAGCTGACTTTGGGTTAGCAGTATAGTGCACACCTGGCAGTGTTACTGGTGCTACTTATGCTTTTGCACCTTCAAACGCTTCCAGCCTCCACTGATTCCTTTTTTTAAAAACTTCAAATTGTAGATATTTATATGAGCAGAGTCCCACCCCTCAATATCAAATTCTGCCTTAGTTAGCTAATGGTGCTGTAACAAAAATAACACAAGTGGTGGTTTTTCACCAACAGAAATTTATTTTCTCATAATTAGGAGGCTAAATGTCAAAAAATTAGGGTGCTGAATCCAGGGAAGGCTTTTTCTCTCTGTCAGTTCTGGGAGAAGGCCCTTGTCTCTTCAGCTTCTGTCTTTTATCCTTGTTAATCTTCATCATTCATAACATCTATCTTCCCCCATAGCTAGTCTCTTGCTTGCTAGTTTAAACTCTTCTATAATTTTATATCTCAAAATAGATTAAGTTAAGACACTCTGGACTAATACCATCTTATCGACCTAACAAACAAACAAACAAACAAACAAACAAACAAAAGTCCCAAAAAGGATCATGGCCGCCACAAGTGTTAGGATTTACCTCTTGAGGCATGACACCGTGTGATCCCGTAACACATTTTTACTGACGGATTCCACAGCTGCCCCCCTTTCCCAGGGTACAGTCTGAGAGAGAAACACTAAAATGGCAGCGGGGTGCAGTTAACACAATCGTGGGCACAGGACTCGGCCATAAAGATGGCTCCTATGTCCTCACAAGCAGGCGAGGCCCTCCTTCTTTTATGATCGTCTATTGATATAATCCCCGCCCCCTCCACAAATTATACATGCTAATTTATGTGTTTTATATTCATTTCATTGCATGTGTGTCAGAGGAGGGAGATTTAGAGCTTATTTCGTCAACTTCTTTTAAAGGTCAGAAATGTTTCCTCCTCTCCCTCCATGACCTCTTGATAGAATATAAATTATTATTAATTTCATATCTCACACTGACCACTGTCTCGCAATACCAAGGTCTGAATAGAAAGTAATTGTTTAGGAAAGAATGATGGCAACTTATGTACAAGTATTCCTGATGCACTTGGTGTATGGATTGTAATAAGAGTTGTAAGAGGCCCCCAATAAAATGATCAAAAACAAAATCATAATAATTGCCTAGGAGCATGGCAGGGTAAATTGGAGAAAATAGGGAGCTAACAAAAATGACTACAAGAAAGAAGCAAATATTTTCAATTGATTATGGTGATGATTGCACAACTCTTCTTAATGTTATTGAATTATATGATATGTGAATAATATGGCAATGAAACAATTTTTAATTAACAAGAAATAAAGGTCAGAAATTCAACCACAGCTCCAAGAAGTGTCTTCCCAAATTCAGTATGAATCATTCTGATGGCAGTGAGTTCATTGTTTGACAAAATGGTCACTTCTACTTTTAGATCTCTTTCAAATTGAAAAGGAAAAAATAAATCTTATTTTGGCCTCAACTATTTCCTCCTATTTGTACTAATTATACAACCTCCTTTAAACTTCCATGATAAATAAATAATTACATCAAGAATTTTCTCATTCCTCTGCTAAGCTTTATATTCAAGTACAAGTTTATAAATCTGACCCTTTCGATTGCATCTTATAAGAATCTATCAAGATGCATTGTTTAGATTCAGGGTTAATTTTATGTCTCTCAATATAAATCACAATAAGTGAACAATGCTATTTAAATATATTCTGATCATCATCCATATCTAAAAGTTAATGAATTTCAATTTGTTATGAATTGTTGAAAGGATCATAATATTTCTTTGACTTTGTTGCTTTATTTTCCAGGTAGTCATAAAACATTCCCTTAAAAACCTATTTGTAGATTTTCTCTTGAATATATTTAGCATTTGCATTCATATTAGTCTTATCATCACTTACATTTTTCAATTTTATAAAAAGAATAACTACAATTATTTCCTACTGCATGGATTAGTTGTGGTAGTCACATAATCTGGTGTCAATTTGAGGATTAACATTGTAGGGGTGGAGTCTCTCCTATCAATCAGGATACAGGCAATGAGCCCTCCCTGTGGGCGTGGCCTCCTGAGAATTCTGGTAATTCCTGTATTTCTTCCTTGAAGGTGGGAGACACACTCTCGCTCTGCTCACTTTGAGAGATGCTCTACTGACAAGACATACGGCACTACACTGATAGACCCCGTGCCCTGGCCACATGGAGACCCCTGCCAGTGCTGAGATTCTTCTACTGCCCCTGTATCCACAAGACTTTGTGCTCACTGGCCTGTCATCTTTCTGCATCTGGCATCATTGCATGTGTTTCATGAGTCTGAGGAGAACTTTAGAGATCAGTATCAGACATATCAGCTAATATCAGATTTATGGGCTTGGACTGGACTGGACTGGGGCGGGATGAGTGTGTCTATGGATTTGTTTCTCTAGCCTACCCAAACTAACACACTAGTGTTTTGTGAAATAACATGTGAGGAAATGGTATGGGAGCCACATCTGACCAGCTTTGGTGAGACAAAGGAAAAGAAGAATGTAGATCTATATCTGCCCCAGGATGATTCTTATGAGGCAGAGTTCAGACACACCTCTACCATTTTCCTTCTTCATTCTATTTTGATACCAACCAACACCAACCTGCCCCTTCACCAAAGTATTATCTAGTGGACCCGATAATTCCTTGCAATAGCTACACCCAATTCACAGACAATACTCAACATTATGAAGTCTGTTAGGGAAGTTAATAATTACAAAATATTAATGATATATTTATATATAAATAATTCTATCCACAAAGCCTTGTCTCAACCATTCTGCTAGGCATGCCTCTCTCTGTTTCTTGGCCTCTGTCTCATTCCAGGGCCTCATCCATGACTCTGCCTTAAGGTCTCTGAATGGCTCCTCTGTTTTGTTCAAAAGTCTCTGTTGCCACCGTAGCCCCCTTCTTCTTCCTGGTCTCGCCACCAGCCACTATTCCAAGCAGAGATCAAAGAAAAGCATATTCTCCTTTTGTCAGGGGATTCTCTATTTTGTCTTCTTATTTCCAAGATGGCTCACTTATACCATTCTGGTCCCATTAAGAAGATTCATAATGTTACTCAAAATATGATAAAAATGTCTCTAAAGTGAACCAAGGGCATATAGAAACCATAGAAATATGAATGGATTTTGAGCTCACACTTGATCATAGCATTAATATAAGAAGCATTCATCCGTCTGGCCTGGCCCTACTCAACACTTGCCCATAGGAGAAAATCATTGATGGTAGGGTGCTATAGAAAAATGGGGTGAGGAAATCAGATGCTGCCTGACTACGTGAAGGAATGATGCTTGGGGTCTTAGAAGCTTGTCTTCAAAGAAGCAGCCATCTAAGGGAGTTTTTAGCTAAATCCAATTGAAATATGCACTTAGACTGTGTGATCCTAGGTTAATAAATAATAAAATCTAAGAGCAAAATAAGGAATGGTATTAGAACTTAAATTCTGAACCACTAGTTTGCAGAAGGCTATGGATGATAGTGAAATTCCAAAATTGATTTGCAGGGTCTCCAGATCCCTCTGATCATTGACGAGGGATATTATA
>NW_022103908.1:27194494-27196119 GCF_000313985.2 Echinops telfairi | reverse complement strand
AGATGCATTTAGTTATTGGTGATTGTGGTAGTTATAAAATCTCATGTCAACTTGAGGCTATTAAGAGTGAAGGGGTGGAGTCTAGACTATCAATCAGGTCACAGCCTCATGATGCATCGGAGAGGGAATGGCTTTCTCAAGAGCATTCTGGAAACTTCTCTTTCTCCCCGGAGGAAGACCACAGAGTCTATCTGCCTTGGTCTTGTCCTGTGGACAAGTCATGTGGAGCTCTGCTGAGCTTGAGTAAGCCATGTGGCAGAGACCTGAGGAGACAGCCCAGTGATGCTTCCACTGCTATTGGACCCACAAGAGTTTTCATCCACCCGCCTGCCATCTTGCTCAATTCAGCATCATTGCAAGTGGCACCAGGAGTCTGAAGAGGATTTTTGGCACCAGTATCAAACATATGGGCTAATATTGAAGTTAGGGACTTGATCTGGACTGGGCTGGGATGTGTTTTCAATATACAATTACTCTTTGATATGAAGCTCTCTTCTACACACATATGAATATCTCTGGATTTGTTTCTCTAATCAACTCAGACTAACAGAATGATTGAAATGCAGAAGCTGAAAATAAAGAAGAAGGGACATGAATTTGGTGATAGAAATGAAGCATGGTAGCATGGTAGACCTTTGAAAACCAACAACTTTGTCATAGAAAATACCTTTTTTCAACAACTCAGAAAGTGACTGCACACATAGATGTCCCCAGTAGAGTGCACAAAAGTCAACTTGACTACGTGTGTGGGAAGACACGAATGAAGAAGCTCATTATCAGCATCTAAAATGACACTAATTGCTCATATGTAAATTCAGGATAGAGCTGGAGAAAATGAAAACAAGTCTGCAGGAACCAAAGTATGACCTGCGTCTATGCCACCTAAATTCTGAGAACATCTCAAGAACAGATTTGATGCATTGAACACTAAACACGCAAGACCTCATGAGCTGTGGGAGGACATCAAGACCATCTTTCATGAAGAGAGCACAAGGTCATCAAAAAGACAACAACAAGAGAAAAGATCAAAGCGGATGTCAGAAGAGACGCTAAAGAAAATGGAAGAATGGATGACATCAAGGAGCTGATTAGAAAACCTCCCAGGGCTGCTCAAGAAAACCCAGTCAAATCCATGAAAAGATGTGCAAAGACCTCGAATTAGAAACCAAATGGGAAGTTTTGGCATATCTAAAACTGAAGAAAAGAAAAAATTCAGGCCTTGAATTGCAATTTCAAAATTTTACAGGCAAAATATTGAATGATGCGGGAAGCATCAAGAGATGATGGAAAGACTACAGAGTCACTGTACCAAAATAACTCGTCGACAGTCCACCATATCAAGAGGTAGCATATGGCCAAGAACCAATAGGGCTAAAGGAAGAAGTTCAAACTGCACTGAATGCATTAGCCAAAAACTAGGTTCCAGGAATAAATAGAATACCCATTGAAATGCTTCAGAAAGCTGAAGAAGCAGTGGAAGCATTTGCTCATTTATGGCAGGAAATTTGTACAACAAGCCCCTGGTCAACTACCTGGAAGAGATCCTTATATGTGCCCATTCCAAGAAAGGTGAATGTACTACACAATGACATCTATATTCTACAGAAGTAAAATTTTGCTTAAGG
>NW_022103908.1:27185265-27187524 GCF_000313985.2 Echinops telfairi | reverse complement strand
TATCTCACAAGTAAATTACACAGATGGGAAATAAGAACTTCTTTGCTTTCATTTATAAGAGTTTGGCAATATTTTGTATATAGCTTCTCTATATATTTTCCAAATGATTCTATTTTTATGCCACTGTTAATGGTATTCATTTCAAATTCTGATTGGTCACTGTTTTGATGCCAGAAAAAAATTTTCCTTTGCATTTTGTAACCCATGAATTTGCTCCGCTTCCTTATTGGCTCCAGTTTTTTCCTCTTCTTTAGGATTTTGTATAATCATGTCCTCTGTGAAAAGAGAAGGTTTGTGTTTTATTTTGCTTCTCTTTTTAATCAATATACCTTTATTCCTTTTTTCCATTCTTGTTGAACTAGATAGCGTTTCTAACATGATGTTGAATAGTAGTATTGAAAAATGCCATGCTTGGCATGTTTTTGATCTTATGGAGATTGTATCCACATTCTCACCATTCAAACCCTTTGTTGTCGATTTTGAGATGAGATTATCAAGTTGAAAACATTCCTCATTATTCGTAGTTTGGTTAAAGTTTTGTTCCTCATTATTTCTAGTTTGGTGAGAGTTTTTGTTATAATGCATATTGGATTTTCAATGTGCTTTTCTGTAAAACAGGAAGTATAATAAGGATTGAGGTAAACAGGTTCTTAATGTGAAGATTTATGCGAACCTCTCCAAGAACTGGGCTGTGTTTAATGTTTGCAATTCTGGTAGTATTATTGTTTTTGTCTTTCTTTCTGGGGTTACTCTAAACTCATCTCAGGTTACAACTTTTTTATATGCAATACAATTATAATAATAATAAATTATTATTATTATTTGTAGTTCAATTGTTGGGGATGCAAGGCATAGGAAAAGCAATCTTTTATATGATTAAATTTGCCTTTGTGGGACCTGTTACTTTGAACTTTGAACTTGACAAGTGTTTATCTGGAAGGGATAAGAATATTATTTTCCCAAATAATCCCTAGGAAAATATTTTTTTTCATGAGGTTCCAAAGCACACCCATCCTCAGAATCTATTGGAAATCATGGAAATCCTATCCGTTACATCCCAGAACTGCTTCATACATTTTTGAGATTTTTATCTATTCTTCCACAACAACATTTGTGTTAGTAGTCTGGTGCACGCCTCCATTTGAGCTGACCAGGGACCTTTATGAAAAACACTCTTGGTATATTTCACAATGACTGGCCCTCGCTCCTGTTGTTGGACGCAGGAGGTATCTTCACCTCTGACCCCATTTTCACTACTAAAATTGAGTGGCGTTCCTTAGGTAAAGCCAACAAATGGGAAAGAAAATCACTGCGATCGAGTCCATTCTAACGCACAGAGACCCTGTGTGACAGGTGGAGCTGCTCCAATGGGCTTTCATGACTCTACAGAGCAGAAAGCCTGTTATGTTCTCTGTGGAACTGCTGCTGGTTTACCTGCTGGCTTCGCAGTTAGCAGCCTGCGGCCTGAACACCATGAAACCCAGGCTCCTCTACAAAGGAAAGAACTATAAAAACTGCGCTCCAGGACGTCTGTCTTTCATGGTAGTTCACATTCAGTCTTCAATTTAATCACAATTACCATTTGGGGTTTTTGCTTTGGGTAACTAGGTCTAATCTTGACTCTGGATCCGCATGTCTTTCCAGATTTAGGGGTGCACATTTCTCAGGGAACTTCATTTCTTTGATGGACCCAAGGGAAGCTAATAATTTTAACCTATTATCCCACTTCATTGTATTATTTTTTATTGCTGTTGAGAAGTTAGGAGTGATGACTTCCAAGCTTACTGAATTTCAAAGCCCAAACTTTCATTCTGTTCAATTTTAAGTACTTTTTCTGAAGATTTCCATAGTTTATTGAAATTTAATTAATCTTTATTATGTCAAAAACACATACAAACACTAAATTGCAATCCAAAATAATCCAGGCAAACTTTCTAGACAGGTCTTTTAAAACAATGCCATAATCGATTGGAGAAGAAAAGCTAAATTCTGTATTTGCTTTGTTTGTTTTTTAGTTTTAAACCTTATTTCATACATTCCACAAGTCTGCAGGTTCTAATTTAAAATTGTTTATTATGCACTGATAATATGTTAGCATCAGTGCCTTAGGCTGCTTAGCTTGGTTGGTTTGGGCAAAATGTTAATGAAGTCAAGGTCACAGATTTAATCCCCACATGAGTCAATTAGCTTTCCAAGTTCCATTGCTCAGATCGTCCTCCTCCCACAATCCTCCTCTCAGTAATTTTGAAAATGGGCATT
>NW_022103908.1:27146448-27184897 GCF_000313985.2 Echinops telfairi | reverse complement strand
TATAGGTATTTTATAGTAGTTACTGCTCACAAGCTAGAGTACTTTCATTGTACTATTTCATGTAAGCGGGGGCAGGGATCTACAGTCTTAAATGTATTTTCTGTCTCAGTTACCTATTGTGGCTATAAAAGGAATACCAAAAGCAGATGGCTTAAACAAGCAAACCTACTTGCTCACAGGTGACGATGCCAGAAGTCTGAATTTAGCGCTTGATCTCGGGGGGAAGGCTTTCTCTGTCTGCCTGCAGACAGGTCCTCGCTATCAATTGTGTCCTGGCCGCGAGGCTTCTCCACGCTGGGCTCCCTTGCTCGAAGGACCTGCTCTGCATCAGGCCCTTCTTAGTGGTAGGAACTCCCTCTCATCTTTATACAGTTGTTGAATCTTTTCTATATTTCACAAGAAATTGATCTAAATACAATTTAATTCTGTCAATTTTATCTTATCTCATTAACATAGTGAAAAACTAAACAAACTGTAACGTTGATTCTAAGTCGTAGGGACCCCGTAGGGCAGAGTAGAACTGCTCTATCAGGGTTTCTAAGACTGTAACTCTTTTTTTTTTTTTTTTTTAAGACTGTAACTCTTGACAGAAGAAGACTGACTCGTCTTTTAGCTTTACAGCAGCTTGGGCGACACTGAATCTGCGCCCTCACTAACAGCCAGGTTAGGATTTCCATATCATCGGATAATCTCTCTAGGTCACAAAATGGAGGATAATTATATAATACGGAGGATCAAGCAAGGCCTAGCCAACTTGATACATATTTTAGGGGGAAGCAATTCAATCCACAATACTTTCTTCTGGGAGCTTTTTTGGGGGGGTAAGAAATGGGATTAATATAGGCCAAACAACAACATAATTAATGATGGGTGTTTTCTTAATCTCTGTCTCATTTTGTCATTCTTTAGGTGCTATTAGTTTACACCATCTCTTCATATAGCTATTTTTAAAGCCTTTCTGAGTTATACTATTATATTAATCACAACAAAAGACTCCACTGAAATAGAAAACAGCTACTGTGCTTGTAATAACTATCTTTTTTACATGTTAACATGAGACGTCTCTATATTTCCTCCATTAATTGTACTTTTATAAAGAGTGATACAGACCTATACAAAGGACCCTATTGGTTCTCTTACAGGTCATGCCAAATCATTGGACACTGTTCGTGACTTCCTGGCATCTTCCTCTGTTGGTTTCGATGATACTCTGCTTTATAAGACGCCCCTTCAAGTCTCACTCTAATACTTCTCAGCCTTCTTTGCTGGCTCCAATTTGTCTGAATGTTCCTATATACGTATGTTTTAACCAGGATTTCTATGCTAGCCTTTTGTGAGTTGAGTCTGTAATATTCCTTAATCATCTTATCCCTTTTTAAATATTAAATCCTATATTTATATTAGATATGTTTTAATGTCCCAGTTCAATGAGGGGTCCAAGGCTGTCTTCCATGTGCTCATAAGCTGGCCATACAAACCTCCTGTCTACCGTTCTCACCACCACAAACAAATAAACAGTTGTCGGGGCTCCCGATTCCTCGTCCGAGAGGTTTCTGGTATCTGGTCTCTTCTCGCTAATTGCACGGCTAGAACCCTAGTGCATAGCCCAGCCAAGCCCTGAAGGTTGATAATAGATGGTGCATTGTTTTCTGCCTCCAGTTTTGCCCTATCCATCTGGCTTTTACTGCCAGATTGACTTTTCTAAAATGAAAATCTAATCACGTTTGCCCCTGATTAAAACCCTTTCATGGTTCTCTGTTTGCAATAGAATAAATAAAATGTCCTCCGCGTGATACAGAAGGCTCTCCTTGATCTGTTCCCTTCTGCAACTCTCCAGAATTCTCTCGTCTCGGTCCCCATTGCTTTCTTTGCCTTTGGTGAGCCCCTTTCACATGCTTTCATGGACTAGGCAGTTTTAGGCATGTGTGTCCCTGTTTACTCTTTTGTCTCCTCTCTGAAAAACTCACATCTAACAGACACATACATTCTGATTATCTTCAACTTGCCTAGCAAATAGGGACTTACTGCAAATGTAGTCAAGTATCACCTATTCTGTATAGGTTTTCTAACATCTGAAGGTTATAAATAATTTTTGCTCCCACATAGTCTAATGAATTTGAGTTATAACTTTATGACATTGATAGGTTAAAACATGTCATTTAACTGGGCTGAAATTTTATTACTTTTTAAAAATGAGGTACATAGACAGCAAATATTCCCTTTGTACTAGAAAGTGAACATCTATTCAAATGTAACAATCTGAGAACTCAGAATTACCTAAGATTATTACTAAGAAAAATGAGCTATTTTGGCTAGCTCATGAAAACCAATATGAAGTCTGGTAGAAATTGGACGAGATTCTTAAAACATAATGTCTTCACCTTTCATATTACGTTCTCTGGGACCTAGGTATTATCATTATAAATGAGAATATAAAAATAATAGAATGTAGTGCATTTTAATAACAATTTATATAAAATTACTTCCATGCCATACCTTTTATTAAAAATCAGATGTCTTAAATTTGCAACAGAAATAATACAATCAGAACAGTAGCATAGAAAACATGTTCTACATATTTTTTGTTTTTTAGGTCAGTATAAGTTCATAAGTTGTACTTCAAAAACAAGATGCAATGAAAACCCTTGTATAGGTACATGCAATGTATCACTCCTAACTTCACATTTCTTGGTTGCTTCTTATAGTTCAAGTATTCTTAGAGAGTAGAGTCTAGGTTTCAGTTATGAAGAATATAAACACATATATCTACCTAATATATATACTTGTATATTTATGAATAATATAACTATATATGCATATATTATAAAGAATATAGTGCTTTATGATGCATATATATTATGAAGAATATGATTATAAATTATAGACCGTAGTATTACATATTCGAGCATCTTAAACTTTTCTGACCCGAAACTCCTTTTCACTTGAGTATTTTTGATGCTACTCTGGATATACAGTTCTAGAGAATAAGAGTACCCATCAAGCAGAGACTTTAATGAAGGTAATGACTTTGATAGGAGTGCAAAGCACCACATCTACTTCTCTGTGTTTTGAGGGTGGGTAGGAGCACATGCTGCGTTTTCAGAACCACGGCTGCAGTGAAGCTGCACAGTGCAGGGAAGCACTGCCTTCAGCACTAGTGTCCGTTAAGCAGTTGACTTTGCATGGAGTTTTGGTATTTGCGCACTCAGAAACTCTTCTTGTTGCAGAATTCTTCACGACCTCTATGTTCAGTGCCGATTTAAGAAGAAACCTCCAGTTTTAGAAGCTCTGAATATGTCTGAATAAATTGATGGGTAATGTTCATTTTGAAATTTTGAATCAGACAATCAGCCTATTATGCCAGTCTCCTACTTATTCATAATGAATGGTATATACATATGAAGAATAAGATCATATATAGATATATATTATGAAGAACATAATTATATATGAATACATGATATCATGTAGCTCTGATGATATAATAGTTAGGTGTCAGGCTGCAATCCACATGGTCAGCAGTTCAAAACCCAAACCATCTGCAGCTCTGTGGGAGAAAGAATGGGCTTTCTACTCCCATAAACAGTTATAGTCTCAGAAACTCACAGGGGGTTGCTATGGGCCAGAATTTATTTAATGGCAGTGCATTACATATATTTCACCACTCATCTTCCTAGTTGCTGTACTGTGGTAGCTTGCATATTACTGTGATGCTGGAAAGTACAGCAGCCACATTAAAAATACCAATAGGATAACCCATTATGGATAGATTTCCATAGAGCTTTCAGACAAAGGCAGATTAGTAAAAACGATTAGAAGATCTAACTGAAAACATTATGAATAGTACAGAAACAAATTTTCTTAGTACTAGAAGTGGATCCCCTTAGTTTGGAAGGGATGCCAAGTCCAATTGGAAAAGAGATACCTCCTCAAAGTAGAGCGGATATTAATTTGGGGCTAGAATAAAGCTTTGTGAACATTCATTAGATAATGTGGCCTGGCATGACTGAAAAAGAAAAGAAACAGCTAAAAATATCTATTTATTAGAACATTGAATGTACAAAGTATGAGTCTAGGAAAACTGAAAAATGTGAAGAATTAAATGGAGCACATGAAAATCACTATCATAGTCATTTGGGAGCTGAAATGGATGAATATTTCATGATCTATTCTGAAGTACAACAATGTCAGTGATAGGATAATATCCTTCCAGCTATAAGGAAGGATAATACAACTATTATTCAAACTTATGCACTTTACTATGAATGCCAAAATTAGATAAATTGAAGATTTTTCTCATTTTCTGCAGTCTAATATTGATAAAACATGCACTTAAGATACATTAATAATTTCTGGTGATAGGCATGAAAAAGTTGGACATAATATGGCCCTGGTGAAAGAAAGGACAATAGAGGCTGCATGATTGAATTTTACAATAACATGGAGCTATTCATTGGAAATGCATGTTTTGTGTGACAATGTCAACAAGGACTGAACACATAGACCTCAATAGAAATGGCAGACACAGGGATATGCTACATTTGGGGGTGGGGGGAAAATGATGGAGAAACTCAATATCATCAAGTCCAAGGGTTGATTGCAGAACAATTGATCAATTTCTCATTTACAATCTCAAGTGGAAGTTAAAGAAAAATTAAAACAATATGTGAGGAGCAATGTGTGACTGTGAAGTCATCCCACCTCCATTTAGTTAAAGAATAGGGGTGTTAGGAGACCTTGAAATCCAGGTCTATAAGGCTCAAGGTCATATTTTGGCTCCGGTGAAGGCTCAAGGTCATATTGGGTGTATTTTAATGTTCTTCAGGTTCAAACTGAAGTTTGAACTGCATTTTAATGTTTTAAATGCAGTTTGAACCTGAGCTTATATATGAGTTTATATATGAGCAATTGATGATCATTTCCACAGTCAGCCCCTGACTTGGTTTTAGCTGCTGGTATTTCTCTATCTTTTCCTCCCACAAATGTAGTAAATTTGATTTCTGTGTATTCTATCTAGAGAAATGCCTTCTGTGTTGTTAAAAAAAACAAACAGATTTACTTTTGAGAAGTGCTGGTTTTGTAAAATTCTATCATTCAATCTCCAGCTTTGTTTTGCTCACCAAGACCACATTTTCAAATTACTATTCCATCCTCTTCATTTCCAACTTTTGCATTCCAATCACCAATAATTATTAATACACCTTGATTGCATGTTTGAACATTTTCTGACTGAAGTTATTGGTAGAATTCTTCCATTTAATCATCATTAGATTTTGTCATTGAGGATCAATTTGAATAAAAATTGTATTGGTTGTATTTCCTTGAAGTCAGACATATATAATCCTACCATAGTCTGCAATATATTTCAAGATAGATCTTTTTAACAATTAATGCCATTTTTCTTGAACCCCTTATTCCTGACATAGCAAACCAAATGGTGTTCTCATTTGAGATGTCCAATACCATTCAGCTGAGAAAAGCTTAGAACATCATGAAGATATTTTTCCTTTTTTGAATTTACAGCTTCCAGTTTACCGGCATTCATACCTCGTATATTCCCAGTGCCTGTTATTAATTGATAGTTGCAGCTCTTTGTTCTTGTTTTTAGTTTTTTCCCCTTCAGCAAATGAAAGTCTTGAAAGCTTTCCTCCACCCATGCCATGATGGGTGATTCTACTTTGAGAATCCAAGTCATGATGGGTGATGGGGAATCCACTTTGAGATTTCCATGCCATGATGGGTGATTCTACTTTGAGAAACCCCTCTTCTTCAGTCATACTTAGAATTCCTTCCAACCCGAGGAGCTCAGCTTCTTACATTCTCTCTGATAAGGCTCTGCTGTGATTCATGAGGTTCTTAGTATCTCACTGTGTGTTGATGCTATCCATAAGGTTTTCAGTGGCTAATTCTTCAAAAGTGAACAGCTTATTCCTTCTTAGTCTGTTTTAGTCCGGAAGCTCTACTGAAACCTGATCATTTTAGGTGACCTTGCTGGTGTTTGAAATACCGGTGGCAGAGCTTCCAGCTACAGAGCAAACACGAGTCAACATTGTACTACAAACTGGAAGACAAGTGGTGGCAGTGACACGTATGTAAGTAGATGCTCAGAGAGGTTTATTCCCAGGGAATGGTTTGCATGCTTGTAGAAACCGTCAAGTTTCAAGGCTACGTGTCAGGTGTCAGGTGTCAGGCTGGAGGTTTCTCTTGACTCAATCAGGTGCAGAAGCAGAGTACCCCAAGACCTGGGGATGGGGAGGCAGGCTTCTGTCTGTCTGTAGAGGTGAATGAATCCTCTATCAGCAGGTCAATGGGCAGGCTGCGGCTGATGCTCAGGATCAGTAGGCAGTGCACTAGTCCACAGGTTCAAGTCTGAAGAACCAAAGTCAGAGCTGAGACAGATGAAGGATACACATCCAGCAAAACTAGCTAAGTTTTCCACAGCATCCACCTATATTGAAAGCAGGCCACACCCCTGTGGAATTCTCACCATGGGACATTAGTGAGTCTTAACTGCCAAACCACTGAGAATGCTGGCTCAGTCATGTTGATAGAAAGCCTAACTGTCATAGTAGTTCACAGAAAGTCTGGCAGCAGCCACTCAGCTGTTAATTTGGAAAAATATTTTGTTATGTTCTCCTATAAAGAGTATGTCCTAGAAAGCCCTTTGGGACTATTGAACCACAAATCTTTATGGGTCAAAAATCAGGTTAACATCAATAAGTGTTTGATGGTGCACATGTCTAGATTATACATAAATATATGTATACAGACACAGATTTTCACACACATACACACACACCCTTTTATGTATTAGTCAACTACTGTTACCCCTATCTAAATCTCTTTGCTTCAAAATCTTTTACCTTTGATCTTGATGTAAATCTTCAGATGTACAAAAATAGTCAGACTGACCCTAGGATGGAAAATGAACTACCATTTACTTTGATAAATTAAACACTTTACTATGTATTTGTCAATAGCCTAGACTGCCTTCACAAAGCACTCTGCTTTGTCAGCAGGTAGTGCTTTATTGCCATGCCCTCCTAATTTCCCCACGGACGAGTGCAACTTTGAGATTACAACAAGGGGAGCCATCAGATGTCAGACTGTCCATCTTCCTCTTTAGGTAGTGCCTTAGTTCTCATTAACTTGCTGTCCTGTCTCTGGGAGAAACTTTATCTGGCCTCTCAGAAGTGCAGGATGTGAACATTTTTTAAAGAAGTATAATCTTTATCCACAGAAGTACCCAGCCAAAGCCGCCTCTCACCTTTGTTTCTTAACATTTAAATTACACTTTATCAATATCACCATTGGACAAAACTGGAACAATCTCTGTTTCATAGATGCAGCATAATTGAAAATTTGCATTCTAGTTTAAATTGATATGTACAGTGTTTCACTTAAGAGTGGATGTAAATAAGAGAGAACCCATGTAGACAATGCCCATTTCTGTGATATCAGAGACAAAGAAAAAGGGTGGTTCTATGTGGGGTATACATGTTGTTCAGCCAGAAAGTAGCTTACACAGAGAAACATAGTGGTTGTGATTTCAGAATGCAATGCATAAGAAATGACTTGCCATTTCATAGAATTAATTATGGTCTCCATCTTATAACCACTCAAAACTATCATGCAGGATATGGTGTTTGTTCTGTATCCTCACATAGCACAGGGGTTCATTTGGAGTTGAATTCAGTTGTCTGTGTCATGTGGCTTTAAGATTTTGTCTTGATTAGTCAGATATCCAAATGATTGTATATTATATTTTATCAGACAAGCCTTCAATTCTATAACATGTATATGTATTATCTAAACCATCATTTCAATGTGGAGTAAACAACACTAAAGGGAATATGCATGATGCAAACTAATGTAATAACAATACAGAAAGTTAAATTCTATTTATGTCTAATTTTCTCTAAAATAAAATAAGCTTACCTAATTACTTAATGCTTCAAATATGTCATTTAGACCTATATAAATAAAATAGAACTAATATTTTATAAATATCAAGTATCTTCAATGCTCAAGGTCACGCATAGGTGTTACATTTGTGCAATAATTTAAGATAAGGCATTTTTGTTGTTAATAGGTGACATCATATTAGCTCTGTCTCTTAATGACCTTCAGTACAATCAAAGGAAACATGGCTCCTTCCTTTGGGACCCTCCTTTGAACATTTGCACACTTTGCTGTAGCTGCTGTGGAAATCCACGTCATCGAGTGTTTTCTTTCCTCTCAGCGACCTTGATTTTATCAGCCACTACGTCCTTCACCAGTGATGGTTCCCTCTTGAAAAAACACAACCACCAAACTAACTTGCTGTCATCAAGCTGATGCCAATCCGCAGTGACCCTGTTGGGCCTGGTAGAAGAGCCCCTATGAATTTCTGAGTGTGTGACACTGTATGGGAATATGAAGCCTCGTTTTTCCTCCCACTGCTGGTTTCAAAGTTATAATCATGATGCCACCAGGGTTCCTTGTTGATGCCATGTCAGAAGTATGCCAAATGCAGGACCATTTCAAATGAACCATATTGAACAGAGGAATATATGACTGTACTTTTTCCAAGACAGATTTGTTCAGGTGGAAGTTTATAGTTGGTACGGCATTCTACACCAACAACTTTATTATCAAGGGATCCATGTCTTGGTTCTCTTTCATACATTCCACAACTTTCACATGAATATGAGGTAGCTGACAATCCACCAGGGATTTGCAGCATTTCCCTGTGGATATATCATTGGATATATTTGCAAATTATCTTTAAAAAAATTTAGTTGCATGTGATTTTGATATTTTTGATGATTCTGCATTACATTGCCTCATGTCTTTTCAGAATGGGCAAAAATATGGAAATATGGGCAGAAATATGGAAAATTTCCAATCATTTGGCCAGGTAGCTGATTCCAAACTTCTTGACACTGAGTAAGCATTTAACTGATATAAACATATGTTAATGAAGCCACTGGTATGTTACTATGTTAGTCAAATTCTGTTTTAATCTGATTTTGAAATGAACTGAGATGATTGGTCAGTATTTAAAAATAGTGGTTAAATCTTACAGAGATCAAAATGATATTCTTTAAAAATTTTTATATTTATCTATTTTTAATTTAACAATTTCATTGACACATAATTCATATATCATACAATTCAATGGCTTAAACATCTTAAAAACATGTGCAATCATTACAACAATCAACTTTAGAACATTTTTTTCTTCCTTGTGGTAGTTACATAGTCTGGTGTCAATTTGAGGATTCAGAGTGAAGGGGTGGAGTCTAGCCTGTCAATGAGGTAGTAGCTTGATGACCTCTTTTTGAGGTGCTATGGATTTAAACAGCTCGCTGGAGGCGGGACACATGCTCATTCCCTGTGAGACATTCCTGTGGAGAAGACACATGGAGAGAGGCTGATGGAGCCAGACCTCTGGAGCCAGAGAAGCCACGTGGACATCCCTGCCAGCACTGAGATGCTTACAACACCACTGTGTCCACAAGACTTCCCACCCACTGGCCTGTGATCTTACTGCATTTGGCATCATTGCATGTGTTTCATGAGTCTGAAGAGGATTTTATAGATTGGTATCAGACATATGGGTTCATATTGGATTTAATGGACTTGATCTGGACTGGGCCGGAATATTGTCTCAATATTCAATTGCTCTTTTATATAAAGCTCTTTCTGATACACATAGGAGTGTCTATGAATTTGTTTCTATAGTCTCCCCAGACTACCACATCCTTGTCCTCATTGTTATTAGCTCCCAGTTTCCCACTCGCCTCCCCTGCTGTAACTCTAAGGAACTATTGATCCAATTCCTGTCTCTGTAGATTTACCCCTCCTGGACTTCATATGAAGAAAATCTTGCAGAAATAAAGCAAACAAACAAAAAACAAAGGATATAACTAAAAAGTATGCATAGGTATTAAATTTTGGAAAGATTATTTATTTGTTCATTTGCATGTGTATCTATTTATTAAGAATGATGACAATATTTATGGGTGCTAGCCATCATTTTTTACTAGAAAACTGAAGTCAATGCCTGACTTCCTGAATTTTTCTCCCATGGAGTCTTTTCTATAAAGACACAGATAATTTGCTCTGTAGCAATATGTATTAGGGTACATTTCTCCCTGCCTACCACTGAATTTGAAACAAATATATTTTCCCCATTATGGCCTACAAAGTCCTATATATTGGATCCCACCAATGATGGGATTAAAATAATTTACCTTAAAAACTGGTTTGCTGCCTTAATGATCATTTAAAATATAAATATATATATATATATACCAAAAGGTAATTTAATATTTAATACAGTTAATAATTAAATAAAAACAATAAAGTAATTATATCAAACTAGATTATGAGTCTTAAAATACTAATAAAAATATTAAACAATACCTGACAAAACCAACCTTATTTAAGATATTTCTGTATTGGTTCTGGATTAGTGCCCTCACTTCCAGTATTCTTTGATTGCACTTGAGCATAATCAGCTGTGCGATTTCTCCTTAACCAGTTTCTCACTGTAGGAGTAGGGTCTCCTTCCTTTTGAGGTAGTCCAATTAGACAACAGCCATTATGTTTGCTATGTTAGAAACTGGTGGCTTTTCTTGCTGAACATATTAGTTCATCTTTGAAATTCCTTTTCTAATTCTGCTAAACTCACAACAATTATTCTGAAAATATTCTTAGCACTTTGAACACTTTCACAAATTGCATAATTCACTCATAATATCTTGTGAGACTTTGGGTCATAACACAAAGTTGAAACAAAGGGCAGTGTGTCACACTCTGGGTGTCCGGCACATGTTCGCTTTAGCTTATAAGTTTATTTACTAAAGTAAAAAATGCAAGGGAGCAAAAAATATAGTATTTCATCGAAAGTATGACAAGTTTTAGTAAAAGAATAAATATTACTATGGTTTCATCGAATTTTTCCAATGTTTTATTGATTTAAACTTTACATATGATATACTTCCACAGCTAAGTTGCTTTTGCAAGAGTTGCACGTACATCATCACAATCGGTTCTAATGCCTCCTCTCCCTCCTGTAGTCATGATCTGTTCTCTAATTCCCCGCAACCTACCCCCCACACCATATCTCAGATAAACTGCTCCATCCCGTACTGTCCCTCTACATCCACTCCTTCTGTGCTTCATAAACTAGAAGCATAACAGAAACAATTCAAAAAAGAAGACAACCAGCAATATTAAAATAAGTTAGAGACTTTTCTGTTGAGGAACAAACTAGAAATATTTGAACCTAGATCAAATTCAGGATGAGTCAAGAGAAAGGTCGAATTACCAGCTATCATATTATAGGACAGTTCTATTCACCATAATCAAGTTTACAATAATCTCTGTCTATAGTATGGCTGCTCACATGCCTTGGCTGTGGGAAAGGGGTCTGTCTGGTAGAGGCTTAATCTGAATAGGTTCTCTGTACATAGGCGGCGGTTCTCAACCTGTAGGTTGCTACCCCTTTGGGGGTTAAACTACCCTTTCACAGGTGTCGCCCGATTCATAACAGTAGCAAAATTACAGTTATGAAGTAGCAATGGAAATAATGTTATGGTTGGGGGTCAGCACAACCTGAGGAACTGTATTACAGGGTCATGGCATTAGGAAGGCAGAGAATCACTACTGTTGATGGATTTGGGGCTCCTACTCTCCTCCATAGCCTTCTACGAACTGTATGTTCACAATTTAAGCTCTGATACCTTTTCCTACATCATATTTTGATTTTGTTTTTTTTCATCTTTGGATCACAGTCTGGTGTGCTTCTTCCATGTGGACTTTGTTGACATCTCAGATGGCTGCTTATTTTAATATACACTTTTAAGACCCCAGACACTATTCCAATGGATAACTGGGAAATAACTACTTTGTTCATCACACTTTGTTGTAGCACACCATCTTCGGCGATGTCTTCATGAAAGTAAGCACTGAGTCAGGGCTATGTCATCAGAACTACTCTTGGATTGGGGCTAGAATCAAGTGGGAGACCACAATCCCTCTGCTTGTCCATAGGTTATGTATGGCTCTCGTTTACTTTATGGTCTTATCATTTTATGACAAAAAACATTATCAATCATCTCTCTGGCATATAAAGCCATCCCATTGATGACATCAATACTTTATCCAATGGCAATGAGTTTAAGAGTTTATATGAATATAGTCCGGCAGCAAACCACAATCCATGAGTTATTGCTTTATATAGATTGAATTCTTAAATGATTCTTTAAGAGGACAGATCCTTGCCTGTCAGATTACTACATATCACATTAACTCATGAAGGGCATTAAGATAGTAAATATATGGTCGTTCTTTGTTTCCTTTCATTGAAAGCCCACTAAGCCAAGAACCATAACCAAGGTCCAATGACCACCAATTCCACAGTCTTGGAGTAGCTATCATTTGTTTCTTCACTCATCAGGGAATTTCAGTTTTAAGTACAAAAACTACAACTAATTTTGAGGTAGGGCTACGTTTATTCAGTTTCCTTGTCAAGTTCTTCTGGTGTGGTCTATGGGAGAGGTCATTTTCCCTATAAGGCCAGAGCCTAATGTCATCATAGTCCATGGCATGGGTCACCAATTGTTGGGTAGAGACTGATTCAAACGTGTTTACCCAAGAACATAGTGCTGGGTTTATTCTCCCTGTTAGTTCTCTGTAATGATTGCTGGGGTTCCCTTCCTCATGGCAGGTTGTTCCTCCTGGTGGATCCACAAACAGGACAATAGAGGCCACCTCTGAAATCCAGATGCTCCCCTATCTTAGTCTTGACTTGACTTCCAAGTAAAGCTTCCCTCTCGTTCCTGTGGAGTGTCTTTTGATTGGTCTTGAACTTTTCTGAATGTTGGATGGCATCAAGTGGCTGATATTCTCCTCCCCACTCCTTTAAAAAAAATATTTTATTGGGGGCTCGTACAACTCTTATCACAATCCGTACATGAGTCAGGCATATCTTAATCCACAAAGTAATATCTTGGCTTTTCAATACTCTAAAGTAGTCTTGTGCCCCAGATTTACAAAATATAATGCTTCCTTTGATCTCTTGACTGCTGTTTCCAAGAGTGATTTGGATCCAAGCAAGACAAAATCCTTGACAACTTGCTCTCTGGTGATCAGAGTGTGTTGGTGCATGCTACTGCTTTACCTAGTTATCTGCGGCAACATGTGAGCTACACTACCTGTGGGCCAGGTCAACCTATGGATCATGTCACTAAAGCTTGAGGCTCCTTCTAGATGTGCTTTGCCATGCTGCTGGTGTGTACATTTCTTGAGTTTGAGCCTGGTGGATCCTGTCTTCTTGAATTGCTTGCCTTTGTTATCCCCTCAACGCCGGCTTTGCTAAGCTCCCAAGCAACTGACTGTTGGTGACACACCCTGTTTTTTGCTGCCTATAGCCAGACTCTGCTTGCCTTGCCTGAGGGAGGACTCTTCTGTCTGCTTCCATGACCTTGGACCCATCAGCCCACTTGTGTTGAAGTATATTAACTATTTCATCGAAGTGAAATGAACTGAACCCTCTGTACTATTGTGTGGACTAATTAGCTGTTATATTCCTCCTCCCTGTATAAACCTATCTATCTATATAATCATCAGTGTCCTGGTTTTGCTTTTTTAGAGAACCCTGCCTAGCATACGTCCTATTAGAGCTCAGCTCAAATCTAGCCCTTGTCTGGGCACACCTGCATTGTTTTCCTCCCAGTCTTTATCCTCCAAAATAACTCCTTAACTCATATTTAATTCAATATTTGCCTCCCACATGAAAATTAAGGCTATAAGAATGGAAGGAATGCACCCTCCTTTTAGTTCTGTATACCAGATAGTGTGGCACTAGGTTGCACAAAGCGGGCACCCGGTATGTTTAAAGAGTAAACGAGCAAATTTCTGATGTAGTAAGGGAGAGCAGGGTGGCCCAGTTTTGCTCATCTCTGAATTCTATTTCTAAAGGTAAGCATTTAAATGAGAAAATCATTTTCTTAATCTGAGTTCTTTAGAGGACCTATAGTAGTGAAAGCTTATTTAGAGAGAATTTCCTTCTCGTAAATGGCTCACTCAAATATGTAGACAAGGCAAAAGGTTTGCGACCTCTGTTGACTCACAAGTTGCTGGGACTGATGAACTGAAAGGCTACAGGTTCACAGCAGGCCGGAGATTTTGTCAGAAACTGAATTTCAGGTGACAAGTGGAGGACAGCAGCCATATGGAGAACAAGACTTGCCAGAATATCTGTTGTTTACTGAAGACACACAAAACTTCAAACCAATTTGAACTGGTTGAACCATAGCCATGGAAGCCAAATTGGAACTATGTTAGTCTGGGTAGACTAGAGAAACAAACACATAGAGACTCAGGTGCGGAAGAAAGAGGTTATATATAAAAGTGGTTGAATATTGAGAAAACATCCCAGCTAAGTCCAGATCAAGTCCGTAAATCCGATATTAGCCCATAGGTCCAATACCAGTCTACAAAGTTCTCTTCTGACTCATGAAACACATGTATGATGCTGAATGCAGGAAGATCACAGGCCAGTGGGTGGGGAGTCTTGTGAATCTAGTGGCGTTGTAAGCATCTCAGCACGGACAGGGATCTCCATGTGGCTTTTCTAGCACCCAGGGCTGCATCAGGGTAGGTCCATGTGGCTTCTCCTCAGGGATATCTCCCAGTGAGTGAGACTTGTCAGTAGTCTCCAAGGGTCGAGAGAGAAGGAGGAAGAAGCGGAGTTCCCAGAATTCTCAGGAGAAAGCCATGCCCACACAGAGGCTTCAGTGGTTAAATCTTGATTGACAGGCCAGACTCCACCCCATTGACTCGTAATCCTCTCCAATTGGCACAAGATTATGCAACTACCACAGGAACCATTTATTGTTTTGTTTGTTTGTTTGGGGGGAGGTTTCAAGTGGAACAATAGAGAATGGGGAACAATTGACTCAAAGAACTAGCCTGGAAAGCTAGGCAGGGGTACAGGGAATCAGAAAGCTGGTATGTATGATTGCCAAGACTGCAGAGTGGTGCATATTAATATGCCAAGTTTGCCAACTATCTTTCAGTTGATCAGTGTTCTTTCTGACTCTGCCTATCAAGAGCTTTGGTTGCTATGTAACGCATTCTTTCTGAAAGGGAGACTGATATTTTAGAAGGGTGTTGATCTATCTATATATTTTTCTGTTCTGCTTGTCATTGCATAGTGACCATGAACGAACCAGGAAGAACTTGTTAAAGTTCTGAAGATAGATCATGTCCTTTAGCAAACTGTCTTTCAATTGACTGCTCAGATCACAACATGGAAAATAACCCATAGTATCTGCCAAAGCACCAAGAATCATAATTTAACCAAACTGACATGTCATTGACACATAGGTAAAGCAAAGAAAAACTAACAGAACTAACAATAGAAAAGAAACCAATCCCACTGACATAAAGTCACTTCTGCATCACAGCAACTTGATGTAGTGTTGATGAGACCCTACATGTTTATGGTAGCCAATGGCCTAATCTTTCTTCCACAGAGCCACTGGTGGACTTAAACTACAAATTCTGCAGTTAATAGCCCAGTGCCTATGCCACAGCTCCACCATAGATTCTTTATCATAAATATAGTCTATGAAAACTGAGGGAGAATCAACAATCAGCCTCAGAATTCTTCATAGAAAAAATAATCATAAAATTTAGGAGTTATGAAGAAAAACACTGATAATAAATGTGAAGGTAAAATAAATCTATGCACAATGAGAAGCCTCACCAAACATTTAAATAGAAGCTATAAACTAAATGTTATAAAGATCTCTGTGCAAGTTATTCTGAAAAGGTAGGGAAATAATTCCTACAACTGTAGCAGTTGGTTAAAATTTGGCAAGTTATTTTGATTATTAGAAAAAGAAGTAAAGAGAAGAAAACCATTGCAAACAAGAATTAGTAAGAATTATGGACAAAATAGCAAACGATGTGGATAAGTCAACCTAACATTTGTGAATGTAAAACCATGGGAAAATAATACTACCATTGGTGATGCCTAAAAATTGGCAACTAAAGAGAAAATTAAAGAAGGAAAAAATAATGTTCTAATTTCTAAAATGTGCTGGGTACTTTCATCTAATTTAAACATAAAATGATTTTAATATACACTGTATGAAAGTGATCTTCTGGAGTTGGCCAGGGGAAGGGAAATATATTTTGTTTTTATGGGAAGTACCTAAAGAAATCCAAATAGTTTTTTAAATGTATTTACTATATATTCAGACATTTATGTACTTGAATGTTATTCAACATAATCCTCTTGTACCAGAATTTGACAACTTATTGATAATTTATATGTAATGAAATTGTATGTTCAATGTCACAGACTCCCCCCCAGCCAAACAAACAGAATAACTTATGTCATTGATTTGCTAAGCCAACAAAGAAAGCTGAAGGTATACAAAATCACATGACCCTCACCATTGTTTCAATATAGGTAATCCAAAACTAAATCTTCTGCTTTGTATATTGTCTCTCCTGACCAAGGTATCTCATTTGACTGCTTTATCTGTTCCTATATATACTGATAATGCATGTTCAAACACTTTGAATTGTTATTTGCTATTAATCTCAAATAATAACATAAAGCATGCCCATGGCAAGTATGGACACACACAAGGAATAACCAAATTTTAAGATCATTTCTCATTGCTTATATTTTTCTAGAATTCATTCAAACTTCACTAGCTTGATATTTTCTAAAGGAATTAAAAAATTTTAAATATCGATTACATCCTGATTATGGAGTCAACATTCAAAGAACCACTATGATTACCAAGGGAATGGATACAAAAACAAGATGGTACCACATAAATCACTAGCTATGTAGCTATTCATGACTCTAGAGATCACACATAAAGCAAATATTATTACAGATTAGTTTGCATTGTAGGTTTATATTTTTATTGTTATTGTGTTCTTTCCAGTCAATTTCAACTCATAGAGACCCTATATAATGAGCTCAATTGCTCCATAAGTTTCCCAAAGCTGTCATCTTTGTGAGCAGAAAACCAAGTCTTTTTCCTGTGCAGTAGCTGTTAAGTCCAAACTATTGACCTTTTGGTAGGTAGATGAGTACTTATACACAGGGTGCCTACACATCAGGCTGCTGATGCTATAATCTTTATAGGAGTGGACCCCCTCATTTTTCTCCCTCTAATGGTTCAAACAGGTGACCTACTGACTACCAGTCCAACAGGTAACCCACTATGCCACCAGTGTTTTTCACATACTCTTTAATTATCTCGTTAGTTAGGCACAGTTCCCTAGAGAAACGAAACCAGAACACGTGTGATGTTATCTATATATAAGAGAATAGGTTTATACAACGAGAAGGAATACAACGGCTAATTAATGCACACAGCAGTATAGCAAATTCAAGTCAACTCACTTACATGGAACAATTAATATACTGGAAGCCCCTTAACTCACGTGGGCTGCTGGGTCCAAGGTCAAGGAAGCAGACCGCAGAGTCCTCCCTCAGGCAAAGGCAAGAAACAAGCAGCAAGCAGCAAGCAGCAGGGTGGGTCACCAACAGTCAGCAGCTTGGGAGCTTAGCGAAGCAGTCCCGGATGGGATAACAAACGCAAACAATTCAAGGTGACAGGATCCACCAGCCTCAAGCTCAAGCAACGGACACACCAGCAGCATGGCAAAGCAGGATTGGAAGAAGCCTCAAGTTCTAGTGACAAGATCCATGGGTTGACCTGGCCCACAGGAAGTGTAGCTCACATGTTGCAGCCGAGAACTAGCTAAAGCAGTAGCATGCACCAGCACCCTCTGATCACCAGAGAGCAAGAGACATGGGGGGCGGGCCTTGCAGAGCCTTTTATCTCTTTGCCCTCCAACCAAACTGCAACCTGATTAATCCCACATGCTCCTCTTGGCCAGGTTGGTACACTAAACCTAACTATCACAGCTGGTAAATAGGCAACATAACACTGTATAATGAGAAAGTTTGCCTTAGAACAGGGTGTTTTTTCTTGACTTTTGCTTGCCCTTCCTCTATTTGGACAGCTCTACTATATTAGAGGCACAATTTTCACAGCTATCATTCTTTTTGTTATTCTATTTAGGCCGATTTTTGAGCTTTTGTGTGTGTGTGTGTGTTTTAAAAACCAACATGTAATTTTTCTCCACTCATGCTTAGTGAGAGAACACTGGTCCCCATGCTGAAATCAATTGTTACAATATTGGGACAGAGACACATTTAAATGCCCATCTGGCATCACAATACAATGCTAAATTAGCTGATTAAAGTAAACGATCAAACTCTCACGTGGTTTGGGTTGCATCACAATCTCAGTGTTGTCTCTTCTTTTTCCATGAGTACTCCAGAATTGACTGACACGTTGATCTGAACACCTCAGAGAGGGTTAGTCGCCTGTTACTCGTCTGAGCAATAATAACACAATAGCACAGTGCTAAACCAGTTGCTTCAGAGTTGACTTCAATAGTGTGTATGTCAGAATAATCTTGTGATCCATAGTATTGTCATTGGCCGGTTTGGTACAAATACAGGTGATCCCCAATGTGCCATGGGGTTACATTCTGAGTACTCTGTGGTAGATCGTCTCTGACAAAATTCAAATATGTCACTTCAAGTTAACAACTAATGCACCTTATGGTATGAACTACTGAATAAGATCACTCTTTACACTTGGTCTTTAATCAAGTGTTTTAACAATGAAGTTGGAAGGTTGTTAAGTGCACAAGTGTGCAGCTCAATCATTGTTTGCCTTTAGAGCTGAACAGGGCCCACCTTTGTATCCCAACATTCATGAGTGAATATCTAAGAATGATAAGAGCAGTCTACAATGGGCTGTCACTGTATGTAGTACACATCACTAATAAAAATGATTATGTATCATCATTTTATATAATAAGTATATGATAACTATTTTATATACTAACATATACTTTCATATGCATACATATAAAGAATGGTTGTAAGTGCAACTCCTTGTAACGTGAATAAATCCTAAATCCTTAACGACCTGTTGATCACCAGACCATTCTTCCAAGGTGCATCTGGGTGGACTGGAATTGCCAAGCATTATATTAGCTGTCAAACACAATTTTTGACCAGTAATTTTGCATTAACGTATACTGAGATAGCACATTAGGGCACATCACTCAGTGTCAGACCACATGTTCAGCTTTGGTCCCATAATGTTTTATCTTGTTCTAAAGGGAAAGCAGCCTTTCATGTGCTTATTCTTTCCACCTCAAGAATCTGAAGACTCCAAACCCCCAGTCAATCAGCAGCAGGCTTCCAGGCCCAGGCCACAACCCAATACCTGCAGCATTTCTTTGTCTGCCTTCTCCTTCTCCTCTTACTGGCTTCTTTCATCTCTCCAGCGTCCATTTAAAAACTGTCCTTGGCCCCTTGGCCTCCTCTGCATTCCCCCTTTGCACCACATCTGGACTCCTGCCCACCCCATACTCAGAGGTGCATGAAGTCCCAATCTGTCTGTGGACATAACCCCACTTGTCCAGCCACATAACCATAATGCTGACTTCCTCATAGTCCAGCAGAGACAGCATTCCTGCTTTGTTCAGCATGTTCCCATAAAGGTGTGTGTGTGTGTGTGTGTGTGTTTGTATCCAACTGGTGCATTTATGATAAAACCTGGACATTTCTCTATAATGTCTGTGCTAACACATGTGGTACCTGCAGTGTAAGTTATATTAAAATGAAATGAGTTTTTATCACTTCCCAACTGAACTTGTTACTCCATTAAGGCAGATCAAATTGCTTATCTTGACAGAGATTGATTACCAATTAACTGCAGAATAAGCCACCAAAAATGCAGGGTTGGGAAATGCCTTGAAGTTTACTGAGCTATCTTTATTAAACACAGCAGTTTGTGGTATAAACACTCCCTGAAATTGGCTTATCAAAAATGTTTTAGATGCCCCAAGAGGTGATGATGTTATTGTGATAAAACAGGAAACCTTAGTAACTCTGTAATGCAACAGGGTGACCTTGCAAGTAGCCTGCGTAAACTTTTCAATAAAACTCTGGTTTTGTGACATTTCTTGCTTCTTGCTACAATTTGACATCTAGTTCCATCACATCAAATGAATGTGTGTGAATAACCATCCTTCAACTATGAAATTCCATCTTTTTACCAGAATCCCAGGGCATGAAATAGCTGCCTGTTTTAGGCTTAAGTTTCTTTTGTCAGGTGGCAAGCCTTGGATTGATACTTTCTGATTTTCACCACACCCCAAAATTTATCATAGTCAAACACCACATAATATTTTTGTGGGCATTGCAAACCACATGCCCACCTGTGGTCTCATAAGGCTCTAAAAATGTTCTGAAATCTTTATCAGAGAATAGAATGCAGTGAATGCAGCAGATTCTCATATACAACACATATATCTCATGTCTCTGGTCTACAAAGGGATTGACTGCCAATCACGTAATGGTACAGTACACATTTAACTATAATATACTCATTTTGGTAATTATCATAAATGCCTGTGTTACCAGCCTATCTATATATTGCAATACACTTTCTAGCTAAAATAAGTTTATTGTTAAAGCAGTGTATGATTTGACTCATAGGTACCAACACCAAATCACTTGTATTACATGTATCTTGAGTATATTAGTGTTAAATCTATATATTTTTTTCAAAAATATTGCTGTGAAGTGAAGCGCATCAGGCCTCCCTAACATACATATACACAAAACCTAGAATCTAATGATAACATCAGCAAGAATCCAAGGAGAGGTATAGATTTGGAATGAAACACAATTATATTACACCCTGAAGTTGTAAAACTGGTGAGCTCGAGTGCTAACAATTTTGGCAAATTACACTGGAAAAGTATGAGAAACTTAAAAAATGGGAGAGGGGGGCATCTCAAATCGATTAAAGGATTTGCTCTAAAAGACTAATGAAAATGTGAGAGGGAGCTATTTCAGATATTGAGAAATTGCTAATGAGATGTATTGAAGAGCAAACACAAAGGTGAATTTCTCTCAGCACATTTATGATGATTGCTAAGGCACAAAGCTTTATCAAGATGTTTAAAGAAAAAGCAGTACCAGACTATGGTGTTGCGTTTGCACAACATACCAATCCTATAATGTTCTATTTCACAGACTGCCATGGACATTAGGCAAGGGTTGGCTGCATAGCTCAAGTAGCCCTCAGATAACTATCATTTCTCTATTAAACTCCAATAAAGTTAGTGAATAACATTAAAATTAAAAATTTTCAAGATTTAATGTTTGAAAGTTTTCCTGGCCTATTAAAGTGCGTCTGAAATGGCAGCTCCTGGCTTGCCTCCCCAATTCCTAGGAGGTAGTTAGTACAGCATCTGCAGTCTAAATTATATTGGCTCCACTAGCTCCATGCCCTTTGAAAGATGATTGTCTGATGCATTACGACTTGCTCTTATCAAACAAGCCCTTCTAATTTTTGAAACGTTCAAAATAGCAATGAGTCTCCAGGATCTAAGACAACTTAATGAATGGCAATTCTATATTTGCTCTGGGTTCTACAAAGCCCGTGAGTTTATGTCTTTAAGTTCCGTGAAAAAGGAAAGAAAAATAAAGATCTCTACTCTCAGTAAGTCTGAAACACTGAATATAAATGAACTAAATGTTGGGAGAATTTCCCTACGATGAGCTGGCACTAATTCTTCAGAAACAACTTGTCTCCTACTTGCCTGATGGAATGCAAATCAAATTCCTTGACCTTCGGAGAGTGATCATAAAATGTAATCAAAGTTCCCAGATCGAAAGGTGCTCTAAATGGTTCAGTAGGCAGCTGCATCAATGCTATAAAGCATCAAGACTGCTAACGTAGGTCATGTTTCAGGAAACAGGATGAAAACCTTTTACGTTTAGAAGAGATTTGGTCAAGTCACAGGGACTGAATGACAGCTCGTTTTGCATGGACTCCAACCCCTTGAACTCCAAGCAATTTGCAGATTCCTCTCAATGTAATTACCCTCTAGAGTATTCCTGTTAAGTATGCTCTCACGCTGGCAGCAAGAACTATCATAAACACTTTTCTATATGTGAAGTTAGAAGTGTTGGGATACCTCCAAACCAAACAATGTTATTAGCTTTTAAATGTTATTTTATTTCTTCCTTAGAAGCAAGACAGAATCTATTGCAGGCTAGGGAGGAAGGGCCTTTAAACATACTATTAATCAAAAACAGTAACCAGGCATGTAAAAAGTGATAGGTTGTATATTTGACAAGTACATAAATTCTAGAACCACTAATGTCTTAAAATAATATGAGAAAACTATTGTCTCCTCTCTGAGTGCTTCAAAATTGAATAAATTTACCTTTAATGCCTTTAATTTGGAAGGAAAATTATACTAACCAAGCTAATGCTTTCTTTGCATCAGTTTTGAAAACAAAAAGGTTATTAAATGTATTTAGTATATGCAAATGTGTAACCACATTTTCGTTTTTTCTCCCAAAATATGAAACTTTTCTGCAGATAGAAGCTAACTTACAGGCTAGAATTTATTTTGTCATGTTAATGAAGACTGTCTGATTCCCCACAGGAAATATTACATCTCATCAGGTTTATTGAATGGGATTCATAGAAACCCTAAAATAAGACAGAGAGGGCAGAGATCCCAAGAGGCCCATATTGGCTCTTTACCAAGAAGGCAAAAGTCAAAGGCCAAACACATCTATCTTCTTAACCATTCTAAACTTGAGTCACAAAACCAGTAATTTGTATTCTTAGTTGAGAACCCAAACCAAACAGAGACTATGGTCTGTAAATAAAAGAGCTATCCGAGAACTAGACCTGCACAGGGTCCTCGAGGAACTCACTGCTTATTTCCGTGGAAAAAGAGAAATCAACTCCGATGTAATCTAAGCACAATTTTTAAGTACAATTAGAGTAGAAGTTGATGATAGATAGAGTTGACATACACAGATCATAGATATGAAAACAGAGATTAAAGGGGAAAGCAAATTACCTAAAGGTATGTCTAAAAAGCTAAATAGATAAGCAAACGCTTAAATTATGTCTTAAAAGATAAATGAGAAAATTGTCCAAAGAAAGAATTTTCTTGGTCAGTTTTGGATTGATAGCCCCTAAAAGCAAGTCATTCTTAGATTTTTTTTTTAACCACTTGAAGGTGCCTTATCCTTTTCATTTTAATCCTTTTTCTTCAGATTTTGCCACGCACACTGCCCCATAATGCATTGCCCATGGTCTTCACCTAAGCATGTTTAGTTGTCCCGCAACTGCCCCACCTACTTAAGGGCTGAGCTTTCAACGTCTGCTTTTGCTGCTACCTGATATTCCAGGGAGGCACTGGTAACTGGGCTGTCTTTTCTTTCAGAAACAAAAAGCATCGTTCCAGTCATCTTGATATATGTAACTAACACACTACTGTGATTACTGTTAATACTATTCTGACCAAAATGATAACTGTTATTACTATCACTATTGCTAATAATACCGATAATAGTGGTTATTTAAATGTTTATCAGCCCACGATTTTTCCATATATGGTATTAAAATTAATATCTAAAACATGCTAGTGTGTAAACAT
The DNA here is from genome assembly GCF_000313985.2 of Echinops telfairi. Classification (NCBI taxonomy): domain Eukaryota; kingdom Metazoa; phylum Chordata; class Mammalia; order Afrosoricida; family Tenrecidae; genus Echinops; species Echinops telfairi. The sequence continues at coordinate 27,161,308 of NW_022103908.1, read as the reverse complement.
TTTACATTGGATTTCAAAGAAGAAAAAGAATGTAAAGCTCAGAAATATCCATTGATTTGCCCAAAGTTAGACAGTTATGTTTGGTAACTAGAACTTGGAATAGAAACTCTGAAGCCATGGCCCGTTCTCTTCTCATGGGTGCTCACTAATTGGGGCCAACGGGGTCTGCATTCATTCACTCTTTTTTGTGAAGAGCCGATGCTCTGCTTGGCGACACTTCTTTCTACATCTCAGTCAATGAACGGGGTGCAGGCCAGCCTAGACTTAGGTGATGGCACACATTCTTTCTTCTGGTGACAGAGATTGGCTCTAAAATTGTCACCTTAAACCCATTTATTTTGAATCTCGAAGATATTTTCAGAATAACTTTGAGAAGCTTTTCTTTTTCTTCCCCTTCTAAACTTGAACCAAGAGGGAATAATATAAGAACTGCAACATCCGTTACAGTTCTACGCACAGCATGAGAATGAACCAACATTAAGATAAAAAAAAATATTTAAAAGCTCATCCTAGCATAGGGATAAACTAAGTTCTGATAACATTATTTGAATAATGTTCCTGATATCACCCCATAACCTGGAATATTTTTACTCACATGAGAAAGCAAATTCATCCCTTTTATTTATTAGTTTGTTTGTTTGTTTATTGGGTAGGCCAGTTTAGATTAGCATTTCTGTGAACCACAGCCTATAATCCTCACTGAAAAACATTTTCCTTAGCCATCACAGAAGCACATAGTAGATGGATAGCTGTATTTAACCTATGAATGTGTATTTGAATTATAAGTCTTTTTGTGAAGAAGTTATGGTAACTCATAACCATGAATATAAAGTTAGCATCTTAAAGGTAGGTCAGAAAAATTGATTACTGCAGGAAGCAGACAGTGTGTGAAATATTGCCACCATAAAGGAAAAATACAGAATTGAATGGAAGATAGTATAGTCTAGAGTGAGATAAACATCACAATAGGAATAGCTTGAGGTACAAATAATAAAGGAAAATTGGTCAAGAACTGAAGGATAGACAATTGGGAAGTAGGCTCAATATAGAGACAACTTAGTGTAGCAATTTATATGGTTAAACTGGCTTATTGGTTGAGGGACAAGGAGGGCATTTTGATGGGCTACAGAAAGCAATACAGAGACAGCTGTGGCAGGAACCACTGAGCAGACTGCTCAAAGTTAGCTCTTCCACTCCCAATCAACCACAGAATTCAATTTTCCAAGGTGGGGGTCAGGGGGATGTATTGAGGCTAGTATTGGGAGTGACTTGAAGCACTTGCTGATGAAGATCAAGGATTTCAGCCTTCAGTATGAATAACAGCTCAATGTCAACAAGACCAAAATCTTCACAACTAAACCAGTAGATAACATCACGGTAAACTTAAAAAAGGTTGAAGTTGTCAAGGATTTTGTCTTGCTTGGATCCAAATCACTCCTGGAAACAGCAGTCAAGAGATCAAAGGATGCATTATATTTTGTAAATCGGGCACAAGACTACTTTAGAGTATTGAAAAGCCAAGATATTACTTTGAGGATTAAGATATGCCTGACTCATGCCATGGCATATTCCACTGCCTCCTAGGCATGGGAAGGTTGAACACTGAGTAAAGACTGAAGAAGAATCGCTGCATTTGAATCGTGCTGCTGCAGAAGAATACTGAAAGAACCACGCACTGCTGCAAGAACAAACCGACCTGTGTTGGAAGAAGTAAGGACTGCTTTCCTTAATGACAGGGATGCTGAGATGTTGTCTTGCAGCCTTTGGGCATGCTGTCAAGAGATACCATCCCCGGAGAGGATGCTTGGTAAAGTAGAGGAGCAGTGATGGAGAAGAGGGACTCAGGGGATGGATTGACACCGTAGTTGCAACAATGCGATTAAGAATAGGAATACTTGTGAGGATGGCACCGAACAGAGTCTCTATGGGTCAGAACGGACTCCATGGCACCTACCAAAACCCAAACATAGCGTTGGTGGCTTAGTGGTTATTTTTGCTTTGGGCTGCTAACTGCAAGGTCAGCCGATGGAAATCCGCAGGAGTTCAGGGAGAAAGACAACATTACTACTCCCCGAAATATGTACAGTCTCAGAAACATACAGGATCATTCCTATTTTGTCCTACAAGGTCACTGTGAGTCAGAACTGACCCAATGGCAGTGAGTTTGTACTTAGAATTGCCCTCAAATTGCATGCTTGTAGGAGGGGATTAACAGTCCCTGGGGGGAAGGCAGTTTTGTTTATTTTCTTTGGTTTGAGTGGTGCAAATGGTTAATTGCTCAAATACTAGACAAAAGGTTGGCAGATGCAAGTCACAATGAGGCTCTAAGAAAAACAGATTGGTGCTCTGCTTCTGAAAGGTGGACGCCCAAACCGACTTGGGAGCAGCTCTAGTCTGCACATACGGAATTCACAAGTCAGCATCCACCCGGGGCAGCTCACAAAAGGAAGGGATTAGACAAGGAAAAGGGGACTGGCAGAATGGTCGTCCGAATGAACTGATGTGATGTCTTAAGCATATTCTGAACTTAATTATTAAAATCCCATCTTACACGCAAGCATGTTTTATTATGAAACTGCTTCGTACTATATTTATAGAATGAATTAGTTCTTAAGGCAAGGAGCTGTTCCTCTATTGTGAACCCTGCAGGGAAATCCCAGGTTTCCAAAGGAAAGAAAGGACCGGAAATGGCTGGGCTCCCAAGGACGGGTTTCTAACCATTAGTTTACATACATGGGGGCAACATGAGCCAAAATGCAGAAAAGATGCTTGGTGGGGAAGCATAATGACTAACAACGGTTTTGTTTGTTTGTTTTTTCTCATATAATAAATTCTGGATAATATCTAACCTACGTATGAAAACAAACTGTTGTTCAAGAACTTTATCTGGGCCATTTTTATGTACACATAATAACATGCTAATTTTAAATGAGTCTCAGCCTTTCACTTAAATATACCAGCAGGAAGTCTACTTGGCAATATTTTCTTGGATGTTTTGCCAATTACTGCATGTATTCGGAAACAACAAAACGGCTTTCTATAAAAAGCACCTTATACTTCAAACGTTTCAATGATCCAGAAGGAGTTCAACCACAGTGAATCTGAATGAGTACATTTCAGTGTCTGGCATTCTGGTTGCTCTTTTGCAAATGCTGGGTTCAACTGCGGTAGCTTAAGGACAGTGACAGCCAGGATGGAACCCAAGGACATTTGAGGAGAATTGAGAGTGGTGATTTAGAAGACCGCTAAATATGTAAAATACAAAAGTTGCCTTCAGTGTGAAAAGGTATTGTGCAATGTTTCAAGAAGAAATTTAATAAAGGTATGTTGTTCAAAAGACACCACCACATTACTGAGGTGAAAAATTAAACTTCCTGTCCTTGTTTGCTCTCCAGGGGACCTTGCCGTCCAGTGTCACTGACCATTCAGTGCATTGACCTTTCTGTGGCAACCCGTATTCTGTCACCGATAAATTCTTAATCTTTAAGAAAAATGTTCACTTTGGATTTTATACGTGTCCTTGGTTTGCTTAATCAATGAATTTATTTCAAAATTGATTAGAGAATTTTAAGCTTCACTATTGATCTGTTAAAGACAATTAAAAAAAAAAAAAAAGAAGTCACTGATGCCATACAAGCAACTGTTTTCTCAAGCCAAAATTGATTGAGAGCGTCCCCTGTATAAAACCGAAACACATTTCTGTGGATGCACTGACGCTCCACCATCTGTCCAACATCTCAGATTTACTCTCCCAGATAACTTCATATTTCACCCCGCAGTCCCTAAAGAAACATCGCTTTAAACAGGGCCACATGGAAAAATGCACTTCAATAACATTTGAAGGTCTCGCATTTAGCTGCAAGGGCCTCTATCCTACATGACGGATGTGCCTGGAGAGAAGCTCCATTTGAAGTTATGGAGATGGGGAGGAGCAAATGCAAGGGATAGAATGTATAAAAAATGAAATGATGGCAGTAAAAGACATAGGGATTTACAGATAAAGCCAAAAGATGCTGGCAGCCATCTATCAGGGTGCCTTGATGAAATAGGTATTGGAAATTAACTTGGGAACCCTATGAATTACATTCAATCCATGCTCTGGGCTAAGCACTTGTCAATTTCAGCTGCTATTGCAACCTATTACTTACAGACTACATGGCTGGCAAGCTAATAGTGCTGGGTACTGTTAAAGAAAATAGGAGAATAAACTGAATGTCACAAGTCCTGTCACTGATGGAGCAGGCCTTTCTGAAGTCCACTGTGCACACTCAAAGGCCAGACTGTTGGGGTTTTTTTGCTCCAAGGTGAGCACTTAACCTTCTGCATCATCATTTTGTCTAAGAAGGTGAATCGTCCTGAAGGTTAGTCACCAATCAAGCAGCCATCCGGAAGCTTTTACTAGTGTTTTAAAGGTTGGGGAAAATACTTGAAATTTAAGTATTTTTGCACTATCACCGTCTTCATAGCTGCATTCTGAGGTCAGGCAGGTACTGTGCCTGAGAGTTTGATTTGCTTTCAAATATGACCAATCTTCCTGTAATGATTTCCCTTATTTTTCTTTTAATTAGTCTGGGCCATGTGTTTACCTAATCCACACATAATTCCTACTCTTTTGACCAAATTAAGGGAGAATTGAAATATAGAAAATTATGTTTTGCTCTATTCCTTAGACTATCTCAAAGAGTATCTTAAGTATTATTTTGTTAAAACACAGAAAGACTCATCAGTACAACAGAAGCAATCTTTACGATGAGCCCCACCAATGTTCGGGACCTATATTGTAATTTTCAACTGATGAGCTTGTCTAACATTGAAATATTTTAATAAGCAAGCACATTCAAAGTAAATGTCAGCCAGAGTGATCATCTGACTAACAGATGCTAGCGGGTATGGGGGGTTGGGGGAGATGCGGGAGAGGGACGTAAGAGCATTGAAAAATCAAGCAAGGCCAAATTAGAACAAATGTTTGTCAAATAAAAAGGGCAGCTCTTCAACTGATGGAAAGGATTTAATTAGAAAAGTCACAGGGAGAAGCTGTCTCAAAATTACCGGCCCTATTCTCTTCAGATAAGCTAATGAACCTCATTGATCTTTACAGAGAACTGCTGAACCAATAACCCAGAGGAAATAATTCTCAAAATGCACTACTATGGCTCTTACATTCAAGAGGGTCAATTGCTATGCCGCTCCAGGTCAGAACAGAGAAGGACTGTGGCAATTTACCTTCTGATGTGCCTTCCTTTGGAGCAGCTGTGTGGGCAAAGGGATCAGAGGGAAATGAAAAGAGTTGTATTGTTATGCATAAAATATACATTTTCATTTTAAATTATAATATACATTACCTTATAAGGAGTCTTCAAAGAGTTTGTGTGCAAATTGAATGAAAAGAAAAGGAAAATTTCCCACACACTTGGTGTTTGATCTATTCTACAATCAGAATGTATCCTTGCTACAGTCCCAGATAAGTCTCCATCCCCAGTGGTGGCCATCACCACAAGTTAGCGCAGGGCATGCCCGTCGCCTTCTTCTTTGTTCTTAGTCAAGGACATCCAGGGTTCATAAAATAATACTGTAAATAGAATATTGTAACTATTGTCATGTAAGGATGACACAAGCCCCAGAGAAGGCCAGAGAGGGAAAAATCTGAAATTGCTTACAAATTGCACTAAAATATAGGCGTTTCTGAGCTCCTCTGATTGTTTAATGCTTCAGTGCCTTTGTCAGTTTTATGTTCCTTACTAGTTAGCCTCTTGAAATGGATGCCTGCTGGTACTGAACTCCTTGCGAGAGTCTTAAAGCACAGAGTGTAACATGTGACGCTGAATTGCAAAATGCTTATAGTGGAGCTTTTCCGATGTGGGGTATTTACCAACTAGTCTTTAGGAACATGCCTTTTGCTATTGCATATAAGAAATGTACTCATCCAAACTTACCCTAATCTGTTTGCCACATCATGACAGAAATCCTCAAGGTAAACTCTAGTTGTCGTAGGTTACAAATTAAAAAAAAACAAAACAAAACAGATACCATGGCCATTTTCTAAATGATGTAAAGCAAGCACAGATATGAGCACACACATACATGAACTCACGAACACGGTCAAGAGTCAGAGGCTCTCACCTCATAGGAGAATAATCTAACATTGAAGATAAAAAAGGAAGCATTTATTCACAAAGTTCAGAGTTGGGGAAGGAGGAGGAAGGAATAGGAAACACAAGGTGGAAGCGGGAAGGGAGATAAGCAACCTTGGGGAGACTGCTTATCTGCTCTGAAAACCTTCACCTACGTCACAGTATAAAAAGTTAGGTTTTTTTTGTTTTCAAGGGTCAGAAGATGATGCATATGAGGATCACATTAGTTTCTGTTCTGTGCATCTCTTGATGTCCATCCCACCATTAACTCTGTCTATGTACATTTTAAAACTCACAGTCAGAAAGGGATTACATCACCGTCATCAAGCATTCAAGTGCTTTTGTTGACACGGAGAAAAAACAACTTAATTTTACCAAAATTGTGACAAACTTTTTGGCTTGAAATGAGAATTAATATTCAGTTTTAAATATAAATTATCTTTCTTTTGGTGGGGTAGGAGATATTACCAGAAGAGGGAATCACATGCAAGCCATCGCATTCATTTGTAATTTAATCTTAGCACACAATTTTCTATGCCTGCTCACCTTTAGATTTGACATGGACTGGCCTTTCAATGTCTGCTCCTAGGACAGGGAACACCTTTGAGACACTCAACTCTTGAGGCACTCAGTTGAAACACTGCTCTGATTTCAGGGGGATTCTTTTACCACTCTGATGCAGTGGTTCTCCACTGGGAGTGATCTTCCCACTCAGACTTAGGTGACAAGATCCTTTTTGATTGATGATACAGTGACTCTTGGTTGGGCTGTGAACCAAACTTAGCAGTGCATAGCCCCGGCAACACTGAGAAAGAAATATGAGGTTTTCTATTGCTGTAAAGTTACAGTCTGGGAAAACCCTGGGAAAGTTCTACTCTGTCTTGAGGAGTCGCTGGGAGTTGGAACTGAATGGATGGCTCTCCAGGGATACTCCTCAACATACTATAATGCAAATAACAACTCATAGCCCTAAATAATTGCTATTAGTTGCCATAAAGTTTATTTCCATTCTTCATAACCCCATCCCCAAATGACAGTTGTGGCCTCATTGAGAAATTGTTTACATCGTAACCCAAAATGTGAAGTGTCCTTCTGACTGCGAGGTTTCAAGAAAATCTCTGCAGTGACACGTGATTACGTCTGCGATGGCAAATTGTTTTCTCCCATTTCATCAACAGATGCTGCCTCATTCTATTCTGAAGTACAACACAGATCCGCTCAGGTACCAGAGAGTTGGCTCAAACTCAGAGACCCTAGTCCAATGGAAGGAAACAATGTCCGGTCTTGTGCCAGCCTCACAATCTTTACTGTATTTAAGCCATCATTGGAGCCACTGGGTAAATCCATATTGTTGAGAGTTCTCCGCTTCTTCTACTGCTCCACTACTTGACCAAGTCTAAAGCTCTTTTTTAGAGACAGGTCCCTGCCGATAACATGCACAAAATGCTTTTAAAGCACATGTTTCCAATGCAATGCACCATTTGGTTTCTTCTGTTTTCATGAGTACTGGTGGATCTAAGTAACATGAAGTCCTTGACAAAATCAATCTTTTCCCCATTTATCATGAACTTGCCTTTTAGTCCATTAATGGAGGATTTTAAATTGTCTTCATGTTGAGGTGTAATCCGTATCGAACAGTGTAGTCTTAGATCTTCATCCATACGTCCTTTGCATCTTGTTCACTTTCAGCAAACACAGTTGTGCCCTTCTCCTGTTCTTCCAATCCTGGTGCCAGCTTCCAATTTATTTGTTCCTAATTCATGATGAATCATGATGGAGAAAGATACACTCCTGACGTAAACCATGTGGTAGTCTCCTGTTCTGTTTGAACACTGTCTGTTGGTCTATGTACAGGTTTTTATGTCAGCACAGTTAAGTGTTATGAAATGCATGTTCTTCATTATGTTAGCCACAATTTAATATGATCAAGACAATGGAAACCCTTCTCACAGTCAATAAAACAAAGTTAAACACTTTTAAGACTCAGCCAAGATCCATCTGACAACAGCAATGAAATCCCTTATTCCATTTCTTCAGATATACAACTATCTATAACTCAAGATTTCCCTATATGGAATTCCTGGTTGCATGAAACTATTAATTTACTTATGACAGTGTCCTGATATCTTGTGGATGGAGATTTGGGGGCTTTGGGACAAATGTCAATTCCTCAAAAAAAACCACCAATTGGTACTACTCTTCCTGGAATTAATGCATAGAGTAGCTCAAATAGGTCCAATCAGCAGTAAGGCCAAGGGTTTCATTTCAATAATATCAAATAAGACAGAAAACGGATTGACTAGTTTTTTACAAAAGCAGGTGATTTCAGTTACCTCCACTTCCAACTGACTGCAGACATTTAGTCCACGGAGTTATCTTTGGAGAAACAGCAAGTCACCTAGTGGTTTACTCCCTTGGAAGCCATTCCATATAAAGCAATGCGTGTAACTGTTGAATCGAGGAAATAAGAATAATAGGACACCTGAGGAAAAAGTGATGGCATTTATTTCGTATTGTAATTTAAACCTGTAAACATACATCCTTTTTGATAGTAGCTATCCTTGCATGTGTTTATAGTCTTTTTTATTTTGAACTCATAACTAAATGGAATCCTTAAATCATTCAATAGATTTCAATGTTTTAAAGGAACTTAAAGACCAACCCAACATTCAAATTAGTGAATCTGCTTCCTTCCCCCCACCCCCACACCGACCCACCCCATTGAAATCACCTGTGTGGACGTGGAGCAGTGGATTGGAGGTTTCCAAGGAGAGGCACTCCATGCAGATTACAAACATCCTGGGGTGTTGGAGAGTATTTAGGGGTATTGGCTAATTTGTCTAAACAATCTCAATTGTAAAAATTGCAACAAAAGTGTTGACATTGACCTCCAGTCATGTATCAATTCAATTGTCATTATAAACAAGACGGTCTCCATTTTTCATGCACCCTTCAATCAGTGCTTGAAAAAATAATACTTGACACTGATCCTGTTTTAAGTCTTTAAGTGTTAGATTTGGGAAATTTATGAGTTAAAGTAAAGTAAGTTTGCTCTGACTTTTCATGGTTGATGCAACCTTTGTAAATATGAAACTGCAATTGAATTCCCCCCAAACTCACTGCCACAAGCCAGCGCTGACAGACTCACGGTGACACCCAGTGGGTTTCTGACCTGTAACAATGTACAGATGTAGGAAAGCCCACTCTTTCTCCTGCTGGTGGCTTTGCACTGGAGCTGCTGGTGGTTTTGAACTGCTAACCATTCCAATCCCAGCCCATTGCATAACCACTATGCCACCAGGGCTCCTCAGGTGCAATTGAATTAGCATGGTATAAAGAAGAATACAGATATGTGACTGGTATTTTAAATAAGACTTTGTCCAAGGGAGTCCTTTTTAAGATAAAACAAGAGGAAATTCACCCCTTTCCATCTGTGTTCACCTTCTAGCATTTGGGTACCTCTACCTTATGTTAAGCTAATATCTGTCTCCTTATTGTGATATTATGCTTCAGTGGAGAAAAATCTAAGACTTTCCTGGTAATAATTGTGTTTTACCGTTCACCCATGCTTTAAATGCTAGTCACTGAGCTAATGATTTTACATAATATTATCTAAGCCTATATTCTCTATAACCCTAGCAATGGTTACTATTTTCTCTCTTCCAGATAAAGAGATTGAAATTCAGAGAGGTCAAATACTTCTCTAAGTCTGCTTTGCTTATAAATAAAACAGTCAGAATAGAAACTCAAACTTCAAGGCCATATATCCCATTACAATGCTTGAACACAGTTGTGATATCTACCTATAGTCTTGCCCTGTCCAGACTGACCTCCTTGCATTCGCATTACCACCTTTTATTCCATTGACTTTAATGATGCTCATCTCTCTCCTCTCACTTCAATCATATTCGGAGTTGATTGCAAACCCTCCGTGTAGTTTGACAAGCATGGTATAAATTTAAATATCCTTTGAGGCATAATTCAGCTTACTTTTTAAATAACCATACTACGTTTTAAAATACAGTAAACTCTCTGACAACTGAAATCATTGTCTTCATTTCAGTGCACTGTGATGCTAAGCGGTTTCTGTTCCTTACTAAACGTTTCCAGAACTCCCCCAGACAGCTGTTTTATCATAGAGCCTTTACTAATGAGGGGCAGGGTGATACCTTGGATGTAAGCACCACTTCTGCTGGACACAGCGGGATCAGCCAGGCAGTCCACATAGCGACATGCCAGTGGGAGTAAGGAAGGCTGGAGCCCTGGTGGCTGAGTGGTTACACTTTGGTCTACTAACTGCAAAGCCAGCAGTTTGAAACCACCAGCCACCCTGGGGGAGAAGGCTGAGGCTTTCTATGCCCATAAAGAGAGCCTTGCAAAGCCCATGGGGACAGATACACCCTCTGCTATAGGCTTGCTGTGAGTTGGAATTGATTCGATATTAGTGAGTTCAGCTTTTTTGAGTAGTATTTGATGTATTTTGATAAAGGCTTCATCTGACTTACCTCATTTTTCTCCTTTTATTTGGACTTAGGAACTATAAGTTCTCCAATTTGCAAAAGTTGCACAATAAATAAGTAGAACTGAAATTTCAAATACTTCCCCAAATGCCTAGCAAATATGTAAGCACAGCTACCATGCCTATTCGCAGCTTCCCATTCTTTCATCTAGTCATTCAGCGTTTGCTGACTATGAGAGGGAAAAGGACCCCTTAGACTACACCTGCCGCATGTGGCGTCCAGGAAGGGAAAGGGGCGCCATCGATGCAGTGTGGAAGAGTGGCATGCTGGACACTATGAATCAATGGAGGACTGAGCGATGACTTCTAAACCGGAACAGGCAAACCTATTGCCACACAGTGGATTTTGACTTGTGGCAACACCATGTCCTATAGATTAGAGCTACTCCAGAGGAGAGGGGGCGGGGGTGGGGGGGTACGGGGTCTCTGCTGTAATTTTACAGAAGCAGCTTACCAGATTTTCCATCCATAAGGCCATTGGGTGGGTTTGAACCATTCCACCTTATTAGGGTAGTTGATGAGTTCAACTTTAAGGTTGGAGGTGAGCATAGATCATTTATATTCCTGGGTATGGTATCACCACATCTTGGTTCAGAATCAGAAAGGGGGCGGGGGCAATCCCAGGAAAATTTAAGCCATATAGTAAGGTCTATGCAAAGTCCAGAGCGGATGAGGCATTTTCTGTGAAAGGCCTTTTGTTCAATATCAGTAAGTCAGGAAAGAGAAAGAAGCGCAATGAGAACTGTAAGCAGATGCCAGGTCATAAAATACCTGATATGCCGTGCTAAGGAGTTTGGACTTTTCCATGAAAGCTATGGGAGTCATTATAAGATTTGGAAGCAGGGGAAAGACCTGATTAGATTTGCATTTTAGAAAGCTCACTCTGGCAGCAGTGTAAATAATGGATTAGAAGAAAGTAAAACAGGAAGGAAGGAATCCAGCCAGGAGACTGTTACAAGATCCAAACAAGAGAGTGAGGAGCTGACTGAGGGTGACAACCCGGAGGAGACTAAATCTGGACAGATTCATAACTCACGTGATAGTGTGGACACAGAATCAATGCGATTTATTAGCTGGATGAAGGAGGATGGAAGGCAGGAAACTTAAGTATGTCCCAGGTTTCTTATTTGTGTAATATGATCAAGTGAAACTATCCAAAGATGGTAAGAACTAGGATCAGTGTGGAGTCATGAAGTTTTGTTTTCCTTTTGATTTTTTAACAGAATGTCTATGTTGTAGCCTTTTGATCTAAGATGGTTGTGGGAAACTCAGTGACTATGTTTGGGGGAACAAAAGATAGTATGTGAAGCTTAAGATTAGTTCTGGAGCTTATCAAAGCATGGATGGTAGATGGGTATAGGGGTATGACTAAGAATGCTTATACTAAGTATATTGAATTGAATCAAAGAGAAGTGGGGGGCATAGTACCTGTAAAAGACTGAAATGGGACTAAACATGAAATGTGAAAGAAAAGTAACAATTTATTTAGGCTCTAAATTCAAATATGAAAAATGTAACAATTAAATCCAAACCACTGACAGCACAAAATGCTTCCCGCGACCTAGAAACACCAGCAGGCTCACTCAATTTGGTGAGCACGCGCAATGATACAGTCACTTGGGAAGACAGCTTGGCGATTTCATGAGAAGCTAAACATAAGTCTACCTGATTTTCCAGCAATCACACTCTGAAGTATTTACCAAGTGAGCTGAAAATGTATGTCCAGATAAAAACCTGCACATCAATATTTATATCTGTTTTATTTGTAATTGCTAAGAGCTGGGAACAACTGAGATGAACTTCAGTAGCTGAATGGATAAACAAACTGTGCTACATCCATATAGTGGAATACTGTGCATTAACAAAAAAACATGAGTGACCAAGCCACTAACAGACACAGGGTGGGGGTTTATATGCATCATACCAAGCGAGAGACACCAGTCTAAAAAAAACTGCATATTTTGTCATTCTGATTTTATGACATTTGTTCAAGACTTGTCAACAAGCAAAAATGACATGCCAGGTTTTCAGGGAAGTGGAAGGAGGAATCAGGATCAGGATCTGGCTGATGGAACGTGAAGCACAGAGCATTTTCAGGACAGTATAGCTCGTTGGTCTGATAATATAATGGTGGACACATGACATGGGTATCTCTCTAAATCCATAGGACTATACACGCAATGAGTGAACTTTCGTGAAAACGGTCTATTTCAGTTGGTAATGATGTAGCAGCATCCGTTAATCCGCCATAACAAATGCATCAAAGAAATGCAGGAGATTAATACTGAGTGAAAGAGCGTACCGTGACAAGAGCACCTGTTTTGAGTTCTAGTGCTTCCGTGGCAGAAAGCAAGGCTGGTGGCACAGTGCTTAAATGCTCAGCTGTCAACCACACGGTCTCAGGTTTGAAACCAGGGGCTCCACGGGGAACGATGAAAAAGCAAGTTTCTGTAAAGATGTACGGCCTTGGAAACCCCATAAGGCAGTTCTACTCTATTCTCCGGGCTTGCTCTGAGACAACTGACTCAAAGCCAGCATATTAGGTGGTCACTGAAATAGAAAACAGAAATTAACTAGGAAACAGAAATTAATTTGCTTACAGTTTAAACTTGACACAATGGCTTCACCAATGGGCTGGAAGAGATCAATACTTCTGAGAAGCGGGCAGGCCCTGGTTGCTTTCCACGCTGGTGTACAGAGGGTCAAGGTCAGTCCCAATCAGCTCAAAGGCACCTGGCAGCAACAGCAACACAGAAGTTATTTATGAAAAAACAAAAACATGCAAGCCTCACTGCTCTCAAGTTGATTTCATCCCAAAGCAACAATTTAGGGCAAAATAGATTTGTCCTTTGGTGTTTCTGAGACTTTAACTTTGTACAGGGGTGGAAGCCTCATCTTTCTTTCTTGCTCGGAGTGTCTGGTGTGTTCAGACCATTGCTCTTGTGGTTAGCTGCTCAGTACCCCAAACACCACCATCAGTCCCGTCAGGGAATTGAGTTTCACATTAAAAACCAACAAACAAAAAAGCAAGCTCACTGCCAGCAAGTTCTTTCCACTCCGAATGACCCAGGGTCCCAGCCCTTGAGACGGGCTTTCTTCTTCTGTGGGCAATGGAAGCAAAATCCGGTCCTCCACTTCTGCTATTCAGGTCCTTGGCGATCTTTATTCCTGTGGTGTGGTACCTATCTTCCCTCTGCTTCCTTCCTCAATCTGTTCTTTGTATATTCCAAGAGAGATCGATTAATGATGCACTACACACAGATAATCCTTCCTTGACCAAAGAGAGCCCTATTCTAAATGGGATTAAAAGTATAGGCATAACAAAATAAAGCAAGAAATCTCTCTAACTCGAGTTGATTCCAACTCATAATGACTCATAATGACAGAGAACTGGCACCCAGGGTTGATGAGGCTCCACCCTTTAGAGAAGTAGACTGCCATGTCTTTCTTCTGAACAGTTCTTTCTGAGCAGTAACACTGTGGAGCGTGTGGGCAGTAGCTAGTTAACCAGCTAGGGATTTATGCACTGCATCACAAAGGCTCCAACATATGTATAACCAATAGGGTCTAACTACATCTTGGAGAAGAGATGGAATTCAACTAATTACAGAAGAGACAAGAAATCTGTGTTTTGTGCATAATTTTTCTGTAAAAGTGAAACTTTTCAAAATTCTGTCCCCCCTCAAAAAATGCATCAAGACAATAACACTCCTAGTAGTCTCAAAGATGGGCAACGATAAAATCTGAAAAACCATCCTTGACTGGAGTTTCATTGTCTAGCTTTGACTAGTCCTTTCAAAGGACCAACCAAAATCAAACTTACAGACACAGAGTTGACTTGGACTCCTAGCCAGCCTTTAGGACAGAGCTGAAGTAAAATGAAGCAAGGGAATTTAGCTAATTATTTTAAGAAATTTATTAGTGTAGAAATGTCCACTGGATTGTAAAAAGGGCTATTTCATAGGAAAGGTGTTGTTCATTTCCTTTGTTTTAGTTTGCTTTAGCAGTACAACAGAGGAAATTATTTTGATGGAACAGAAACGGAGACATGACGTTATGAGGGGTTCAATGTGGAAGAGTTCTTATCCACTGATGTTGGGTTACTCTTCTTCTCACCTTATCTCTTCAGACAAGGATTAGGAGATTCTATAAGAGACTGGGTACACAGTGAATATTTGAAATAGATTTGGGGATTGGGTTAGGGAATGGG
>NW_022103908.1:27130056-27143424 GCF_000313985.2 Echinops telfairi | reverse complement strand
GGCGGCTTAAGTGGAGAGCAAATGTTTTGAGAATGATGAGGGCAATGAATGTACAAATGTGCTTTACACAATTGATGTATGTATGGATTGTGATAAGAGTCATATGAGCCCCTAATAAAACGATTAAATAGAAAAAGAAAAAGAAGATCCTTAAGGTGATGCCTTGACATTGACTGCAACAAGCGTAGGAACAATTGTGAGGATGGGTCAGAACTGAGTAGTATTTTGTTCTGTTGTGCACACGGTCACTATGGTTTGGAATTACCTGGGTGGCACCTAACAGCACACCAATAGCAGTAGCTACTATAGTTCCTATTAGCCTTGTAAGTCTGGTCTTTTTCTTGAATCAAATAATGTTTTAGTCTTCCATCTTTAATGTTCAGATTTCCTGGATCTAAAAACCATTTAAAGTTTATTCTGGAAGAAGGTGAGATATACATAAAATTTTAAATTTTCCAATAATATAAAGCAATATGTGGAGAGTTTTCAGAATCCTTAATAATATCAAACCAAAGGCAAATTTTTGTTTTATTTAAATAATACTAATAAATTGATTCATTCTTTCTAGGATTTTTCCATTAACCAAATAGAGGTAAATTTTTACTTTTAAAATACCTTGTAAAGAAATGGGGCAAGTGAGAATTGTTTTATAGCTGATCACGGTATTAATTTCAGCATGAAGATTCAAAAAGGAAAAAGAAGATATTTACTCAGGGGATGTCACCATCTGGAAATTCAGGGTATTTCTATGATCCTTAAAAAACAAACAAACTCTGATTACCCCAGCACTTTGGGTCTGCCATTAGGGCCTACATTCACTCAGCTCAAAAGGGAAAAGTAAATTGATGGAAAGTTGTAGAAACCAAGTTTGTCATTTTGTAATTTAGCAAGTAATTTACAGTGTTGCTCTCATCACTTGATGCTGTCACAGAGACCTGTGTGCAACAGCCCACTCCTACCAGAACCTCACAATTGGTGCATGAGCCCATTGTCGCAGTCACTCGGTCAATTCACCTCCTTTAGAATCATTTTATTTTTGTCTAATCCTCTACTTCACCAAGCATGATTTCCTTCTCCAGAAACTGGGACCTTCTGATAATATGCCTAAGGTACGTGAGACAAAGTGTCACTATCTCCCCACTCAGGGGCATTTGGGGTGTCCTTCTTCCAAGACAGACTTGTTTGTTTTTCGAGCTACCCATGATTTATTTAATATTTTTGCCAACACAATAATTCAAAGGCATCAATTCATGTTCTGTCTTCTTTATTCTCCAGTTTTTCCTGGTATATGAGGTAAGGGTTGCTACTCTTGGATGGAGTTACGGTCTTGGAAGCCTGCGGGGACAGTTGTACTTTGCGCTAGAAGGTTGCTAAGAGTTTGGAAAGAACTCATTGGAAATGAGCAGAAGACCACACCGGCGGACCTCTCTCCTGAGACACTGGCCTGCACTTCTTCAAGTGAATCCAAACTTTCCTATGCTTTCTGAACTCTGTACTTGTGTTTTTAATAAAGCTTTCCTATACTTTGCTGCCACCACTTTTGTTGACAGTTTGTCATACTGGGGTGCCTTGTGTGTCGCTGTGAGGCTGGAAATGGTGCCACTGCTATTTCAAATGCCAGCACACTCAGCAACATGACCAGGGTTCAGAGGAGCTTCCAGACAAGAGCACACCATACAGACTTAAGGAGCTGCCCCCTGCAGAGGAAGGAGCCAGTGGAAATCAGATGCATAGAACTGAAACACTGTCAAATACAGAGGGTCTGATGAACAGAAGCAGAACATTGTTGGAGATAGCGCCAGGGTAGGTCGTCCCTGGGGACTATGGGCACGTGACATGTGACTAAAGTGGAGCTGCTTTCTCAAAGTAGCATCTGCCATGGTGACATGAGAGGAGTAAATCCTGAGGGAGTGAAGTCTTTGGGATTTTCATGTGTTGATGAGGCACAGCACCAGGAGACAGAACTGAAAACAATAACTAATGATTAGAATGTACGAAGTACTAATCTGGGAAAACTGGAAGTCTTCAAAAATGAAATGAAACATATTGCATTGGACAAATACGCCAGACAGTTCTTTCTACAATTTTAAAGAGCAGAAACCTCACTTTCACGACTACAGTGCTCCTTACTCAAACCATGGCCTTTTCAATCACCTCATATGCTTCTGAATGTTGGACAATGAATGAGGAAAACTGCAGTGGAATTGAAGGGGTGCCAAAAGAGTGATCAAACTCATCTCCGAAGAAGTACAGCCAGAATGCTCCTTAGAACTGAGACCGAAAAGAAGTCATCTCATGCTATTTAGGCAATTTACCCGGAGAGACGAGTCACTGGAAAATGATATCGTGCTTGGTAAAGTAGAAGGTCAGAGAAAAAGAGGTAGATTAGCACAGAGGTAGCAGCCAAAGGCTCAAACAGTTACCAGTGGTGAGGATAGTGCCGAATCAGGCAATGTTTTGATCCATTATATGTAGGGTCCCTATGAGTTAGAACCAACTTGATGGCACACAATAAAAATACTATTTTGCTAGGATGCTTATTATCTTCGTGTTATGTCACTTTCCCCACATTTTCGTAAAATGATATTACTGTACCATCTTAGGGATGAGCCCAGCTCTGTGTAGTCAAATTAGTGTTGGTGTGAGCCGCCATCCCGTTGAACCCATCCCAGCATTGGGCCATCCCTCGAGCGCCTGAGGTGGGAAATTTTATTGGAATCTGTTGTGCATCAGAGCAACACAAGGCTTCATTGCCAGAAAGGGAGTGGTTGCAGATGAGGCGCATTAAACCAGAAGTTAACTCCAGCCTCCTGCATGGAAGCTGAGAATTCTACCATTCCACTACCACTTCCCCCTGATCTAACTTGCTCAAAAACTGTAGATCGATATGTGTCCAAAACAAACTATAAACCACTGTCTAAACCTCTATAGTATTAGCTATCAATGATTCTGAAACTTTCAAATGTTGATTTTTATGATCTAATGGAGATTGTCACTAAATAAGGGATTTCTAATCCAGTTTAGTCTTCAAAGGTAAAACATGTAACCTTAAGAAACTAATTTAACTTTCAGAATCTAAATTTTTCCATCTCAAAAATGTCCAAATAGTGGTAGATAGCTCAAAGAATTACTGAGCTTATTAAGTGATATAATTCACATATTAGCACAGTGACTGGCAGATAGTGTTATTTCAGTAAATGTTCATATTACTAGTGAGTTCCAATATTTCCTGACCACAGAATATAATTTAGTTCTCTAATATTGTTTTTGTTGTGGTGGTTATCCACCATTAATGCTCATATTAGATCCCAACAAGATCCTTACTTGACTTCACCCTTCATTTATGGTAAAATCTTTTCATGTTTTTTTTTTCACTGCTAAACAAAGAGGAAAATCATCGCTTGTTTTACTACAGCCTTTTGTGATATAAAAAAAGTTTTCCTTACTGAAAAAGTGTCATAGAACTGCCATAGCAAGATACCATCAAGTGGTCCTTTCTAAGAACAGAATGTATTATCTCATGGTTCTGGGGGCTGAGGAGCTTAGATCTGGGTGTTGATGGTGTTGCTGCCTTCTTAGGCAGTTTCCAAGCTCCCAGTAACGCCAAGATTTTCTTGGCTGACAGTTGCAGTTGCACATGGTCTCCTTTCTCTCTCTCCCTGTCTTGATGAATCTCCACTTTTAAAAAGACACCAGTTATAAAGGATCATGATCCACGTGATTCCAGCACGACTTCATGTCAACACGACTGATAGTGTTTTCAAATAATCTAATTCTAACCAGGGTCGCATTCATAGCTACAGGTTTCGGGCATCAGTATATCTTTTGGGGGACACGATTCAATCCATAACACAGTAGCACTTTATAGCTCAGGCTATAAAAACCTGGAAATTTTTATCAGGTTATGTAAAAAGTGAAAAAACGAAACCAACCAAGCCACCAGTCAAACAAAAACCTTCCTTTCATTGCTGTGATAGAGATTAGCATTGTCATAGAATTCCTTTCAATGGACCTGTTAATAATTAATTGCATTTTGCACTTAGGATAAAACTTATTTGTCCCCTTCTTGAGTTTTGGTCAATATCCATAGGCAAAGTCATATAAGCCTTTCTATCTGCCTACTGAATGTGCTGAATTAAATAGATGTATACACACTGATCCATTATTTATCCATATTTATAGTTAAAAGAATACAATATCATTAAAATATAATGTTGCATAGTATTGTAAGTAACTCTCCATGTAAAGATTTTAGAGAAAGGTTCATTTTTCATTTTAGGATTTATCTCTTTAGCTCAAGTTGTCAGTGGTTAAAATCTAAATTGAATTCTGGAGTTTTCTTTCTAAACACTGGTTGTTGACCTTATAATCAATGTCGGAATCCCTGACTGATGCTTATGATAATGCATCAAGAATATAGTCAATCATCAGATCAATGAATCTTTATTTTGTCTCTATGCTTCACTACTTCTCAATTACCACCCAGGAGCACACATCCACCAGTTTGTCTGACTTTTCAGATAACCACTCAGGGTGTTGATTTATTTCACAATTTATATTTGTTATCTTGTCTCAGAGAAATAACATGGCATCTAAATCAACAAAGAAACATCTTTAAAATACACTTAGTTAATTTATCCTACCTCTATGTATGAAAAAAATTCTAAGCATTGTTTGTGTGCAGCGCTGGTATATATACGTATCTAAACTTTCCTGGGGATCAACCCTGGAAAAGTCACTTAGGAGAAAAGACTGAGCAGTAAAGCCATATGTTGTAGCCATTTCCTAGAGCTGCTGCAATAAAGTAGCACAAATTGATCAGCTTATAAGTACAGAAATTTACATT
Source organism: Echinops telfairi (assembly GCF_000313985.2). NCBI lineage: Eukaryota > Metazoa > Chordata > Mammalia > Afrosoricida > Tenrecidae > Echinops > Echinops telfairi. The sequence goes on along the minus strand of NW_022103908.1, from coordinate 27,138,578 downwards.
ATTAAGGCCTGGAGACTAGAAATCTGGAAATTCACAGTGCTATGTTTTCTCAACTTGGAAAGCACTTTGTACATTCTAAATTCCCATCATAGGTAACATCGTGATAAATGGAGAAAAGATTGAGGTTGTCAAGGGTTTTTCCATGCGTGGATCTGTGATCAAAGCTCCTGGAAGCAGCAGTCAAGAGATCAAATGACACATTGCATTGGGTAAACCTGCTGTGCAACATCTCTTCGGAATATTGAAAAGTAATAACATTACTTAAAGGACTAAGAAGCGCCTGCCCCAAGCCATGCTATCTTCCATTGTCTCATATGCATGTGAAAGTTGGACACTGAATAAGGAAGACCAAAGAAGAATGGATACATTTGAATTGTGGTGCTGGAGAAGAATGTTGACAGTACCATGAAGTGTTAAAAGAGTGAACTTACCTGTCTTGGAAGAAATATCACCAGAGTGCTCCTGTTAGGCAAGGATGGCGAGATTTAGTCTCCTCTATTTTGGACATATTGCCAGGATAGACCAGTCTCTGGAGAAGGACATCATCTAGGTAGGTCAGTGTAACAGGGAAGGAGACGAAGACCCTCCAGGAGATGGATTGACACCATGCCTACAACATGGGCTCAGGCATAGGAACAGATGGGAAGATCATGCAGGACCAGGCAGTGCTTCATTCTGCTGTGCATGGGATCACTATGGGTTACCAGCAACTGGCTTGCACCTAACAACATTTCCTTCTTAGTGCTCGAGGGAGAATCTGTTCCACATTTCCTTCCCTCTCTGGCACTGTTAGGGAATTCCTGCTGTTCTGTGGTTTGTACATGCATCCTGGTAAATCTCTGCTTTCAGCTCACATGACCATCTTCCCTCTGTGTCTGTGTGTGTCTTATCCTTCATCAGAACATCACTGGTCTTAAACTAAGATACCCCACAATCACCACCACACAATACTCTTTAAAATCTCATGTTAACATAAGTGACAAAATACTCAAAGACGATTTTGAAAATCCTTACAAAGAGTCTAAACAACTTAATGTTCACAGGGATGGTGGTTGAGGAGGACTGGGATTTAGGGTGTTGTATCAGTCTGGGTAAACGAGGGAAACAAATCCACAGAGACTCATATGTATAAAAGAGAGTGTTATATAAAAGGTAACTGTACATTAAGTGAGCATCCCAACCCAGTGCTTCCCAAACTCATAAGTGCAACATCAGCCCATATGTCCAACACCAATCTACAAAGTCCTCCTCAATCTCACAAAACATACAAAATGATGCTGACTATAGGAGGAAAGCAGAGTCAGTGAGCATGTAAGCATCTCAGCGCTGGCAGGGGTCTCCACATGGCTTCTCTATCACCCAGGGCTGCAGCAGGGTAGGTCCATGTGGCTTCTCCTAAGGGGTGTCTTTCAGGAAGTGAGCCTTGCCAGTCAAAGCAGGGAACTGGTTAAGGCAGCTGCACCCTGGTCGGACGATCAGAAAGCAAGAGACCTGAACACGAGAAAGGCGAGGCTCACTGGGCCATTTACCTCTCTGCCCGTCAATTAATCCCACATGTTTGCATCAGCCAGGTTGACACAATAAACATTAACTATCTCAGGCATCAACATCTTTTTAGGAGGGATACAATACAATCATAAGGCTATAGAGGCAGCCCCCAATCTTTCCAGCCATATAAGTCGTTGATAATGTATGAAATATGGTCATTAATAATAAATGATAATTGTGAATAAAGTAGCAGGCAGTATGCTTCTCACCTGGTTGTAATTTAACAAACAGTTCCTCTTTCTCTTTGGTCTCTTCATTTTCTCAGATTCCATTAGTCAAGAAAGAATGCCTAATGCAAATCCACTGTTGGGGCTTAGAGAGTTGTAGTGTGTTGGCCAGTTTAGAACGTTCACCTTTCTAGCGGTATATCCATCTGCAATCGGCTCATTGGCTCTTGTTCCTTCTGTTGTGCTCTATTATTTTGAGGAAACACTGAGTTTTCTCTGTACTTTCAGAGGAATGAGATAAAAAAAATAACATCTTCTATTAAGCACCTGCTACATATTTTTAAATCCATGGATGCCTGATGATGCAATGGTTTAGTGCTCACCCGCTAAACAAAATGTCCGCGGTTGGAACCACTCCACCAATGGATCCTTAGGGGGAAAAATCTTGTGATCTTCTTCCATAGAGATTAGAGCCTAGGAAACCATAGGGGGCATTTATCCTCTATAATATAGGATCAATCTGAGTCAACTTTTCCTCGGTAGCTTGTGATATCACTAATCTACCACTTTGTCTGACCATGGTAGTTTATGTGTCACCATGACAGGAGGAGCTGTGACATTTCCATCCCAGCAGGGCTGATCCAGTCTGACGGTGCAGCATTGCGTGCAGGTTTCAGCGAAGCTTTCAAATAAGACAGCCTACGAAGAAAACTTGATGACTCTACTTTCAAAAGCTAGCCACTGGATACCGAAGGGTCACAACAGAAGAATGCCAATATGGCATCTAACTACTTCCCCTTTAGATTCTGAGCAATTTTGATAAACAAAGAACATGACTTAAGTTCTGAAGGAAACCCAAAATGTTGGTGACATAAATGACTGAAGATAAAGGTACTATTCTTGAAATAACTTTTATTTCTAATGGTTAATCTTTTGAAATAGGACAATTAATTCTAACAATATGGATTTATTGGAATAGAAAAGTCAGTTGTACTGGCTTAAAACACAAACACATAACAAACCAATTAGTCTTTTGGGGGTATTTTGTACATTTTCTGTAAAAGAATGAACCTGTGTCTTTCCACACACAAAATTATTATATATTTTCATTTCTCAAAACCCAAAGGGCCAGTTATACCCTGTTGTATTAGTCTGGATTGACTATAGAAACAAATCCAGGAGACAATTATATGGGTATTAGAAATAATTTTTTATAAAGAGTAATTGTATATTAAGGAAACATCCCAGCCCAGTCTAGATCAAGTCCATACATCCAATAGCATCCCCTATGTCCAGTACTAGTCCATGAATTCTTCTACAGGCTCATGCAGCACATGCAATGATACTGAAAGCAGGAAGGTCACTGGCCAGTATGTGAAAAGTCTTGTGGAACCATTTCTACACTGCCGTGGGCCTCCACCTGGCTCCTCTAGCTCCAGGGCTCTGGCTCCATCAGTGTAACTCCATGTGGCTTGTCAACAGGAATGTCTCACAGGGAGACAAAGCAGAGAAAGTGGATCTAGCCACCAGTGAGCTATTTTTCTCCTTAGTACTTCCAAATGAGGTCATCAAACTGTGATCTGATTGACAGGCTAACCTCCACCCTTTCACTCTTAATAGTCTCAAGTTGACACCAGATTATGTAACTACCGCACCTGTCCTATAAATTTGTTATGAGTTGGAATTGACTCAGTGGCAGTGAATAAGAGAATGATTCTAATCTTCCAACATGGACCAAGAGACACTTTGCTACTCAGATCGAAGAACTACTTAAGATAAATTAGAAGTGCATAAAATAGTTTTAGGTCCTTAGAAAAAACTCCAATAAGAAACAAAATTTCAATGACACAAAGTGAAGTGTGTAATATCTATTCATATTAAATATGTCCCATATCCTTATTTGATATTTATATGCACATGCATATTATTTCTCTATCTGTGAAAACATATATATTTTAATATTTTCACATACACATATATTTGCCTTTTTTGCTCATTTGCAAAAGTGAAAATACTTTAAGGAAAACCTTTGTGGCTTCTGTAACTCTTGAGGAAATATCCACTTACAATGTCTAAAATGAGTGTTAAGAAAAAGAACTGACTTCACATTTTCTTGAGAAGAAAAAGCAATTTCACAGTACACAAAATGGCTTAGAGTAATATGGAATTTTTTCCCCACTGTATTCTTAATTAAGAAAGATTGACACCTGTGAAGGTTTCAAGCCAAATAAAAATCCCAGATTTTAATTAGCTTTTCTAATGGTTATGTTTTCCTGCTAGGAGACATTTGTAAATCTACCAGTTTCTTGGGGAGCATAGCAGAACATAAATAATATCGATAATTATATTTATTACTTCCATAAGTGTCATGATATGTAATAATGCAGGTTTGGCACTAGATTAAATAATTTAAAATGTGACAGCAGTTTCTGGCATCCTCTCCTCCACCTTTTTAACCTATATTTCTAGCTGCCTGCAGTGTGATACCTGACTGTCATGGCTCTGACCGTTTGGCTCCTGACCTACACCTTTGGATATGTTCACCTTCTTACTGCCATGAACCGGCCACATCAATTTTCCATAGTCAGTGATCCAACCCTGTGGCTCTCTAGCCTCTGTCTTACATAAAGTCACAAAAAATATTTTCCATTAGTACCCACTCTATGCTTAGAATATTTATAAAATAGCATTTGTTTACTCAGTATGCTGTACACAAATATAAACTATCTTTGTAACAATTACCAATAGCTGAATAGTGTAGAGTGTGTTTCTCTTCTGAAAAGGGTATGCTTATTTTAAAAAGGGAATCGAGTTAACTCCAATAATGCTCCACTGATGGAGGAAGACTAAGTAATGTATTTTGGTCAGAGACAAGTGAGGTGATATGGGAGTACTAATGCAGAGGAGCCAATTGACTTTATATTGCTTGGTATTTCTGAAAAACAGCAGAGGGGTTAAATATAAACCATTTATCATATCTTGAATCACTGAGAGACTATTTGACTAATTCTTGGTTCAAATGGCTGGATAAATTAATATGAATCCATACGTTTTTCATTTGTGGGTATATATCTCTTTTTGCAGAATATATACATCCATGCATACACACATACTTACATACACAAATACAACCTTAAATTTATTTGCCCCTAGTCTGTCTGCTAATCAGTTTTAACCCTTAAGGAAAAATCTACTGAATTGACTAGAGGATGATTTAACTAAGCCATTGTGCTAACTAAAAGCAACCCACCAAGGCCAGTTTTCTCCCCTTGTCTACACTCAGCTCTCATATATTATGGGATTAGTATCCATCTGTGGATATGTAAAAGGGTCATATGTATATAACTTTTACAAATTGCTTAAGATTATTTGACAAGTACATTATCACTCGGATGCTTAATTTAAAATGGATTTCAGACATTCATTTGTAAGAACAAGAGATTAATAAAACCAAAATTAATTAAAGGGAAGATGATTAAATAAAGAATGTGTAACAAAGTCAGAACAGTTAACTCTTTTCAATGAATGAATTGCCAGTTGAGACTCTCTAATAAATAACATATGTGTTTGTTTAAAAATCACAAGCATCACAAAAAGAACCCCCAAAAGGTTTTTAAATAATTAAAACAGAAATTTTAAAGAAATCGTTGCTTATCTAAACTAAAATCGTTTTTAAATATTAGATTCTATTTTTCCTTTTTAGTAGCCTCAGTGGATTTTCAAGAGCAATGAAAAAAAACACATAAAACCTTTTAATGGAGTGAATAGGTACGTTAGATAGTTCACAAATAACTTAATGAATCATCAATATTATACCTTGAAGAGATTATTGTCAAGGTTATTACTTTAAATTATAATTATTTTCTCCCAATGTAACCGTGTAAATTTTCTAGAGAACAAAGTCACTAGACAAAGTACATCCAACCCCTTTGACTAGAATTACAACTAATTGCAGATTAATTCAATGAAGGGTTCAATACTAGCCTAGTTCTATGTACTCCTGTCAAAGTCTCTCCACTCTAACATCCCACCATTTAAAAATGTACTTCTTTAGCATAATTGGAAAATGCTATATATACTTATGAAAAAATATCACATTTATCTATGACTCAAGGAACTCTTGTTAATTACCATTAAGTCAGTTTTGACTCATGGTGACATATGTCCAGCACAAGAAATCATTGCTCGTCCTTCACTGTCTTGACAATATTTGGTACATTCTAGTCCATTATTGTTGGCCGCTGTGTATTTGGGCTGCCTTCCAATTTAGGCCACTCATCTTCCAGTTCTATAGCACACAAAATGTCGCGGTGGCCCGTAGGGTATTTCTTGACTAATTTCAAGAAGTACACGGCCAGGTTTGGAAACAGGAGTGGGGGAAAAGAAAAACATCATCCTTTTTAGTGCATGGTGAAATAGATATTTAAGAAAATAATTTTTGAAATTGTGGTCTATAATATGAGTTGGAAAAGGGGAAATAAGCAAAGATATGGAATATGAGCTGCTAGCAGCTAGGTGACATGTTGGAATTTTCAAGAAGACCTAATTGAAAGACAGAGATATTTAAGCCAAGATTTAAAGAACATGTGCAAATGAACCATGTGAGCATCCTGGAGAAATTTCCCCTTAGAAAAAGTAGCAAGGAAAATACACTGAGGCAAGATGAGGATTGAGGGCCAGAACTAATATGACCAGGGTTCCCAGGGCACAATGCTTTATTAATGTGGCATTTATAGCCAAAGTCTCTAACTCCGTCAAAGATCGTTGCCATGGGTTTGGTAAGAAGGTGGGGGAAGTTACTGACAGGATTCCCTTGGGATTAATTGTGAACAGGATTCCCTAGAATGCCATCCTGTTGTCTATAAATGAGCTCTCTGAGAAGCAGGGGGTGGAATCTTATTACAAGCAAAACCCCGGGAGTAGATTAAATTCTCTGGGCCCAAGATTCCTGTGAAGGGAACCTTCTAGAGCCGAAAGACAGCAGCAGCAGCTTCAGAAGAGCAGCAGCAGAACTGGGAACCAGAGTGTGGAACCGAAAGGTGGATTTCCTAAGTGATGCTGCGTGCTTTGGGGCAGGAGGCTGCCTTGTGAAGGGAGGTGCCTCTAGGCACTTAACGGGAGAAACGGGGTTTGCTGACCCAAGTGAGGAGACCTGCAAGCCTTCAGGCTGAGGCTTACAATGGACGGGTCTGCTGCTTTGGGTATTGGTTACCAAAGCTGAAAGAATTATATAACATGTCCTGATAAACAACTGAATTCTGAGCATTTCTTACTTGCTTTGCAACTGGTCAATTTACTTAATAAACCATTTAATCACAAATATTTCTGTGAGTTCTGTGTAGCCATTGGAATGGAATTGGAACAGAGAGAGGCAGTATAGAGCACACGAATGAAGAAAGCACAGTGTGCTAGAGCAGAGGAAGTAGCAAGAAGGGCAGTAGGATAAAGGACCAATGTGGAAGGGACAGAGCACTGGGAGTCTTTTTAGATCATGATAAAGACTTTGTCTTGTATGTCAACTGATCTAAATAACCATTGGTGGCATAACAAATGAAAATGTAACCTAATTTGTATAAAGTCGCAAAATTGCCCCAGTGAAAATGTGAGAGGGAGAGAGAAAAAGCACAAAGCTTATGGAGGGAGCCTTTGCCAATGAAGTATGAGAATGCCAGTTTTATAAAGGGGGACTGGCAGAGCTTCATTTGGACAAGATCTATTAGACTGGAAGATTTAGGTCAGAAATCTGTTTTAGAAAATCATGGATATGCAAGACAATACATATTTGTGTGTTATTAATATGTAGCTGCTACTGACTCAATAGCACATAACAAAATTTATAATAATGAAACTGTACCGGATCATCAAAAGGGTACTAATAGAGAACAAAATTCAAGAAAAGGATCTTGGGTCACCCAAAGAGTAAGAGGCTGGGGAGCTGGACAGAAAACTAAATGGGGCTGAGAGGCGGTTCTAAGGCAACAGAGGTTAAAAGAGTGAGTGTGAAAACGTGTGAAGAAAAAGTTTCCAAAGACAAAGATTAACATCCTTAAAAGGTGCTGCTGAGAACTCAAACATTGAAACCTTGATTGATAGTCTATATCTAATTGATGAAAGTGAAAAAGAAAATATCATTTTTATGGTCAAGTGAAGAAAAAAACATTTAATTTCTTTGAAAAGAATATGGGCTTGTGACGTGCCGCCTTTTACTTTAAGAGAAATAGAGTAGTGGATGGCAAGCAGAATTATCAGACCAAGGATTCCTTGTGTTGTTGAAGAAGGGGTATAAAAAATGTCATGTTTATGTTCATTGAGATTATATAAAGAGAAAGTAAATCTGCCAGAAGAGACCTCTTTAAAGTGTGAAAAGAGTAAGCTATCACTCTGCGGACTACGATGTGCCTGATCTAAGCTTTAATATTTTCAATCACTTCACATGTATTGAACAGGTAGACAATGGATGAGATAGACTGGAGCAGATTGATGCCTTTGAATCACTGTGTTGATGGCTTATATTGAAATTCACTGTGAACAACATGCACAAAAACAAGACAGAGCAAAACCAGGCAACAATGTACAACAAAACAGCAACAACATCAAGACACTGACAAAGAACAAATTAAAATATACCAAGAAAGAAAAGCTTGTAGTTAGTTCAAGGATCGCTGGCCTTTCAGAGTGTTTTCTAGTCCAGCCTGTTGGGGCACCATGCCCTGTCCCCAATGTCCACCCTCATCATTCCCTGGGGATCTTGCTGCTCCCCTCCCCTGCTGTTCCGCTGTACTCCCCCAGTGCTTTGCCTCAGTGTGG
>NW_022103908.1:27092071-27128237 GCF_000313985.2 Echinops telfairi | reverse complement strand
AGAATGATGAGGGCAATGAAGATACAAATGCGCTTTACACAATTTATGTGTGTATGGATTGTGATAAGAGTTGTATGAGTCCCTAATAAAATGATTTTAAAAAAAGAACAATCATAAAAATGAACAAATCTGTCTTGCAAGAAGTACAGTCAGAATGCTGTTCTTCTGTACAGCTGTATTTCTCTACTGCTTTACTTCCAGACGTGAAGATGACAACAGTTCCTCTAAGATCCTTTGGTCACATCACCAAATGGCCCAGAGCCTAGAGAAAGGCATTGTACTTGGTAGAGCATCGGAGAACAAGAGGAAGACTCTTCGTGCTATCCATTGACACAGCGATAACCATTGGCTCAAGCATAGCAACAATAGTGAAGATCATGTGTGTGATTGGGCAGTGTTTGTCCTGTTGTCCATTGGGTTATCATGAGTTGAGCCTCAGAATAATAACAGCAAGAGGAAACAGAGAGAAGGTCCACATCGAAGTGAGGGTCGGTAGTTAGAAGTCATCAGGGCTGAGTGTGGAGGCATAGCTAAAGTAACGCAGGTGCCTTGACTGCTACTTGAATGTGGGAATCGAAGAGCAGTTCCTACTCACCTTGCCAGGCCCACCCATTTTTGTCAATCGCAGTAAACTTGGAGAGGCATACAGAGGGGCTGGAGAAGGGGACGCTTGCTCCACGATGCAAGACCAAGGGAGCAAGAGGCCTCACCAATATGAAAGATTCCTGAGACGAGAGTGGGGGACGATGTTCTCTGCGGGTGCACTGCTGCTATCAATAGTTATCTATCTTGAAATGGGGGTTTTGTGGAGACTATGTTAGAGATTTCAAGTATTCAAATTGGCGTGGGGAGGGGGAAAGGGGAGTAGGTGATGTTCAATTTAGTGATTGTCCTGGGCATTCATTACTCTCATTTGCCCTTTGATGAAAGGACATCTGTGGATGTTCTTTTTTGATTCTTTATTTGTTCAATGAAATAAGTATGCTCATCAACTGGTCATAGAAGGGATTTCAGGAAATGGAGGTGGGACGATAAAGGAGAAAGCATTGTCTTCATGGTCAGGGCGAAACTCTGTGGAGCGATGGTAGTCAGACAGTTATTTTGCCTGGCGGCATGCAAGTCCCATTTGAGATGGAAAACAGCAGTAGAAGATAGCCCTCACTGTACTGTCATTGAGTTGATTTCAACACACAGAGCATCTGTAGAGTTTCCTAAGCTGTTATTTGTTAAAGGGGAAGATAGTCTCATCTTTCTCCAGCCGAGCAGCTGGAGGATTTGAACTGTTAACCTTATATGCCAACAATTTTTTTAATGTATTTACATGTCACAGTTCCAGAACATAGCTCTTCCAGTCTCCATAGCTTTATAATATTTATAAAAATGTATGCCTTACTTACCTCATTATTTCTCATGGTTGCTACAAGCTTATTCTTCTTTATTATCACTTTATAAAGAAAAGCATTACTTCGTGAGCATTTTGAAGTATTAGAATTTGAGGAGCTGATGTAAAGATTATGTTTTAAGGTATTTGGGGGAACACAGAGAATGATACACTGTGAGAATGAGAAAATAAAGTGAAGGTAATGGTCAATTTATAGCTCCAATTAGTAAAAATATAATAAAGTTCATTAAAAAAACATTTAGGACTGTGTGTAATGCAAGAGGTTCTTATAAGACCTAAAATGTGAAAAGTTTTAAAAAGTGAAAGTTTTGTTTAAAAATGTTTCCGTCTTTTAAAATTAATGGAAAGTTCTGATATATAATTTTAAATGTATTGTTGGATTTTAATTCCTTATATAAAGAACTGGGAGGAGTAAAATAAGGAGATAATTAGGTGAATAAATAATCCAAAATAACCTTATGAAATTTTTACACTTTTCCTAGAAAAATACAATTATTTAAAATTACTACTTAATTTAAACCCAATTCCCTTTTGTCTCCCCTGTTTTCAATGTGAGACGAGTGTTTGCAAATGTTTCTCACATTTCCTTGAGAGATAGCTATAACTTTGTTCTTGCTTTTTATTATAAATGAAAGTCAAACTAGAAGAATACACAGGGTGTGATACATTGATGTATTTGTCATTACTTGAGAATGTGGACGATTTCCTCTCAGATAGATTGAGCTGCTTGGACTCTGGATCTTTGCACTCCAATCAAAGTATAAGTTTGAAGAAAGACTGTGTCTTAAGTTTTTTCAAAGACTCAGTTATGTTTTCTTTTTCACTGACTGCCCAGAACTAAATGTCTTGGCAGAGACACTGCATGCTACTACTTGAAGTAGCCACTGCCCCTAGACAAAATTGCCCATCCACCTACCAGAGACCTGCCTGCAAATGAGGTAATCCAATAATAAATACCACAGGAAAGGAAGCAAGAGAAAACACTGGAAATAAATATTCTTCCATTTTCACTTCAGCATCCACTGTCATTAGCTCCAAGATAGAAAACCAATAATCATCATAATAATATCTCATGTGTGACTGATGGCAGGCTTTGGGGGCAGTATCCTTGAAAAGACATGCGTGCCTGGGATGTAAGATGAATGAGTCACTCAGAGATTCATACGCTGGATCAGCAGAACTCAGTGCAGTACACAGCGATGGAGCCAGCAAGCCCATGCCGTACATTTTGCCATCATCTCTAATAACCAGTTAGATGTTGGGTAAACACATTTAGTTTTGAAAATATCAAACCATTAGGTCATTTACTATATTTCTAATGTGAAAGGCTCAAGGGAATCTATAGGTACTCAAAATTTGTACTTGCCATAGAAAAATTTTACTCATTGCTGAATTATTACTTGGCCTCTGAAAATCATTGTCATCATTTGGCTCACTTAGAAACTTAATTTACCTCATAAAGACAAGCACTTTCTTCCCAAGAGGGAGTGAATTTTACTGACCTACTCCTCATAGGACCAGAAATAGTTGTTATTGCTTCTTTATCACAGATAGCTTCTGTCAACTGTTGAGTTAACAAATCATTTTATTTAAATACCAATCCAATGATATAAGATAATGTTTGTATTTGAAGCGATTAGATTGATACTTCCATTTCTGTTCTGTACTCATAAATGGCAATACAGGACCCCTGAAGCATCTTTTAAGATATTTTACTTCGAACCTCTAATTAGTAAAGTATACTTGGGGCAATTTTGCACATTTTGATGATTGTGTACACACTTTTATAAACCTGTGTACAGATATATGTGTACATACAGATGTGTTTAATAGAAAATTCATAGACAATTTATACTCGAGTATAAGCAGTCCCGAATATCAGTCGAGGCACCTAATTTTACCACAAAAACTGCGTTAAAAATGTGCTGGAACGAATGATGAGGAGAAACGATGTACAAATGCGCTTTACACAATTGATGTGTGTATGGATTGGGATAACAGTTGTATGATCCCCTAATAAAATGTTAAAAAAAAAATAAATAAAAAAAAAATGTGCTGGAAAACCTCAGCTTATACACGGGTATGATTTGCTTAGAAGTACAAAGGAACTTCAAGAAATTGCTGCAAAAAAGGGATAAAAAGACAGGAAAATTCCCACTAATTTTTTGAAGCTCCTTTGTATATCAAAACACATGCCATTTCACGTCCACAGTTACCCCTTCCTGGGAGCACACTAGATAAAAAATAATGCCACCAACCTTTTCTATGACTTGACTGTATTTCCTGCCTACTTTTTTTTTCATTTTCTTGACTAGAATTAAATAGTTCTGTGCAAGATTGCTACATTATTGATTATACACATATCATTGATCAGTCCCAGTACACACTCATAGATGCATGCACCTATGTACACACAGTTTCTGGAATATTAGTCTTGATTTCACTTTAGTTTCAGTCTTCCCAGTAGCGTGGCTCTCATTTCTATATGAAATAGACTCTCTACATCACTCTGGACGCGTACAATGGGCAGCTTTATGCATCCTAAACGAAGACAGCAGGGCGTGGTCCTCCCCCAAGAACAGGGTTCTTATTTCAGGATGCAGACGCCAAGCAACAGTTCTGAAGCAGCGTCTGACTGGAGCGTGTCAAGCTTTGCAAGCTGTTGTTTCCTGGCCATCCCATTTTCCTGGGGACTGCCCGATTGTCCTCTTGGAGTTTTCACCCTGGAATCCTGTGTCTGCCCTGTGATGCTCTTTCTGGGAGAAATAGGGCTTGTGTTGATGGGTCTAATGAGGCAAATGTACAAGTTCTTTCCAAAAGATGTGTGGGAGAGCAGGAGGAAGCATCAGGGATGCCCGAAAGCCTTGTTTAATCTGTGTTTTCTAATAATCAACAGGCTGCACACCCCTTCCCTTGAGGGGTTTGCAATAATAAACCAGTGTTTGGGTTTTTCAGGTTTATATTCATAAAGCCTCAGATTTGGGGAAGGAAAAAAAAAAGAAAGAGAAAAAGAAAGAAAGCCGAAGCATAGCCCTTTCATTATCTTTCCCCTGAGACATCAAGATAGAAGGAAGAAAAGGGGTCTTTTGTATTTGTGTAGCTTCTCCGTGAGAGAACTGACACCTATCCCCGGGGGACCTGCTCCTAATATCCTATCGAGGGTGGTCCAGTCTATATTCCACATATTCTGTATCAAGCAGATTCACTTTAGTATTACTGCTCTGAATCTTGTGAAGAATACACTTTATCTGGAAAAGCAATTGAGAGGGAGTGATTAAGAAATTGAAAGGGAAGCCAGTTTCTTCTATGGCAAAGAAGATCCTTTAAGCCCAAGTTAGGGTACCAGTGAAAATAAACTGCAGCAATTGAGATTCAGATTCAAGTCCTGTGTGATTTCCGTTAAAGCATTACAGATGCACTCAAAAGACAAGCCATCAGTCAGTAATGACAGGGAACATGAAAATGTATAAGAACAAATTGGGCTTTAATTTTTCTTTACTAAGTATAGACATTGATGCCCTTCTAATAGTGTAGTACTATTTTTTTCCCCAACCTATTTGGTAATCTCATCTGTTTTGCTATGTGTCTCACACCTAATTAGAAAGTAACAATCCTGGGAGTTAAAAATGGTAATATTTCTTTTGACCAATGCTGGTAAAACCTACTGCAATTAAAGTTATGGCAAAGTTTATGCAAAAACAGTGAGATGTTTTTGCTAAACAGTCCGTGAAGCCCTCATCCTTGTGATACCTAATTAGTGGTGTCACACTAGCGACAGCGGCATCTGGGCACACTCAACTCTCTGACGCCCAGCTCCTGCAGGACTAATGCATTTTAATTGATGGTGTTTAGCGTGGCTTTTGGCTTCTCTCTCATAAAAGAAGCTATACCCTTCTGCTCTTCTGTCCCCAAATGAGCTGGCTTTCTACTGGGGAACGCAGCAAAGTACAGATGGTCAACAAAAGGTGAAGATCGCCCGGACTCTAGCTATCAGTCTCCTTTCAGCCAGGATCAAATCTGAATTACTAATCAGCTTCCCTCTGCCCCCTCCTGCAGCCTTACTCTTCACCCAAGCTGTTTGCATTTGGATTTAATGCTAATCTCTCTCTGTCAAATGGCTTTATCATGTCCCATTTGATTTGAAACACACCTTCCTAACTAGCAAATCAAAGCCAGATCATTTCAGTCCCTCTGCCCCCATAGTTCAGCTCAAATACAAAATGCTCTTTGGCATCATCTGAAATGGGGAGAAAAAGTACTTGAACACAATAGAAATAAATGAAGGATCACGTGTAATTCACATGAATCCAGAAAGTGCATCCTCTATGGAATTGTTATCAATGTTATTATGTTTAGCTCTGCACAAATAACACATTTGGAGTTCAGAACCTTCTGAGTGGTGTACCCTTAGTTCTTTGCTCAGAAGTCAGCCATGTAGGGAAGAATACATGAAATGATGTACACCTTTCAAGGCGTTGACCTTGACAATGCTTATATATAATTTTCCTTTGTTACTAGCAAACTACTTTAAAAATCATTTGCAAAACCCTGACAGCATACGCTGCAGCTATAAAGAAAGGGTCTACAAAGCAGTGTCTAACTCCCACATCCACAATACTCAAAATATCTGAGACTGAGGCCTGAAAGATATGACAAAGTCTATCCCAGGTTTGAAAATGGATAAGAAATTGGCTACCCCCTGCTGGCCAATTACCAAGCGTCTCTGTCTTTAGTTTCAGGGTGGGATGCATGAGTTCTTCCTGTGTGGTCACTCAAAGGGAAATGTCACAGAGGGCTGATGAGATGGTATTAATTGTGAGTGATAGTCTGTCTAGTCCTCGTTTTGCATTTGGTAAAATGACACATAAAACTGTACTCCTTTAAATTACAATCATAATACTAGTCTCTAAGCAACCACAACAACAGAATCAGGGGAAAAAGACTTAGGAACGTTTTTTTTTATAATTTGCCTTCTTTTTCTTTTTGAATAAAATACACGATCTTTTCCCCCTGCCAATCAGGTTCTTTTACACTGCATATTCTATTATGGAATTTTCCTAAATATGAGGTTTAAATTTTTTTTAAAAAGTACTCAAGGTCAATAAATGTGATGTACTACTATTTATTCTATGCTCTACCAAAGACACTGTCTTTAATAAGATCAAGGTAGTAAATTATGTATATATTAAAAAGTAGACATACATACAATAGTATGTGTTCCTATCCTTTTGTGTTAAACTGAAGGCACTGGCCAAAACACGGCTTGATTTTTAGTGGAATATAAATTGAGATGTTTCAATAAGTTGATGCAAGGCTGGAAACATTCATAATTTTATATGAACAAGTTTGGAAAACAGTTACCTCATCAACTGACTGGAAGGGATACATATTTTTGTCCATTCCAAAGGAAGATGCTCTAACAGAATGTGGAAATTATTGAACAATATCATTCATATCACTTTCAAGTAAATTTCTATTAAACATTAATCTAAAATGTTTACATCAAAATACTTGCATCAAAATACACAAAAATGTGTACCTTGGCAGGGAAGTGCCAGAAATTGAAGCTGGATTTAGCAGAATATATGAAAGAAGGGATATCACTGCAGATGTAGACAAAGACTGGCTGACAGGAGAGAATACCAGAGAGGTGTTTACTTCTATTTATTGAATATGGAAAAGCATTTGACTGTGCAGATCATAACCAATTATAGATAGTATCACAAATTTCAGAGTTTGGGAATGTTGGAACTTGTCCATAGACCAAGAGACAGTCGTTTAAACAACTCAAGATGATACTGTATTGTAAAATCAGAAACCATATCGACCAGAAATAGATCTGTACTAGTTAGGTTTTCTGTGCTAACATGGGCAGTCCCAGGAACATGTGGGTGGAGGCCAGCCTGCCAATCAGGTTGAAGTTTGATGACCTTTCTTGGAAGAGTGACCAAGATAAATGGCTCTTTGAGGTTGGACCCTTCCTCTTCTTCCTGGTGGTGGGTCCAGAGCCTGGCCTGCATTAGCTGCCCTGCCTCTACATGTGTACTGTGCTACTTGTGGGCCGAGCCAACCCACAGACTGTGTGCTCTTCCACACCACCATATCACCCCACCTTGCAGTCTCTGTTGCCTGCGGCCAATGTCAATTGTCTTGGCACATCTCTAGATGCTGCACCTCCCACCACTTCTCATTGCTACACTGTGAGGTTCCCCCATAACCTGCTTTGCTAAGCTGAGTTACCGACTCTGCTACCCCTCGACACCTCATCTTCCAATTGTCTACTCCCTCAGCCTTGGGCCAGCAGGCACGTGAATTGAAAGGACTTTCAGTATATCAAATTTTTTCACAAAAGTGAGTTGGACTGACCTCTCTGTACTGCTGTGTGAACTAATTTGCTGTTGTATTCCTTTCCGCAAAATAAACCTATCATATTATTTATACATACATACATATATATATATATATATTCATTCATAAGTGTGCTGGTTTTGTTTCTCTAGAGAACCCTGCCCTTTCTTTCCTTTTTAAAAAATCATTTTATTGGGGGCTCAAACAACTCTTATCACAATCCATACATATATCAGTTGTATAAAGCACATTTGTACATTCATTATCCACATCATTCTCTCTTCATGTTAGTCCCTGGCATCAGCTCCTCATTTTTTCCCCTCCCTCCCTGCTCCCCATTCCCTCATGAACCCTTTATAATTTACAAATTATTACTTTGTCATATCATACACTGTTTGACGTCTCCTTTCACCCACTTATAAATTATCAAGGGCTCATAAGGGAGGAGGGAGCGGGGAGAGAGGGGGGAAAAAGAGGACCTGATGCCAGGGGCTTAATTGGAGAGCAAATACTTTGAGAATGATGAGGGTAATGAATGTACAAATATGCTTTACACCATTGTCTTATGTATGGGTTGTGATAAGAGTTGTATGAGCCCCTAATAAAACTATTTAAATAAATAAATAAAATAGATTTCATTAACAGCAATATATATATATTTTATGGTTGGGAGTCACCACAACATGAGGAACTGTATTAGATGGTCACAACATCGGAAAGGTTGAGAACCACTACCTTAGAGGCAAAGATGGTGAAACTTCATCTTCCATACTTTGAACACACTGTTAAGGGAGCCCCGTCCCTGGAGAAGGACCTCGTGTGTGGCAAAGGAGAGGGCCAGGGCAAGGAGGCAGGCCCTGAAGGAGACGGCCTGTCCCAGAGGCTGCAACAATGGACTCGCGCCTCGGAACCAGAACAAGGGTGAGGATGTCACAGGACCGGGCAGTGTTTCGTGTTGCGGTGCATGGGCACACTGCAGGTTGGAACCGACCAATAGACCCTAACAATAAACAACAAAGGCTTCAAAAATAAAAACTACACAAAAAAATGACAAAAACCTCACAATATAAAGACTAAACGTTGTAACTGAAGTATGTGTGCACAAAATGAGACTATATATATATCAGCAACAACAAGAAAGACAAAATGAGATCAATGTTTAGAAATATAGATTTGCCTTCTCTGAAGAGAGAAAAACCCTATCTGATAGTGTCTGGAAGACCATGTCTAACTCTGTATATAATTTCTCCTGGATGGTTGTTGTGACTACATGCTGGTGAGATGGTTCTGACCCATAGAAACCCTGTGGACAACAGAAAGCAACATGACCGGCTTCTGCACCATCCTCACCATTGCCCCAGGCTTGAGCCCCTTGTGCCAATTCACCTAGTAGAGGGGCTTCCTCTCTTTGCCTACCCCTCTATTTGACCAAATCTGATGTCCTTCTCAAGGTACTGGTCTCTCCTGACAAGAAGCCTTGTCCACCCTTGCCCCTAGGTAGTATTCTGACAGTACTTCTTCCAAGACTGATTTGTTTGTTCTCTTGTCAGTCCAGGATACTTTCAATAGTCTTTGTCAAAACCACAATGCAAAAGCATCATTTCTTCTTTGATTTTCCTTATTCACTCCCCAACTTTCAGATGTGTAGGAGGCAATTGAAAATACCATGGCTTAGGACAAGTTCACCTTAGTTCTCAAAGTAACTTCTACTGGGGTAATTATTAAAAATTTCTTTCTTTTGTTCCTCACTTTAATTGATATACTGCAATATTTCTCAGTAATAATTTAACCATTGTTACTAGTTTGTAATTATAATAAAGCACTATATCCAAGTTTATCTATAAAAAATAAAACTCACCATTATTAGTAATCTAACAACTATTCCCTATGTCCATCTCAACAGGCATAAGACTTAAATATGTTAAGAACAATTTTCTAAGACTATGTAAAAATAAATAAATTGACCAATTAGTTTGAAATATCCAGTAATCATTAGAACACCATTAATTCTATTATATATATATATTCTGCTATATTCCTATATATTTGCCCTAAATACATCCTTGCCATAAATACATCCATATTTCTATATATTTGCCATAAATACATCCTTTAGAAACTCTGGTACCCTAGTGACTAAAGCACACTTCAGACACACCGGTTAATCTTCAGTAAGAGATGTAGCAGCCTGTTTCCATACATTTTTACAAGCTCAGAAACCCTATAGAGCAGTGATACTCTGCTGAAGATCATTTTGAGTCAGAATAGACTTGAACACAAAGGTTTGATTAGGCTTTCTTTTCTATATAGATGCATATATGCATATGCTCTTGTACTGGTATCTTACACACACAAAGATATACACATAAAAGGTCTTCAAGATCATGGAGAAATATGGATATTTCCCATCAAGTTTTTAAAGTTATAGACATGGTTGCTGCTATTAGTTACTCTGAAATTGTCTCTGACTCCTGCTAGCCCTGAGATAGATAGATATAATTGTATAGTGCAGAAAGCTAAGCCCTTGACGACTAGCCAAGAACTTGTCTACTCACACCTCCCTCGAGGTACCTTGGAGAGAGTCCTGACAACCTCCTTCCAGAAGATCACAGACTTGAAAACCCCCTGAAGTAGCTCTATTTGCATATGCGCTGTCTTCCTTAGTCAGAGTGGACTCAATGACGAGAAGCAGCAAGAGCAACAGGACAAATAATTTGTCATGTGATAGAATTAATAAAACTTCACTCCTTATTAAGTACACATCTGCTGAAAAGCAGGTACTTCTACACAAGCAAATTTTACTACATTTATTTAAAGAAACCAACAATCATTTTCCCATATTATTACCCTGTTTCCCCCCAAATTAGACAGGATCTTATATTAATTTTTGTTCCCAACGATGCGCTAGGTCTTATTTTCAGGGTATGTCTTATTTTTCCATGAAGAAGAATATGGTACACATTTATTGTTTTATTAAGAGACCTCACACTTCCGTTGCGCTGCGGTCAACAGTGAGCTGAGCGGCAGCGCCCGCCGCTACGGTCCAGAGTCCAGAGTTACAGTAGCTTTGGGGGGCCTTATTTTCGGGGGGATGCCTTATATTTCAGCGAGAGGCAAAACTGTAAGTGGGTCTTATTTTCGGGGGTGTCTTACTTTCGGGGAAACAGGGTATCTGTTATTCAATTTATATTCATGTCCAATAGATCCTCATTTATAAAAATTGATATTGTCTTTCTGTTTGTTCCATAGAAGGCAGCATCTGAGGCAAAGGACTTAATGCTATGCATTTTTAAACAAATTAAATCCTAGCTTAGAAGCTTAGAAGGAAACCCCAAAGCATATGTATTTTAGCCCAGGAAAACCATTACTCTACCCAGAATTGAAGCAAAATGCTATCAAATCAAGTGTCAGACTGGTCTTTGCAGGAATCGGTGCATCATTAATCATCTAGCGTCAGTCTCCTGCTGGATGTTGGATATTTAGGAAATTACCAGGTATATTCACATTGGTCAGCGCGAGCTCATCTTACTAGGATCGTGTCTGTAGAGGTTTTCATTGGTCTTCCCTTTCTACTGGATGAAATTTCCATTTCTGGGCTGGCTACGCAAGAATCTCAATAATCTCCAGTTTTTGAGAGTCCTATCTGTGTGATGCTTTCTGGTAGATAATAAATTGAGAAAAAAAATGATTCACCTGCTTTTTCTTACTGCGTTAGAACTATCTATCCACTCATATATTCTTAAAACTTACCCATTTCTATATAATCTAATCCTTCTCCCTACCACATAGTTGAACATCATTCAAACTTGAAAATCTGTACCTCACAACGATTATCTTTCATATGAAATATTTAATCCAGATCAATAGAAATATGAATTAATGGAGCTGTGGTGCAGATCTCCCCCCAACATTTTAATCTAACATAGACATATGAAAGAACCGATTTGTCTTTTAGATCCAAGTTCTTACTGTTTTTTTAAAACAGTTTTATTGGCATGTCATTTATATATCATACAATTCAACAGGTCAATCATATCAAGAAAGTTGTATAATCATTTCTACAATTTCTGAATATTTTACTCATATTCGTACTCACTTTTATTCATGTAATTGTTATTTTTAATTGCAGCAAAAACAGAAACAACAAAACATTCTCTAGCTCAACATCCTCCACATGTATAATTCAGTGCCCTTGATTATACTCTAGGTTGTACAACCTTTATTGGTATCCTTTTCCAAATTATTCCATCACCATCAACAAAAACTCATTGACCCCTAAGGAAAATCTTATCCTCCTTCACCCATGACAAAGATTAGTCAAGTTCAGTGTTATTTCTTTCTTTATAATTCTCTTTTTCTTAAGTAGTATTCTTGCTATCATGAATTTCCATATTTACATTTCTTTAAAAATTGTTGTATATACATCACTATACTCCCAGTGCTCTTCCCACCACCACATTAATTACTTGCTCCCTAATTCCCCTCATCCTACCTACCCACCACCCCCAGTCACCAATAAACAGACCATCAGTTATTGGCTTTATGCACCCATTCCTTCTATGCTTCATAAACTGGGAAATCTAACAGAAACAATTAAATATAAATTTTAAGGAACAGAAAGAAGAAAATAATAATATAAAAATAAAAAGTCAGAAAGAAACGATCACCAACACTATTTAAGAAAAACAAGAGAAGAAATTTCTGTCCCAAAACAAGAGTGAAATATTTGAGCCTAGAGCAAATTCAGGTTAGGTTAAGAGCAACATCAACTGACCAAGTATCATATTATGCCAAGCTTTAGTCCACTATAATCAAGTGTATAGTAATCTCTGTTTTGGAGTAAAATTGGTTGACTCCTCACCTCTGCCAGAAGCTTAATTTGACACTACGCACACTGCAGATGGATTTTGGCTCCCACTGTCCTCCATAGCCTTTTACAAATTAGGCATTCACAATTTAAATTCTGATAATTTTCTTTTCATCATATTTGGATTTTGTTATTATCATCTTTGGCTCACACAAGCTGGCGTGTTTCTTTTAGTGGACTTAGTTGATGCCCCATTTAAATGGCTGCTTGTTTGAATAAAAGCCTTTAAGACCCCAGACACTATTCCAATGGATGGCCAGGCACCATTCGCTTTCTTCACCACACTTTGCTATAGTACCCTTATCTTCTGTGATCTCTTCGTGAAGGTGAGTATTCAGCAGGGCCGTGTTCTCAGAACTAGTTGTTCTGGGATTGGGGGTTATAATTAAGTGGGAGTCCTGAATCCATCTGCTTTTCCACAGGTTATGACCAACTCTGGTGTACATTGGCTGCTATACTGTGATAAAAACAAGAAACAACAAGAACAAGAAAAAACAACAATAAAGAAAAACATTACCAATCATCTGCTAGGGTATCAGGTGATTGCTTTGAAAAATCAATAATTGATCCAATGGTATAGAATTTAAGGGACTGCTGCCATCAAGAGTTTATGGGAGTATAGTCCAGTTTGGGGCTATAACCCGTAAGTTGTTGTTTTGCACAGATTGGTTTCTTAACTGATCAAGCTCTGTTTACATTGAGCAAGGAGGGGTTAGGGTGAGGGAAATTTTTCCTGTATCATTTCTTACAAGGGAAGATTCTTGCCTATCAGATTAAAACCTGTGAGGTTAATGCAAGGGGAGAATTGAGGTACTAATGTATGGTGATTCTGAGTACCCTCTTATTGAAAAACTATTAAGCCAGTGTTCCCACCCAAGGTCCAACAAGCCCCATTTCCACAGTCTTGGGGTGGGCATCCCTTGTTTCTTCTCCCATCAGAGTATTTCAGTCCTAAGACCAAGGGTACAGCTAATTTTGAGTAGGGCTCAGTTCTTTAAGTCGGGCTTCCATGTTGAGTCCTTCTGGTGTGGCTCTTGGGGGATGCCATGCTCCTTGTAAGGCCAGCACCTAAGGTCATTGTAGTGCTTAGTCCATGGGGTAGTTCCCCAAGGCTGAACCAACCAATGGGCTCCATATTGGTGTAGCTGCTAACAGAAAGTTCAGCATTTAGAAAGCACCAGTTGCTCCTTGGAAGAAAGATATGGCTTCCACTCATATAAAGATTACCAGCCTTGGAAACCCACAGGAGTATTTCTATCCCATGCTATAGGGTAGTAGACTCTATATCAATGAGTTGAATGAGTAAATGACAATGAGAAAAATAAGAAAAGAAAAAAAAATCATAATAAAATCCTGATGTATGGAAATTATATATAAAGACAGAAACACAGACATCTCTACATTATATTAATTTTCAGCTCAAGTAAGTATTATATGTCAGAAATGATATGCTGAGCTCCCATTTTATCCACCTTCAAAGCTATGTTTCTTTGGTTGCTGTATTTACAATGAGACAATTAAATATTGAGTTGTACTATAACACCTACAAAATTCTGAACAATTTCACACCACAAATGTAGAAAACATAGGTTGCTAAACACTATGCTAATTGAGGTTACAGCTGAATAAGAAATCAAAAGATAATATTTTACATATAGGATAGTATGGAAAATCTGTAGCCTAGCAATTCATAATGCATTTTTATCTAAGAGGAAACATTTTTTAAAGTTATATTTCCTCTAGATTTTAAAATACTATTTTAAATCACTCATTCAAATAATATCTATCCTAATACCACCATGCTACCAAATTTTACCATATAATAACACATATTTTAATTTAAAAACTATAACAGCTTGGTTTCTATTTTATACTATGTATACATTGATTCATTTATTTGTTTAACAGTTGACAGTATCTTTGTTTTCCTGCTTTTTGATGATAGAAAAAGAAAAGACAAAATTAAAATTTTTTGTCTCTGTTCTAAAAGAGTTATGAAGTAATAATAAAGAAAGACAAGCCCTCCAAAAACTGTCAAAGAAGCACTATGTAAATTGAAAAAAGTGTTGTGCAGTTAATATTCTGAAGAAGTTCTAAAAGAGAGAAGTTCATTTCTAGCTTTGTCAGAAAAACAGAGAGCGGAAGATCTTGGGAGTTAGCATAGAGGTGATATCTAAGTTATACTTCTGCAAATTATTAAGATTTCAATTAATATGACTGATAAAGATAAGAAAAATTCTATTGGAACCAGATGCAATGAAATGGATAAAACCAATTTTGGGATATGTGTTGAACTAGAAATATATAAATTTCAGGAATGGCAAACCTCTTTTCCAAAAGTAACAGTTAAACTGTGCAAAACTGTCAATAATAACCATATTAGAACTCTGAAAAGAAGCTAGAGACATGTAACATATTGAGAATATTTTATTCAAGGCGAACATTATTAAGTATTGAGGAAGTAAAATGGAAGCCAGTTGAATTTTAACATTGAAGGCTTTCAACTTCTCTTTGGCCTAAACCAGAATCTTTCTCACAGAATTCCTTTTTGATTTGGAATTGAGGAGAAATAAAAGCAAAACAAACAAAACTCTGGGCCTGAATGTTGCCGTTAACAGACGCTATCTCAACGACACAAGAATAAGGAAGGCTGAAGTGAAGCTGAGATCGTTTGGGGCAAACTATAAACTGGCAACTTTCACTCCTGTCAGATCAATGCCGACGCATAATGACAGTTGGACGCGGTGAGTTTCCAGACTGCGATTCTTTACAGGAGTAGAAAGCCCCAACTTTCTCCCTAGGCACAGCTGGTGGTTTCAAAAGCGCAACCTTGTGGTCAGCAACCCACCGCATAAATACTCCACCACCAGAGCTCCTTAACCCTGGCAGAGCAGTGAGCATTTTAGCTCTGGGGGGTGCCATAATGATAGTGGTCTCTCATAGACTCCCACCTGTGCTTAGAAGTTGGACAAATGCAAGCAAGTTTAAGGAGTTGCATATGCTAGATAAAAGTTAGACATCCTCTTCTAGCTGCATGTGCCACGTAGTTCAAGAATATATCCTCCGTCCAAATACTGGGCTACTACCAAGCTATGCGATAGAGAATAGTAACTAGGAAACAGCATTTAAAAATAAAAGCCAAACTAATAATCTCCAAACTCACTCCCATTTGTGTCAAGGAGCCCTGTGGCCTAGTGGATTATGCATAGGGTTGTTAACCACAAGGTCAACAGTTCCAAAACCACCAGCCAATCTTTGGGAGAAAGATGAGGCTTTCTAATCCTATAAAGATTTGCAATCTTCGAAATCCACAAGAGCAGTTCTACTCTATCCTACAGGGTTACTATAAAAATAAAAGCAAAACCAAAAAATGAGTGAAATTTAACCGTCATGTCAGCAGTTTCCCATTGTCAGAGAGACATGCTCCACACAATTGATGTTTGGTAGGTGTCATTGTTTTGGTTCCGACCCATAGCTGCCCTGGTCCTGCTCCATCCTCACCATTGTTGCTATGCTTCAACCTCTGGTTGCAGCCACTGTGTCTATCCATCCGGTTGAGGGTCTTCCTCTTTTTCACTGCCTCTCTGTCTTACCAAGCATGACGTTTGTTTGTTTGTTTGTTTTTCCCAGGGACAATTCTCCTGATAACAAGTCTAAGGTATGTGAAACTCACCATCCCTGCTTCTAAAAAATATTTGAGGTATACTTCTTCCAAAACAGAATGATTTGTTCTTCAGGCAGTCACGAAAATTTCAGTATTCTTTGCCAGAACCATAATTCAAATGTATTCATTCATTGTTGCTCTTTCTTATACAATGCCCAACTTTCACATGCATATGAGGCAATTGAAAATACCACGGGTTGGGACAGATGCACCTTATTCCTTAAAGCAATGCCCTTGTTCTTCAACCCTTGATGATAGAGGTCTTAGGCAGCAGATCGACTCGGTGCAATGTGCTGTTGATCTCCTGATTGCTGCTTCCATGAGCACTGATTGTGGATCCAAGCAAAGAAAAAACATTTGGCATCTTCAATCTTTTTTCTATTTATCATGATGGTACTTATTTGTCCAGTTGGGAGGTCCTTTGTTCTTTTTACCTTGAATTGTAGACCAGATTGAAGGCTATAATCCTTGACCTTCATGAGGGAGGGCTTCACTTCTTTATGACTTTCAGCAAGCAAGGCTGTGTCATCTTGAGATTGCAGGCTTTTAATAAGCCTAGCTCTGCTCTTGATATTGCCTTTTTACTCATATAATCCAGTTTCTCTGAGGATTTGTTCAGCATACAGATTGAATAAATATGGGGAGAGCATACATACCATTTGTCTGCCAGTTTATCATTATCTAGTACAGCGGTTCTCAACCTGTGGGTTGCGACCCCTTTGGGGGTCGAATGATCCTTTCATAAGGGTCACCCAAGTCATAACAGTAGCAAAATTACAGTTATGAAGTAGCAGCAAAAATAATGTTATGGTTGGGGGGTGATCACACCATGAGGAACTGTATTAAAGGGTCACAGCTGTAGGAAGGTTGAGAACCGCTGCTCTAGTGGCTGTGTCGTGCTATGATGGTGGAAGCTATGTCACCAATATTTCAAATACCAGCAGGGTCACCCATAAGTGAACAGGTTTTAGCCGAGCTTCCAGACTAAGAACAGACTATGAAGATGGAGAAGGCTAACCACTTCAGAGGAATTAGCAACTGAAAACCTTATGACTAGCAGTGGAACATTGTTGATTATGTGTGTGTGTAAACATATATGCACACACAAATTTATGTCAAGAAAGAGACTAATATAGTTGCAGAAACAGGCAAGGCCAGTCCATGTCTGGGCACATGCCAATAGGTCTGTGGAGCAGATGTCATACTGTAGGCTCTTCCTGTCTCAACTCGCTGTGGGTACTAACAGAACTGAGATCAGTAGGATGTAATAGGTAAATTAATCCAAGATTTGGCAGCTCAGACATATGACTGCAAAGGAAAATAAATCCAAAGTAAGCAGGTCATAGGGCAGACCACTTAGGATCAGGAGGCAATATGGCAGGCCATAGACTTAATTTCAAAGAACTACAGAGTGATGGACCAGACATTGGTTATAGACCCAGCAAAAAGCAAGCCAACTTTTCTATAGCATCCATGCATCTACATCTACTGGAAGCAGGCCACACTGCCAAGGCAACTTTGATTGTATCAGGGATGCAGCCTTAGTAAGGGCGTTTGCACCCCACTCTGATCTTTTCATATCCAATTGATTGCTCATAGCAGATGCCATGATAGAGGAGCTGACAAAGTGCTAGGCTACATCATGGGGTGTCAGTAGGACTACTGTCAATCCCGACCCAATCAAATTGACACAAACCCAATGATCACAGATAGTTTAATAGCACCAGGGTACATAACACAGGGAGGGAATAGTCATTCTTGTGATTACATGAGGCCACAACAAATCCCTCAGAAGAGACTGGAAAGAGATTTTTCAGTTGACTCTAAAGCCATGGCTTAAGAAGGGAACCTGTGAGGGCCTCCAGAGTAAGAGCAGACTATGGGTGACTATTCTCCAGGGCACAGTCGCCAAGGACCAGTAAGGCAAGAAAAACGGAGGTCTCACAAATGCAAAGAACTGACTTCTGTAACAGCTAAAATTATTTTCGACCAAAACATCATCTTAAAATCCTGCCAGCAACCTGAAAGAGCTTAGAAGAACCAAAGACATTTGGTTCTCTGCTTTGACCTCAGGCAGGAAACACCAGAACAAAGGATCCAGTTAAGCTGTGCCCAGAAAGACTGGGAGATAATGCAAATGTACTGAATTTAGTCATGACTGTTGTGGTAATTTATTAAACAGCCATAGGAAACTAACAGTACCTGCTTTGGCCCAGAGTTCTTATTTAGCTTTATTATTTCAATTTAATTTTTTCATACCTCAGATTATATGGTGATAAAATGAACTTGATTCAATTTCTCAAATATATGGAGGACCTTATATTATTGTTTAAATCCATTTTGCTGGGATTATATTAAGCGGCCTCATATAACTCCATTGTAGAGAAATTTAGAGATATTCTGTTCTCTTTCCTAAGAGACATCTCACAATTTTATCCGGTTGTGTCTACACATTCATAAGATCTTCACTTAAAATGAGTTCATCTCTTTGGGCAAGATCATTTTCCTTAGATTTTTTTCTGTGCTATGCATATTGTGGGAATGTCATCCAATGGTAGTTAAGTTTTGGACTTATAATAATAACCAAACAATAGCAATCACAATGAATGGACTCTAGTCACCATAAGTTAAATGGGTAAATTAAAATTTTAACATAATCCTATACTTGACATTTTAACTCTGAAAAGGTTATTATAAACAATTGGCCTCTTCATACCCTACTGATAATAAATTATTTTATAGATAGTATTGTATGAATAGCCTTTAGAGAAAAAATATCCCAGATCCACTGTTCATTTACTGACAATATGTACATTTTTTTAATATAGAATAACTTCCTGGCAAAGTCTTTTAGGTTTTGAAGAGCAGAAAATAAACCAACCACTGACCTTTAGAGTCTAATACACTATAAACACAGACATACATTATAGTATTTAAAATAACTATTTCAAAGGACTCTTCATCTACATATCATAACTTAACCTGAAGACTTTTAAAATATGCATAAAGTATTATCTAGCTTATGCGCAGCTTATTCATATTTCTATTTGAAAATGTCATTCTAAATAAAACATTCAACAGTCTAATACCCACAATAAAATGCACACAATACCGTGTTCATGTAAGAATTCACTTTAACAAAATCATTATCGACCAAGGTATTACATCTATGAAGCTTCAATTTATTAAAATATATGCCCTGGTGTAATTCTTAATGATTTCAATCTACAGCAATCAAATTATGGAAGAATAAGACATTTCTACTAGTTGTCTCATATGCTTTATACATGTAATCTGCTGAGACCAGTTCTGGGAGGGGACATCATGCTTGTTAAAATATACTATCAGTGAACATAAGAGAGCCTCCTCCATGAGATATTTCAACATTAGGATCAAACCTAACAGTTAAAGGAGTATCCACAAGGGGTCGGTTTTTGTTCTGTTGTACAGTCAATATGGGTTGGCGCCTACTCAATGGTACCTAACAAGAAAAACAACAGACTCAAATTATGAAAAGAAGACACATTCATCCCATTGTTGTATTGGTGTCATCTTGAAACCCTTATTGTCTCTTCCATTGCGATACATCCTTCTGTTTATGTAGCTAATCACAATGTTTCATTAAATATACTTCTAGCTGTATGAAGTGAGTAGAATCAATGGCAGTGAGTTTGTTTTTTAAATTTTATACTCAGAACTTAGATACTGGGTTTCCATTTTTCTTTTTGGCACTTGCATTTATTTCCTCTCAGAAAACTACTCTACAAGTAGCTGAAATTCAAACACAATTATAGACTGTTTTTTACTTAACCCTATGCACTTCTGGCTTTCATGTTTGGGCTACTTCTGGTTCTGTCTACATTTGCCATTTTTCTTCTGCCTCAAGATTTTGAGTCTTCAAAGGTCTTTTTCTTCTTCAATATAAAAAAAGACAACTTTCTATTTATATGTATTTCAAGAGGTAACCAAAAAAATATTTCTATTTTACTCAGTTCTATTCCATTTTCTCAAAACACGAATGTACTTTTTCATTGCTTGGCATGTTCACTTTTAATTAAGTATCTACAATTTTTCCTTATTTTATTTTTTCTTTATACTCTGTCCAAAATTAACTACAGTGTTCTCCAAAAAGAGAAGGCTGTTTTTCCTTATTTTTCATTGCCAAGCTTATTTCAAATTTCTCACAAGGATTAAAAAAAATGTAATTGCTCTCTGGTTTCAGATTTTCAATTTCTCAAAAAGAAAATGGTGTAAAAGCTGTTCACTTTTACACTTGTAAATTTTCAGCATCTTCATTAAACTCCCATTAAATCTCTTATCTGTACTTTATCAACAATCTCTTAACTAATTTCCTTTCTTCTGAATCTGCCGACTCCTGTCTTTGCACACACACGCAATTCTATCATTAGCCAAGAGTAAGTCGGTCATTGTCTGTTTAGTATTTGGGTAGCTGATTACTTAGTAGTTTACTGGCTAGTTTTGTGGGAGTTGGTTGGTTGGTTACATGGTGGTGGTTGACTTTGTGGTTACTAGTGTGTTTTCTACCTATTTACTATGATCTCTCTTTATTTTCCCCTCAGTACTTTGTTATTAAACAGATGGTTAAACCCGAAATATTTATTATAGTCTGTAATTACAAACACGTTCTGATTATTCTTGGCCTCTCTAAGTTTATCTGGTGCCACCAGCTCCCTTACTCGCTGTACCCCAACATCTGATTTTCTTTCTATTTCTTACAAATGAAAAGCAGTGTGCTTTTCCTGCTTAGGGCCCTTGCAAATGCAATATTTATGCTTTTCATGCTTAGAGCCTCTGCAGACAAATTTTTACCTACTGTACTCTTCCCTCTCTTGCTTTACATTACTGGCTTTTATGATCTTTCAGAGCTCAATTTGAATACTATCTCTAAAGTTAGGCTGTCTGTGGCCTCCCTGAACAAACTTCCCCCGTCATTTTTCTATTAGATGCTCTTAGGCTTGGTTATTCTTCATAAGATCTTCTTGAATGCACATTGATTTGTTCACATTTTCTTTAAATCTTGACAGTGTGTATTTTAGATGCATTCATTTGATTAAATGTTAAATATTTACATTCAAAATTCCATTAGAGCAGAAAAGTGTACCAAAAAGCCTATCACAATGCAGTTAATATAATAAACCTACTTAATGCATATTAAATAAATGAATAAAAAATTAAATGACTTGACAGATGAGTGACTGTCAATACCCAATCCTGAAAAATTCCTGTACAAATATAATTTGAGATATGACTTTGAAACGCAATGGAGCAGTTCTATTTTCTCACATATGGTGGTGTAATATGTCAAAATCAACTAGATAGTAGTCTGTTTTTTATTAGAAAGAATCTTTAAAATATTATTAAAGAAGCTTTATAAGTAATGTGTGTTAAAGTACCTTATAAAATGTAATCCTTATATCAATGTTGGCTAAAAATTGTATACCATAGATTCTATAAAAATAGATGAGATGAAGTAGTAAAATTGATATCATGAAGCACTTACTGTATATACTTGTGGATAAGCCGAGTTTTTCAGCACATTTTTAATGCAGTTTTTGTGGTAGAATTAGGTGCCTCGGCTGATATTCTGGTTGGCTTATGCTCGAGTATATATGGCATTTGAGAAATTTATTTTACACATTACTAGTTTGGATGTTATTGGAAAGGATCTGTGTTAATAGATGCTCAGGTTCTTATACTTACTCATAGTAATTTTAAATAATTCTCCATGTTTATTTATGTTTATAACTTGAATCATCAAATTAGAATTTAGTCTTTTTTCTCCCCATGCCTTTCAGCACCAAGTTTCCTTCTGAGTATTAATCAATGTATTGGCCTAACCCACCAGGTGCCCATCAGGGTGCCTTGCTGTACGAGAAACTAGAGACTCAAGCAAACCTTCATGTAATCTTGTCATGGTGGATGTCTCATTGTGCTTTGCAATAACATTAAACTTAGAAATAATAAATGTTATACCTCCTGCACTGTTAATTAGTTAAAATCAGATCAATGACAAGGACCACAAACCCATCTTAACTACTGGCTTACCTCTGGAACCATCCCAATGGACATGGAAGAGCTCTTTGAAGTAGGTGCACTGTAGCTGAGAGAGACCAGGTGGAGAGGCATCATTTCACAGCGAACATGCAAGCAGACCTGCCTTAGTTCACTGCCTCATAGCAGTAGTGGAAATATTCCTAGACCCAAAAGGTAACTCTTTATTTTTCTATGTGCATTGCAGTTTAGAGGGAGTTCAATATTCTACATGACCTTTAATAAGTGCCGCTGGAACAAGTCTTACATCCAATGATGTAAGTTCTGAATAATTGGCAGTGACTATGTTTTGATCCAGTCACAGTCCATTAAATAAATGAGTTAGGCTGCCAACGAAAGAATATCAGATGTTTTACACATTGTTTAAAAATAAAACACACAAACCAACCAAGGCACCTTCAAAAAATACAACCTAATAAGAGAAGACACCCTGTTTCTCCTTCCAGATAAACAAATATATAACCGGAAGTTTGAAATCAGGAAAGTCACATTGTTCAACTACACTAACATTACTCGTATTCAGAATTTTAGGAAGTTATGAAATCTCCCCTTATTAAGGAGACATGGGTTTGGGCGTTAATGGGTTCTTTGTTTTTGTCATGTCTTTCAAATCCTCTTTAGTTGCACTGCTGTTCAAAGTCCTAGTCATTGCCCTTTTCTTTCCCCTTTCCCCCCAAATATTACATTGCCTATTAATGTTATAGCTTACCATCTGATCTATATTGGCAAATTAAACATGGGCAAAAGAGATGAGAATCACAACAAAATTCTTCAAGTCCATGGTCTTTCTCTTGTTTACCAAAATGAAAATATTCTTGAACAACAAAAAAGTAAGTCTATGAAAGAGGAGAGACAACCTAAGGTGATAATTTTCATGATCGATTATTAAGATTTAGGGTTTGCCTATTGCTATAATATAACTTATCCAAGTCTTCATGCTAAAAAAAAAAAAGAGTAAACAACACATAAGAGATTGCAATATAAACTACTAAAAAAGAGAAAGAGCATTGCAAATATCTGGAAATATCTGCAACAGCTATTAAAAGAAATGATTTCAAGATGGAAATGACTTCAAGTTATTTCATATATTGATAGTACTACCTTATAAAGTTCACTAAACATATCAAAGATGAACTGGAAATAATTTAAGTAGCATAAATATGTTTTCTTTACGGAATGGTATAGCTCTCAGAATGAGCATGTTACGGGGTGCCCTCCAGCTGGTGTTGCTGTTGTTGTCAGGTGTGACTCAGTTGGTTCCAACGTGCCTGACTCCATGCCAAGCAGAGCAAACGCTGCCCAGCACTGCCCTCCTCACAACTGTCCCTGTGCTTGAGCCCACTGTCGCGACCCCCGCGTCAGTCCACCTCACTGAAGGGGTTTGCCTCCTTTTCACCGCCCCTCCACCGTTCCCGGTGCAATGGCGTTCTCCACCGACTGGTTTCTATTGACAACATGTCCGAAACAGGTAAGACGAAGTCTCGCCATCTTGCCTCTAACGAGAACTATTTCTGTACGCCTTCTAAGACAGCCTAGCTTGTCCTGTGGGCAATACATGGTACTTTCGATAATCTTCACCAGGACCTGATTCTAAATCATCAATGCTTCTTCTGTCTTCCTCACACGGTGTCAACATTTCATATACAATGTCAACATTTCATATGCAAAATGTCCTAGGCAATTAAAAATACCATCGTTTGGGTGAGGTCCACCTTAATCCTCCAAGTAACAGCCTTGTTTTTCAATGCTCTTAAAAGGGTTTTGTGCAGCAGATTGACACAATGCCATGTGTCTTTTGATACCTTGTCTGCTACGTCCATGAGCACTGATTGTGGATCCAAGCAAGATCCTTGAAAACTTTGATCTTGTCTGCATTTAACAGGATGGTACCTGTTGGTCTAGTTCTAAGGATTTTGCTTTTCTTTAGAGTGGTTTGTAAGCCATAACGAAGGCTGCAATCTTGATGTTCACCGGCCAGTGCTTCAAGTCCTCCTCAGTTCTAGCAAGCACGACTCTGTCATGTGCGTACAGCAAGTTGTTGACGAGTCTGTCTCCAGTACTGGTAATTCATTTCCCCTCATCTAATCCAGCTTCGCTGGTGATAGCCTCAGATACAGATAGAATAAGGAGGGTGAAAGGATACAATTGGGACACACACCTTTCCTGAATTCAAACCACGCACCATGCCTTTCTTCTGTTTGCATACTGCCTCTTTATTCGTATATAATTTTTGCAGAAACACAATATAGATTTCTGAGACTCCTAATCTACCCAATGCTATCCAAATTTGTTATGGTCCCTATGGTCAAATGTCTTGGCCTAATCAGTAAAATACAAGTAAACATCTTTCTGGTATTCTTTGCTTTCAGCTGAGATCTACCTGACATTAGCAATGAATGTATGTAAGAGAGAACTTTATATCAGAGCAATTGTACATTAAGAAAACATCCCAGCCCAGTCCAGATCAAGTCCATAAATCCAATAGTACCCCACATATTGATAGTAGTCCATAAATTCTTCAGACTCATGCAGTCATTCAATGATGCTGAATGCTGTAAGATCACAGGCCAATGTGTGGAAAGTCTTGTGAATCCGGTGGTGGTAGAAGCATATCACTGCTGGAATGGGTCTCCACGTGGCTCCTCCAGCTCCAGGGCTCTGGCTGCATCAGTGTAGCTCCATCAGGCTCATTGTCAGTACAGCCTCCCAGGGAGTGAGCTTGTGTCCTGCCTCCAGTGAGCTATTTATCTCCTTAGCACCGCCAAATGAGGTCATCAAGCTGCAACCTGATTGTCAAGCCAAACCCCACCCCTTTGGTCTTAAGTGTGAAATTGACAACAGATTAAAATAAAGCAAAAAAGGCCCTGGTGTAATATATCACTAATATAACCATGAGTAATGGAGCATTCTGCACTGCACCCTCTGATACCTGGTTTGCCTGAAATCACGATGGTTACAGCACTGCGGGCCAAGATGCAAGGCAGCTGTGTTTTAGGGAGGTTATTTGTCTTAGACTCTAACAGTTAGAGGGTCAAACAGGCCTGAATCTCCCCTAGAAAGGTTAATATTAGACCCTCCAGGCACACTGAACACCCACTTCAGATGCACCGCACCGCTCACGACCCCCTTCCTCGTTGGGACAAGTGTACGCAGAAGTTAAAAGTGGTGCTGACATACAGTTGCTCACTAAAACAGCCTTTACCTTCAATTAGAAGTCAATGCAGATATAAACAGCCTTTACCTTCCTATAGAAGCATTAGATCGACAAAGAGATTCCCTGGCAGAAGTTGTGCTGTAAAATCGCCGAGGCCTAAGCGTACTTTTCCTGGCCCAAGCCCTTGGAGGAAGCTGCTGTTTCTAGGCATACATATCTGGCATTATCGGAGACACCTTGTGAACAGTCAAAGAAGATATAAAATTAAGACAAAAAGACCTAGAAGCTAATCAGTCCTGGTGTCAATCACTTTTTAATTGGAACCCTTGGCTTATTTCCCTACTAACAGGGAGAGCTGGACCTCTTCTTGTCAGTTTATTATGACGTTTGTTTGGATCGTGTGTATGTAATCACATTTTTAAGTTTGTACAATCCTGAATCAACTCTGTAAAACAACTAATTGTTAAACAGTCTTATGAGCCAGGAAGCCCAATAGAAAACAGTTTTATAACAAAGTAAGATGGCTAAACTATTTCAGAAGGAACCAACAGGAATGGGGCATGTAGTACCCACCACAATTAACCCCAGTGTAACCATATCGTATTAATTTGCCTGAGGACAGCTATTTTGTACTGATACAAGTGTGGCCAATTTGCAAATCTTGTAATTCCTCTATCACTGCTGTTTTTGAAACTGCTGGGCCATCACCCTTGATTTTTGAAATTGCTCATAAATGTGTCTCAATGCCCACTTCACATTGCCCTTTTCTCCATCCATTGAGTTGCCACCAGCCCCCTCTGCCTTTTTACCCAAGTTCTCCTTTGCTTCATGCGGTGTGATGCCCTTTGCCCCCTGTGCCTTGTTTCTTCCATAGTATGAAAACCTCCCACTAGAAGCACACAGGGTCTAGGGAGAATTAGGCTCTGGCTTCCCCTTGACCGTCAGCTAATAATTGCTTACTAATTTTAATTAACGTTGCATGTGGGTTCACTGATCTCCTTCTGGCACCACTGTTTGAATGATAACCTTTTGCTTAACAGCTGCATGCTTTAATCACTCCCCCAACTGAGCTGCTTCCGTGTAGCTACATAAGAACACTTCATTTTCTATTTTCCCGGTTTCATCCTGTTTGGAAGTTAAAGTGAGAAAGAAAGGCAGTGAATGTTCCAGCATGCAATAATGTATCTCTGTACGCTCACAGTTCGGTGGAGCTCGATCAGAGGTAGTTTCTAATTATAGAATTAGTATTAGCGTCATTCATTAGAAACATAACCAGCATCATATGTGCATGTTGACATTTTACCAACTAGATTTTTAAATAGAAGTATATAATACAGCAAGAAAGATGAATTGCTATAGAACTTCATAAAACCAATCTATGATAAAAATGGTACAATTAAAAATTCATTTTTTTGTATAAAAACATGTGAATAGTGTTGAGCATGCCAGAAATCACCATCGTGGCACAATTTCACGTTTGTGGTCCACGCCCAAGAACCTCTCCCAGCGGAGACACTGCAAACCCCAAGGACGAAGGAAATGAGGTCAAACCATGACACACTCCTGGAGTTTGGTTGAAAGTGGCTCTCATCACTTTTATTCACATTTTATTGATGAAGTATAATTTCATAAAATCAAATCAGAAGACAGTCTATATCTGGTAACTTGCTCTCTAAATAATTATTGATTAAGGGTGTGACAACAAAAGTATTTTCATTTGCTTCATATATATGTAAGAACTGGACAATGAATAAGGATGATTGATGAAGAATTTGGATTATGGTATTGGTGAAGAATATCTGCAACATTTGATATGTAGAGGACCATTATCTCATATGGCACAAAACATATGAAAATATTATTTCAGAACAACTACTAGCTATGTGTTGAAAGAAGTACAGTCAGAATGGTCATTAGAATTGAAAACAATGAGACTTCCTCTCACATACTTTGGACATGTCATTGGGAAAGATTAGTCTATGGCAATGGACATAGTGAGAGTTTGTATCTACTTGACTGGACCAGGATTCTCAGTCGCTTGGCATTTAAGACATAGTCACTTTCCCATGGTGAGAGTTCCTTGTAGGTGTGATCTGCTTCTAATGTAAGTGGAGCTTATGGACTAACTTGGTTGCTTTTTGATATCTCTGGATTCTTCATCTGGCTCGTCTTATCACCTCTGCTTCCTGGGACATGAGGTAGTGGCCTGCTGTACAACTGGCTGGACTTGGAAGCTGCCAGCAGTTTGCCATCTTACCAATTGACTTGGAACCATTTTCCTATGTAGCCAGGAGCCTGTTATATAAGACTTGCCCATCTTGAATTCATCACTGCATGCATTTGGCTCATCCTCAGACTGCTGATTCTTTGGGCTTGAACCAGTGACCTGTTGTATCTTTTGGAAATTCTGGTGGTCATCAGCAGTTTGCCATCTACCTACCCACCTTGCAGTCACACTCCTGTCCTCTGACCTCTTTATCTTGGATTGAATAGCTTCTGAAGCTATGTGAGTCAGAAGACACCTTCAGGTTGTCTTTGGACTTATGGATTTAGAATTTATCTCCCTTTGGATTTATGGATTTGGAACTTGCCTTACAATTATGTAGCCATTTCCTTGAAAATAAATCTCTATATATACACACATACACATAAAAGTTTCACTTGTATTGTTTTGCTAAACATAGGTATCAAGCTTGGTAAAGTAGAATGTCAGGGGGGAATATGGAAACCCTTAATGAAATGGACTGACATAGTGACTGGAACAATGGGTTGTGACATAGGCACAATTCTGAGAATAGCACAGACCAGTGTTTCATTCTGTGATACGCTGGGTCATTATGAAAGAGAACCAACTCAATAATGCTGAAATAACAACAATATAAAATAGTAATTATGAAAAATCTAGACTTCCTTAACTTTTCTAAAGTAGTAATGGAGCTGATATATATATCATACACATAAAATTGAGTGTTGACAGAATTTTATCTATTAGGTAACAATAATAATGAAGGAGCTATAATTATAAAGGCTAAAGCAAATTTGAAAACGCTGACAGGAAAATGACAAAGGGTAGTAGGAAGCTCAACGAACTTTAGTCATGACGTATATGTAATTTAGACATGTAATCTACTATAAAGAAGTGTATCAGGACAAAAATTAATAGTCCATGCACCAGTATGTTATAAATCGCTTCCACATGGATAGTGTAATCCTGTATTCTCTAAAACTTTTACAGACAGGGGCTAGTCACTGATCCTCAGGTCTACCAAAGATTTTCTGTCATTGGTGAAGACGATCAAATTCCACTTCATCAAATTAGAGGCAGTCATTAAATCTTGCCAACCAATATATTACTAATATCAACACATACTCAGTACTCAATAAATGTTTGGAGGAAGATTCTTTATGTTGATGTTTTTTCTATCTTTTCAACTCTTATTTTCCATAGCTTATCAGAAACATGACTAGTTATATTCAAGCTTGACTCCAATTTCTAGAATGACACCTCTTATAAGAGAAAAAGGTTTGCTTTATATAACTGATTAAATAATAAAGCAGAAAAAAAATCACCTATTAGAAAAGATCACCTATTTCCACCACAGGAAATGAATTTTAGTCACCCTCTAACCAAGTACTTCATTTTTGAGTAGCTTTTAAAATCACACATATTTTTATTTATGCTATAATGTGGTGTTCATGAAAGATATTTAATATAGCATGAACTGTGACACAAATAAAATACATCCATTTTGCAGAATTATACACAGAAATCTACTTAGAAGTGAGGATATTAAGACTTCCTCTTGCTTACCTTGAAGAAAAGTTCAGTGCTAGGAAAGGACATTGGGAGACGGTCAGTGGAAACAAGAGGAACCCTCATGAAAGAGATTTAGAATAGCTGGAACAGTATTCCCAAGCAAAGCAAACATTAGGGAGATGATGCAGGACTTAATAATGTTTTCTTGTGTTATATGTAAGGTCACAATGAACCAGGATCAAGTTGACAGCAAGGGGCAGCTCAGTGTTAGATTACAACTTAAATTTAGTGCACTGTTAATATTCACTAGTTTATAAAAGTTCAATAATTCAGTATATGAAAATGAAATAAGTACAATGAAATTAAAAATAAAACTGAGAGATCACAAAAGAAAATGCCAATTAAACACTAAAAATATGTGACCAAAAGGATGTTACCTTTATTTAAACACCTTTTTAGCACATTTCAATTAAAAAAAAAACTATGAGTATGTTTAATCAATTTTTACCAAGGCAACTTTATTGAGAAGGCTGTTTACCTTTCTGCAAAGCCTCATTACCTATAAAAACAAAGAGCGAAGTTGATTAATGTGCTCTAAGTGTGATGTTCAAATTGTAATTTTCATATACGTAAATGGATGTTTCTGCGGGATTCTGTTTGATCATTTACAGAGTGAGCAATGTCCAAATCACTAATCAGCTTCATGTTAGGACAGCAGCTGCGGCAGGTTCTTTTAGAATGCTAATATCTATTAGCGTGTTCCCTGCCCGCAGTCCGAGTGCCTGGTTCAGGGGTGATTTCATCGCTACAGATTAGAGAACAGAATCTGAGTGATTTATTTACCTTGTAAGAATACATTGTGATATAAAGAATTGCAAATAAAAATAAAATTGTCGGGTTTCAAATAGGTAGAATGGTTATAAATAATGCATATTCATATCTCAAGGCATATGACTAGAAACATTTCTATGTAGGTTATTGCTGACTGAATTTTCTGAGACTGACATTAAGAAAGAGCAAAAATGTTCTTAGGAATGGTGAAATGACAGTATGCACATGTTGCAGAACACAATAGAATATTGACTTATTAATTTGTTATTAATGAATATTAATACATACTAAATTAATATTTTAGGTAACGTTGCATATATGAAAGTATTTTGAAAGTATTTTAATAAGTTACAGCAAATAACATTTGGATTCTTAATTACACCACTTGTTTTAAGAAAACACACACACACACACACACAAAATCCTGTATTTACTGGATTTCAGGCATATCGTCTCTAAGATGGCAGCACAATTATTATCCTGTTTACAGATGAGGTTACTGAGATACAGACTACTTGGGCAACCCCTTCAATGATACTGGGTAGAGCTATATTTTAACCCTAGTGGTACTAATGCAGAACCTAGAGTGATAATCGTTTACTAATATTGCATTCATTGAAATAAGGCATATAATTCAAAGAGCTAAGTGGATGAAGACCCTTTTCTACCATGTAGGCAGAATAAAGTTTACATCTAGATTCCTAACATTATGCTACACCATGTTTTATAGAATTGCTTCCATTTCTCATAGTAACTCCCACGTTGCTTGAATAGCAGAATTGCTTTCTGTTAATTTGGAATTTTCATGCTTGGATGATAGTATTAATATTTTGTGCCAGTGTAAATGTTAAGTCTCCATTCCAAAGGTCTAAATTTATTAATGCCCTGCTTCCATGCATAGGTATGAGGAGATAAGATGAATTATACTGTCTGAAAAATTATTTTTGCATAAA
The DNA here is from genome assembly GCF_000313985.2 of Echinops telfairi. Lineage (NCBI taxonomy): Eukaryota > Metazoa > Chordata > Mammalia > Afrosoricida > Tenrecidae > Echinops > Echinops telfairi. The sequence continues at coordinate 27,097,189 of NW_022103908.1, read as the reverse complement.
CTAGGTATATATTTAAAATGTTGATAGAAGCATTTCAATGTTTTCTTTCCACGTTTGAAGCTGACCAGTAATAATAATAGAACCTACATTACTAAAATAATAGTCAACTTTATTTATGTTTTACTTTATACTTTGAATTAGGTAAAGGTTTACAGAGAACATCAGTTTTACGTTCAGCGATCCACACACATTTTACTTAATCTTATTTATTACAATCCTCTCAATGCAACATCACTCATCCTACCCCCTCCCAGTGTTTCTTGTTTCCTCTACTCTTTCTCTCTTTTTGAACTTTGTAATTGGGCAAATTCTGCCCTTTGAGGTAAAATTGTTGATTATTCTAAAGTGTGTGCCTCACTAGTGTTATTTCCCCCCATAGACTTGTCTATGGCTTGGCTAATAATTGAGTCACAGGGGTAAGCTCAATGCATAGTTGATGGCTGACTACAGGTCAAAGTTTCAAGGTTCCATCATTCCTATATGACCAGTAAACATGGCCTCGTTCATGATTTTGAGTTTTGTTACATATATATTTTTTTATTTCCCTTCCTCCCTCATGCCCCATTCCTCACAAACCCTTGACATTTTATAAATTATTATTATTTTTCATGTCTTACACTGACTGAGGTCTCCCTTCATCCACTTTTCTGTTGTCTGTCCCCTTGGGATGGGGTTATATGTAGATCATTGTGATCAGTTCCCTCTTTCTCCCCCCACCTTCCCTTCTGTTATCACTACTCTCAATACTGGTTGTGAGTGGTTCATCTGTCCCAGATGCCCTGTGTTTCTGGATCTTATCTGTACCCATGTACATGCTCTGGTCCAGTCAGTTTTGTTAGGTAGAATTGGGGTCATGATAGTGGGAAGCATTAAGAACTAGAAGAAAGTTGTATGTTTTAACGGAGCTATACTGCACCCTGACTCCATATATTTCTTCTACTGTATTCAGGACCTGCTAATGAATCCCTTTCAGAATTTAGTTTTTCTGAGTCTTGGATAAGAAACTGATATTTATGTGGTGTAGTATTACATAGGACTAATTATTTCAATTGTCATCAATTTCCATCACAATTGTCATGTCTATGGACACGACATAGTTGTAGGAACTCGGGAACTTTTAGGACCCATCTCTACTCACCAAAATGAATATACGCTCTGTCCACTGAATTATGCCAACTGAACTTGAGGAATCCCAAGGCTATTATGGTAAGCTCCCAGGTGCAGCAATCCCCGGCCTCAAGATATTTGGTTATTTCTAAGAAGTTTTTATAACTTTGCCCCCTGTGTCATCCACCGCACTCATGAATATATTTTTTAGCAATGATACTTGGTCATGCACATATCTCTAGCCAGGAAACCTGATATCTTTTGTGATTTTGAGTTTTGTTCCCACGTTTTTCTCCCACTTTATCCAGAACCTTCTAATGTGGTCTTTCATTGAATCACAGTGGTAACAAGGAACCATCTTGTTCTTCTGGTCTCAGGCTGGTGGTGGCTGGAGTGAATACGGTCCATTTGTTCTTTGGACTAATTGTATTCAGGGGTCTTTTATTTTTATTACTCTTTTGTCTCTGGATCATTCTGGTAACAATATGTTAAACATTTCAAAGGCCAAAAGATAGATACAATTTATAGTAATGTTAATTATAGATGGAGCTTAATTTTTTTTTCTTTTAGCCAAATTAAGAATAATGCAATTATAAACATCTCCAGACTTAACTAAGGGATAAAAATTGTTTTCAACAACAAAGTATTACATAAATAAAATGGTGATGTGGCTATTTATTAGCTACTGTCTTACCATCCTTTTACTTGTAACCCTTCTTTTGACTCTTAGTAAGAACTAAACAGTCCTGGGGGTGCCGGGGTAAGCAATGGACTCCTAACTGAAAGGTCCATGGTGCAGGGGCGAAAACAGCACCATTTGGCTTCTTAAAAGATCACCACCTTGGAAGGCTTATGGAGCTGTTCACTGGGAGTTGCAATCAACGTGGAGGAAAGGAGTAACGCCCTATATATTTCATTATTCATTCTTTTTTGAGTATCAATAAAACATTGACCCCCTGTTCACTCCATGAAACCAACCCGGAGGCTATTTCAAAACCGAAAGATTGTCACTTCCCTTGTTGAATCTGCCTCTATAATACTGTTCTCTTATGGAAAGTATGCCTAGAGTCTTTCTCAGGTGCAACTCAGAATGACCTTAAAAGGCTATCATTGCAATGATAACTGAGATTGAAAATATCATCTTCATTGATTCTGCAGAAACACAGGGAAGGAGTACCTTCTACAAAGACAATAGCTGTAAGATGGAGAAGAGTTTTATGGAAAGCAGTCTCTAGTATAGAAAAAAATATCATTTTAAAAGCATAATTCTAACTGGCACACTTCATGCTATGGAAGAAGAGGAGAAGGATGAAGAGAATGAGGAAGAGGGTAAGGAGAAGGAGGAGGAAGGAGGAAGGGAACGATTTTTTTTTAATCCTGGGATGGGGTTGGGGGAAGTCCTTAAGTGAATTTCACAAGCAGGAGTAATATTCTCATTGCTCTCTCTCATCATGTATGACGCATGCACTCTATCATTCAGGTAAAATTTGGTTATTTAATATATGAAAAATTTTAGAAGAAAGGAGATGAATGAGATTGTGATAGTATTTTATAGATAAACCACACTATTGCTAATGTTAGAAAATTTTATGTTCAACTCTTTGACTTCATCATTTCTTCCATGTGCCTTAGCTACTCTATAATTAAAAGTTTCAGAACCCCTTCTGTGATTCACACTGCTCTTTTTTCCTTCTTTCTTATCTTTTCAATGACCTTTTGCTTCCTTCATGTATAAGGTCCTTGCTGTGTTCGCACAGCTTATCAGATATTCTGTCATTTGTGTTCATTGCAGAAAATCAGTTCTTGAGATGTTCTTGAAATTCAGGTGGGAAAACTTGAGATGGTTTAACTTTTCTTCAGACTCAGCCTGAACTGATGAATGAGCAATTGATGGCCTGATCCACTGCCAGCCCCTGGCTTCCTTGTAGTTGCTGATACTGAGCTTCTCCAGCATCTCTTCCCATAGCTGTACTCAGTTTGGTTTCTGCTTATTCCATTCTCAGCAGTCAACATGTGTAGTCCCCTTTAGACTCTTAAAAAAAGACATTTGCTACCACGTCAGTCTTGCAAAGTCTATCAAGCATTATCTAACTTCATTTCTATCACCATGGCCATATTTTCCAACTATCGTTCCTTCCTTCTGTTTTCCAACTTCTGCATTCCAATCACCAATAATTATCAGAGTAACTTGATTGCATGCTTATTTACAGAGAAAAAGAAGTCTTTGGTAGTATTCTTCAGTTTCTTCATGAATGCGGACAGATACAATTCTATCACAGAGAGCTTTATATGTTAAGATTGATCTTGCAATGTCCTTTTGGATGATGAACGCAGTGCTTTTCCTCCTCAGTGTTTCATGACCACCACTTGCTGGGTAGCTGGTCGTTCTGTGGTGTTGGGTGTTGCCGTGATGCTGGAAACTATGTCACCAGTATTTCAAATATCAACAGTCACCCAAAGTGAACAGAATTCAGCGGAATTTACAGACTGAAACAGACTATAAAGAAAAAATAGACTGTTCACTTCTAAAGAATTAGCAATGTAAAACCTTATAGACAGAACTGAAACATTATTATGAGGAGGCAGTCCTACGAAATAAAGAATTTCGCACATCCCAAAGACAATCTAATATTTCATCGCATATTTATTCCATTGAACACCTTGAGTCTAGTTCTTTTAGACTAGAATTGTCCTCCATTTTACATGTAATAACAAGGCATTTGTTTCGTATGCATGCTTAATTCCCTAGGTATGAAAGAACCCTAACGTGAGAAGGAGCTATACATGTTCGGTTAGAAAACATTCCTACAGTTATTTATGATTTCAGAAAATGACCTTCTCGTGACTATACAACTTGTGACATCTGAGTCATTAACATTCTGCTTATATAAATGTACATTTCCATGTTGTCAGATTTGCTTTTTATAATTGTGACTCTTTCATTGTTTCTTCCAGGAAGGTACTTACTGGATATTTGTATATACAGAATATTGTTTTGTTATAAATCACCTTTTCTTCTTGGTATATTTAGAGTACGATGTTATTATTTTTATTAAGATGTATAGATATACTTTATTTATTACTTTTATTTTAGAGGTTATTTTAACTTAATATTGAGTGAAAATATACAATTGACAACCAACGACATACAATTATGTTCTAAAAAGGTGAATTATGAACACATTTTATTCATATTTTAAAAATGGTAGAATAACCAGAATAGGGTAATTTGGGAGATGTTTGATATTATTTTTGATGCTCTTAGAGGGAGAACAATGTAGAACAGACCACTATTATTTCTGCCTTCAATTTACATTCGGCTGTAATATACTGCAATGATCTTATTACAGAAATGGAACTTTAAAAAGACCAGAAAGACAGAGGTAAGATAAAAATCAAAGGGCTGTAGGATACCATGATAAACAGACAGGAAGAGGGACCATTATTAATGATAACAGTATTGAGGAAAAAGAACAAAAATGAAGCTCAGATGCAAAATTGATGGCTTTAAAAGAAACATGTACAGAAACAAAACAAAGAACAACATAAACATTTTCCTGTGGACAGGAGAAGGATGGAGTACATTGAGTCTATATTTTCAAACACAAGGGAGGGGTATTTTAATGAAGAAGAACCGAGTTTATGATATATTCCTCAGAATTCACACATTTATTTCAATCACTAACTCTTGTTTTTCTTTGAAAGACACTGTGGCTGCCCTAAATTAGCTGCAGTAATACATGGGACAAGACACACACCACATTCTCTAACTATATTAAAACTAGAATGCAGCAGCTCGACCAGAAATGTAGTCATCTCATGCATTATGATGATTTATTATCCACTGAGTGAAACTTTTTCCTCTCTTTCAGATATTTTAAAATAAAAGTAAAAATAAGTGGAAGAACGGAAATTGTCTTGAGCCTGATACTGTACTGCTTATTCCTTTTCTTTAGACATTTCCTAACACAAAAAATAGACTCATTTTCCTCAACCATAAATTGTAAGCCC
>NW_022103908.1:27090121-27091888 GCF_000313985.2 Echinops telfairi | reverse complement strand
CTTCAATGCTTCAAGAGTCAATCTAATTATTTTTTCTTCTAATTATTCTAAGAAGCTCTATCCATATTACTTTTACATACTCAGCTTTAATTTGTTCATAAATTATATTACGTATTCATACAAGCACAAATGCTAACATAAAAATTTGCTTCTGCACAAACATAGCTGAGGTTTGTTTTTTTTGTTTTTTTTCATAGCTGAGGTTTATTAAGCATCTGCCTCCACAATAACAAGCTCACTGAATCATTGACTGAATGACTTTGAAAATGCCACAGTTATTGATTTGGTGGTCACCAATACAGTTCAGCAACTAGGTGAATTCACAAATCTCTAACCCATGAGTACTGAGGTTTATTGTAAATAGGAAGTAAAGCGATTGATTGAAATAGAGATAAATTGAAATAGATATATCTATATATCCCATATACCAAAAGCATAGAAAAGAAAGCCACCTTCCATAGAATCAATTCTGACTTATAGTCAATCTGAATAGGATGTTTGAGACTTTAAGTCTTTATGGGAGCAGACAGCCTCATCTTTCTCCTGTAGAACTGTTAGTGGATTTGAACCACTGACTGTGCAGTTAATAGCCCAATGCCTAAGCCACAGCAACACAATAACACCTTATAGATGAATATATAAATTTATATATAAGTATAGATGCATACTATACACTTTGTTATATTATTCCAGTATATGAATAAAGATATTATACTCATTACCTTGAGAATAAGACCGTGAGATGGTTTCCTATTTGGGGGTGTACAAACAAGGATGCAAGGTTATTGTTAAAATTAACTGCCATGCTCTGTGTAAGATTTTGCATAGGTAATAAGTCCAGAATTTAGACTATTGCTGTATCAGAAGATATAAATCTTTCAGTTTTAGTTATTGAACATTTCTCTATAAAACGGTCACATCACTTGAACTCTCATGATCACTTTAACTCTCCCCACCAGTATCTGAAAGTAGAGTTGCATATGCACATCATTGTTAGACATTCTCACATTAAAACAACCCAACTTTGCTAATATAATGAAATTTACATATCTCATTATAATTTAAATTAAGATTTCCTTTACTCCTGATGGGAAAACAGCTTTACTTATGTTTACTAGATACACACATTTCTTTTAAAATCTTCCTCTGAGAATTGCCTTTACTGATTCGTCTGTTTGACTGTCTTTTCATTTATTTATAAATTATATATATTTTTCTCTTTACATATGTGTCAACTCATTTATTTTCAGCCTTTTAAATCACAAGTTTTAGAGGAGAATGTCATCAAAGCAATCTTTTTTTAAGTAGACAAAGATAAACTTGGTTACCTTGGACTATTATTTTCCTTTTCTATTCTTAGTTCTAAAAATGTGTTTCACCTCCAACTCCCAGTGGCCCTCGAGGACAGGGCAGAACTGCCCCTCTGGGTTTCTGATACTGTAACTGCATAGGAGTGCTAAGTCTGATCTTCCGCTCCCAGAGTGGCTAGTGGTTTAGAACTGCTAACCTTGCAGTTAGTAGCCCAACCCACTATAACACTAGAGTTCCTTAAAAATGTGTTTACTCACATGTATTTAATGGATTAATTTATCATTTATAGGCTAGTGAGGTAGTTAAAATTTAGGCCATAGTTTCATAACTGTACTGACGTTGAACAAATTGTGCCAAACTCTTCCTTGTCCTCAAGTTCTGATGATAAATATTGCTTTGACTCCTTATTAAATATAATATTACCTAGCATATGCATATTATTTAATAAAACATGCA
>NW_022103908.1:27087260-27088389 GCF_000313985.2 Echinops telfairi | reverse complement strand
TATCAAACTTATTTAAACGACTACTATCTTTCTTATCAAAGAAATACTGAATTTGAAAAAAGTTATACTGTGATGTGAATGAAAGTTTGCAAAGCAAATTAGTATTCAATTCAACAATCCATACACATTTTGTTTCATGACCGTAATTTCGAGACCCTCATTGTAACCACATGCTTACCACTTCCTCCTTGTAGTTCTCAGGCCCAGTGGTCTTGTCATATAGCTGCCTGCCTTCGAAACGTTTGTCTCTGAGCCAATGCCCTTGTAATCTCCCACGGTTGATTGTTCTAAGAATTGTCTACATCCTTAGTGTTAGCGTACATCTTAAAAGTCTGTCTATTATTTTGCTGAAAGTTGAGCCGTGGAGCTAAAGAAAATCTATCATGGAGACTATTAAAGATAGTCTTTTTTTTCTTTTTTTAGCTAAATCACTTTATTTATTTATTTATTTATTTATTTGTATTGCTTTATCAGGGGTTCATACAACTCATCACAATCCACACCTACATCCATTGTGTAAAGCACATCTGTTCATTCATTGTCCTCATCATGGTCTTTTTTTGTTCCTTTTTCAATTTTGCAGAACAGAATGTAACTAAAGGAATCTTATTCTCTTAGACTCATAAAGGTAAAATGGCACCTAGGACAATAATTAACTCTACTACTAATTGTAGGATGTGTTTACTTCTCTCTCTAATACTTAATGGCTTAATTTGTCATCCTATAGGCCAGTGAGTTTGCCAATTCAACAACTTTTATTTGTACATTGTTGACCTTAATGACATTCTTCATGTTGGGCAAACTTTACCACTATATTGTTCCAAGTTATCTCAACACCACTCACAGAAACTCAGTGGACCCTACACAATAACTTCTTTTTGCTCCTCACTCCCATCCCTGACCTGATAACCACTTATAAGCGGGATTTCTATGTATTTGTCTAAAATCGAGGAACAAAAATGGCATTTACCTCCTATCAAACATTTCAAATCAGTTGTCAAAACAAGAGCTAGAAGAATACATAAACTCTACCCTGAAAATCCTTTTAATATTAAAAATTAAATGATCACTTTTTATGCACAAAACAATTTGGCAACCTAAGACTTTAGAGATGTTCAGAAATGGTTGG
>NW_022103908.1:27084625-27086609 GCF_000313985.2 Echinops telfairi | reverse complement strand
TGAAAATGAAAATGGATTAGCCTTCTGTAAAATATGTAAGGCAAAGAGCCAAAATAAAGAATAGAAGGGGACCATTCTATTGATAATCACACAAATAGAAACATTTTATAGGAGTTTACCATAAAGATGGTGTCTTAATTTCTTAGTGCTGATGCAACAGAAATATACTAATATGGCTTGAAATAATTTATTTTCTTACAGATTTAGAGTCTAGATGTGCTAATTCAGGCCACTGTTTGGATGGAAAACTCTCTCTCTCTCTCTCTCTTTGTTGGCATTGGGGGAAGATCCTTGCCTTTTCCAGCTTCCTCAATTCCTTGCAGTTCCTGGACTTCCTGTCCTCCTTCTTATCAGATAATTCTGTCTTCCCTCTTTATGCTTTTCTTTCTTTGGGTACATTTGATGCTTTATACTGTCAAAGTTTAGGACACAGTCTACACTGATACATGCCTTCATTTATATAGCAAGGTAAACTTTATTTCCAAATAGGACTGTATCCACGGAATAAAGATTAGCATTCCAACACACATATTTTGGAGAGATGCAATTCAATTCATAATGGATGGTCTGCATTAAATGAAAGGAAAATTCATATTTCTGTGACCTCAGAATTCTACTAATACTTTTTTTCATAACTGTAAAATATCCATAAAAATCATGATCCTAAAAGTAATTGGAACCATGCCCCATGAATAAAGGAAATTGATTTAATAATCTAATCATCTCCACCATTCCTTTCACAGCCATAAATATTTTTTCTTTGTTTTAACTTTGTTAGAGGGCTAAGTTGCATGAGACCCAAGCTGCGGTATTTGCAATCGCCCCATATGAATATTAAAATAGAGGAGAAACCAAAAAGAGGAAGACTTTCAAGACACAGGATTGACACAGTAGCTGCAACAATGGTCTCCAACATAAGAACAATTCTGAGGATGGTACAGGACTGGGAACTGTTTTGTTTTGTTGTACAGGAGGTCATTATGAGTGGGAACCTGGCCAGCAACAAGAGAGGTAGGGAGTTTTCAGTGTGAGTATATGCAAATGAGCCTAAGTAAACTCAAGTCTGTAAGCTTCTATATATATATATGTAATTTTCAAAAAGTCCTGGCATATTTCATTTTCCAACTTCATTATTTTTGCCATTTTCACTCAATGTTTGTTCAGTTGATCAATAAATTGACTCCATGCTAACAACTGCTGAAACAAAATACAAATCTCTGGTGCTTTTACTACTATAATTCAATAGAATGATGTTGTGACTAGAGGGGTAGCAATACCCAGCTCTTATAACCACTGAATTAAAAAAATAGCAAAATAGAGCATTTTCTTAAAAATCTGTGAAACGGGTTCCAGTAGTGCATGCTTGATTTATTTTAGCTCTGTGGTCCAAGCTACGTAAAACAACCCTAAGAGCGGAAGACCAGGATCTATTTTCAGAAAGATGGAAAAAAAACCACTCAGAACTTCATCTAGCCTTCTTCCTTGCCTCTTCTCCTTCTAGCATTGAAAACTGAGTGCCCTGCTATCTGCTGTCTTAGCATCTCCTCCTTGGTTTTAATTCAGTTTATTATCTTTTAGGCCATCTTTCTAGATTAGGAACAATGGTCTCTTTTTTCTTCTTGTTCTAATATTTGTATGTCCCTTAGTTTATGAGTGCTTTTGCAAAAGAAATATCGCAAACAGTGGCTTGAAAGTGTATAGAAATGTATTTTCTTTTAGTTTAAGAGGATAGATGTTCTAATTCATCGCACTGGCTGGATGGAGAAGTTCTCTCTGTGTTGGTTGAGAGGAAAGTTCCTTGTCTGGTCCAGCATTGCATAATGCTGTTTGAATCCCTAAAATTGCGTTAGGAGATATAAAATTTGGACACTAGTCAAGGCATGTTTTATTTACATCCCTTACCTCTGCTTCTTCAGTGCTGCCCTCATTCCTACAAATGCGAAAGATGATCAAAAGCATCTCTCCTTGAGAGGAGAAGGCTGAC
>NW_022103908.1:27082008-27083793 GCF_000313985.2 Echinops telfairi | reverse complement strand
AAATCAGATATTATGGCAACATTGTACCAGGGCTGGTTAAAAGGAATTAAATCCTCTAGCATTATTTTCTCCACCTCAGGATAGACTGGGTTCCCTATGCTTTACAGGCAGTATATTCTTTCTAGTCATTATCTCTAGTGAAAATGATAAAAAAAATAATTGAAAATTTATATCATAAAAATATATATTTCACTGTATTTCTTTCACATTAAATCATAAAATATATGTTTTTAAAATGTTCCCAATAAGCCAGCAAGTACTTATATGAAAATTTGTCACATGCAATATTTAACAGATGTCTGCTTTCGGTGTTTCTATTACTAGAGAGAGGCAGCAGTGGTCTGGTAGATAGTGCCTTACACCAGAAGCCAGAAAAACCTAGAATCTTAAGTTCTTGGCTCTTTCCCTGACTATTAAATATCACAAAACAATTCTTGGATCATCTGTGCCTCATTTAATTCACCTTCAAAACACAGGGGGGATGGATTTTCTTCTGTGAATCACTCTATCAGGAAATAGCGTTGTTCACGGTTGACTATCTCAGCTTTAAAATACCAAGTCTGAAATCAGGATGATGGTCAGAAATTTCCCTTCTCATATATGCAGATATTAAAACTTAAAGGGCAAGTCATTCCTGGAAGAATATCAGGACAAACCTTACAGGAATTGATGAATTGGCAGGAGAAACTGAGGTCTGGCAATCCACCCTGAGTTAGAAATTAGCTGCTTGGTTGCATCGAAATACTGGCAGGATTACAAGTATGGGATGATGGAACAACCCACCTAGGTGCTTGCCTGCAGATATGGAACCTGAAACCTAGAAATGTTCTTCCTAAAACAGGGGCTAAGGAATGAATTATTTGTCCTCTAAAATTCCAAGCCTCTCATTCTCCTCTGAAAATTCAAATGCTTTGTCACATACCACCACTATATAAGACTAGAAATTGAAGGATGAACATGTCGAAAATGTTCAATAGGTGTAATGGATTGTGAATAAAAATAAAATAACAATGTTAAGAGCAGGAAAAAGTACAAATGAGTCTGAAAGTATAGTGGAAGTTGAAACAAAACAATATATGAGACCCCTGAGGTCTTATTCCCTGAATGTGGTGCTCAAGGATGTATAACTTGCAGTGATTTTCAAACATTATCTCAGTGGAATCAGCTGGGGTGGAGTGGGAGGGTAGTTAAATGCATGCAGGGAATCTTTTTATAAGGTAATTGAAAATTTGACAATGGATATTGGTAATATTTGCACTACACGATTGATGTAATTTGTGTCACTGGATCAAACACATGGGGTTAAAAAGTTGAATTGGCCAATATTGTGTATGCTATATTTTTGCAACAATTATAATGATAAAAGCAAATATATAGAAGCCTACGCAACACTTCAGGCCAAAGAAATTAGACTTTCTGTTAATAACTCCTAGGTCTAGGTGTTTCAAGATTTGTACAGGGATTCTAAGATTCTAATGAGCATCAAAGATTAGTAGTGAATTATTTAGTGCACCCCAAGCAGCATAATGGTTGGAGAATGCTGCATCAGGATTAGAGGATGACTTATTAACAACTTATAATATACAGATGGCATAACCTTCCTTACTGTAAGTGAGGAAGAATGAAAACATTGCTGATGAAAACCAAGGAGTGCAGCCTTCAGTATAGATTCCAACTCTATGTAAAAATAACTAAAATCCTCATAACTAGACCAGTGGGTAACTTCATGATACATGGAGTAAAAATCAAAGTTCTTAAGGATTTTGTCTTCCTTAGACCCACAAT
>NW_022103908.1:27079096-27080844 GCF_000313985.2 Echinops telfairi | reverse complement strand
TAAAAAAATGACAAATCACTCTGTCTTGGAAAAAGTACAACCAGGGTGCTTTCTTAGAGGAAGGGGTGGCTAGACTTTGTCTTACAAAATTAGGACAGGTCATCAAGAGAAATCAGTCCCTCTGGAGAAGGACATCATGCTTGGCAAATTGGAGGGGCAGCAAAAAAAAGAGGCCCTTCAGGTGATGATTGACAGACAGATTACAACAATGGGCTCAAGCACAGGAACAATTATGCGGACTTCACACAACCAGGCAGCATTTCATTCTGTTGTGCATAAGGTTGCTGTGGGGAACACCTGACTTGACAACAAACACAACTAGTTCTAACAGGTAGAAATGCGTTGGGGACTGTTGGATAAAGTGAGTTGCAAATTCACCTCCTCTTTCCCTTTGTAGTCTAAGCATGTTTCCCTTGGAACTAATCTATAATTTCCAGGTTTGACCTGACCATCAAGGCAAAGAATTGCTTGTTAATCTGCTTGCACAAAAGTAGAGCCAACAGAGTTTACGTACTGGTTCAACTCTGTAGCATATAGGCTTGCCAGGAGTTCAAATGGACCAAATGGCAATGAGTTTGGTGTGAGTTGTTCTTTTTGTAAAGAACCAAAATCTCACAAAACGATTGAAAGCACAATTATTTACACTACCAAGGGAAAGATCCCAATTAGAAACATTTTCTGCATTTTTAAACCTGAAATATGAAAGGACTTAAAATGGAGTTAAGACATTAAAACAAAAAATAAATGAAAAGTATAAACTATATATATTAAGATCAGCTTCATCAAGTTCAAAAAGTGTTTTGTTTTGTTTATTTATTTAATTAAATCATTTTGGGGGAGTTTTTTAAAGATATTATAGCAATCCACAAATCAATTATATCAAGCAAACATACATATCTTGCCATTATCATTTTCAAAACATTATCATCCTATTTGAGCCCTTAATTATCAGATCCTCTCCCTCCCACCCTCATAAGCCCTTAATGCCTGGGTTCTTAAAGGCTTGAAGTTATACAAGTGGGCATCTATCAGGGAAGTAACAAAGCTCACATGGAAAGAAACAGACCAGCCTGTGGATCACGGGGTGTTGACAGGATCAAGTATCAGGCATCAGAAGACCCCAAACAAACAATCCTATCATTTGGAACAAAAGAGGGCTGAGTGTAGACCCAAAGCTCATCTGTGGATAATTGGACATTCCTTCACGGAAGGGTCATATGGATAGGATGATTCAACCAGGGTGCAGTTTCGCACCAATAAACACACAACATTCATCTAGTTCTTTAATGTTTCCTAGCCTCCTCGCTATCATGACTCCAGTTTTCCCTCACAAATACTGCTAGACCAGAGTATATATGTTGGTACAGAAAAGAGCTTTCGACACACGGAAGCCAGGACAGATAAACCTCTCAGAATCAGCAATGGGAATAGTGACACCATGAGGGGACAGGGAGGGGAGGGGAGGGAGAGACAGTTAGCAATGATGGATATATAACCACCCCCCACTTTCCCACACCCAGGGGGATAAACAACAAAAACATGGGTGAAGGGATATAGCAATGGTGTAAGACATAAAGAATTTATATTTTAATATTATGATACTATTCCATAAGTCTCCAACCTTCTTTGACCTGATTTCCCATTTAAATAAAATATTACTCAGCACCCAGCTGGCAATTATTTTTTGTGCTACAGCCCATGATCCAGGATAAAGTAGAGGTATCTGCATTTGCAGCCTCCTTGGATAA
>NW_022103908.1:27077063-27078386 GCF_000313985.2 Echinops telfairi | reverse complement strand
TGGCCCTATGAGAACCGGCAGACTTTGAAAGCCACCAGCACCCAGCCAGGTTCCCAACTATATTCAATTTATGCGACTCTGCACCCACCAACCTGTGATCCTCATGCTCTCAGCATCACTGACCTGCAACAGCATGTGTCTGAAGAGGGACTTATGGACGAGCATCAGGCCTATGCACTTGAGTAGGGCTAGGCTGAGATGCCTTCTTGATATTTAATTATGTTCTATATAAAGTGCTTTCTAATACACACGTGAGTGTAACCGGCTTTGTTTATCTAGACAACCAGGAATCATGGTGAAGAATGACTGTCTCAGGAAGCTCTCTCATGCATTTTTCTGCTAAAATTTTGACTAACTTTCTCAAAATCCTCTCATAAAAAGCAACATTATTGTTCTTTGGTCTCACAGAAAGTCAGTGAACAAATGTCTTTAGCAGCGCCTTAAAATTGCTGCTAGGACATTTGCTCTTGACTGAACTGCATGTGCTTGGCTGGATCATTTACATTTCTTTGTAACCATTGTTTTGATTGTGCTTTATGTTCAGTATTATATTATACTGTTAAAGTCATGGTTCATCTGCTGCTACAATATTCCAAAAACATATTTCAAGATCTTAATCCCACTTGTTTAAATTCCCATTAAAGGTTTGCTTTTGTCTGTGGCTGATATGGATGCAACAGTTTACACACTGGTGAAATTTAGGTTTTGTGTCAATTTGGGTGGGCCTGGGGTCTCAGTGGTTTGAAACTAGTATCTAGCAATTCTCCATGATATAACCTGAAAAAAAAAGTGATCACTTCCATAGTGGGAACATATATTACCACAAATATGCTGAAAAAAGAGTAGGGTGGAATGCAACATTCCTCAGACTACAGCCCTGATATAATCAGTAGCAAGAGGAGGGTGTATCCTGCTTTCCATGTAACAGGATACTGCGGAAAGCCATGCTTGCTTCTTTTTAGATCTGGATTCTGCCTTTGGCTCATCAACCTCTGATTCTTTGTAAGTGAGCCAATGGCCTGCCTTATTGTCTTTCAATCCTGGGAGACTGCAGCAGCCTGATATCTGACTTGACACTCTATTTAGATTCATTTGAGTTGGGGCTTTCAGCCTGGCTTGCTGATCTTGAATACATCTGCCTCTGCATCCAACAGTCTGTGGTCATTTTGCTCAACTGATATCATCAGGCAATGAAGCTACTCCAAAGCCTCCAGCCCAACTCCTGACGCACAAACTCGGAATCTGCCTGGGCTTGCATTGGCCTGCTATTACAATCTGTGAACCATTTTCTTGTTATAATTCTATCGCTCTCATATATATATA
>NW_022103908.1:27074174-27075776 GCF_000313985.2 Echinops telfairi | reverse complement strand
GGTTACCTATCAAAAGCTCCGTTGACAAATCATTTCAAGTGAGCCATCTATTTCTCTATAATTGCCATGTTCGGTTGATGTGGACTCAGGTCTAACTCACAGAGACTGCATGCACAGCACAAGAAGAATCGCACAGTCCCAGGCCATTTCACCATGGCCCGATTACTCCAGACCCCCATTGTCGTCCCCACACATGTAGAGTGCTGTCGGCCTACAGGGCTCGTTTTACAGCCTTGCATTGAACAACATGCTTTGGGGATCCAGAGAGTTTCATTCGCTGATTTTCAAAAGCAGATCATCAGATCTTTCCTCCAAGTTTGTCCTTGAAAAAAGTCACCGTCCTTCAGTCTAGTCAGGCTCATCGTGACCCTACAGGACAGAGTAGAGCCGCCCTTGTGGGTTTCTGAGACTGTAACTTTAAAATGGAGTGGAAAGCATCCTTTTCCTCCAGAGGAGCATCTGGCACTGCAGCCGACAGCCAATGAACGCACATCCGACTACAGCACGGTGACTCCAGTCTGTCTTTTTGTTGTTGTTAGTGCTGTGGAGTCGATCCAGACCTATAGTGATCCTATGTACAACAGAAATAAGCACTGCATGCTCCTGGGCCATCCTTGCCATTGTCCCCCTGCCTGAGGCCATTGTGCATGCCCTGGTGTCAATCCATCTCCTTGAGGACCTTCCTTTTCTTCTGCTGCCCCTCCAGTTTGCCAAGTACAATGTCCTTCTCCATGGACTGGTCTCTCCTCACATTATGTCCAAAGTATGTAAGACACACTCTTTCCATCCTTGTCTCGAAGGAGCACTCTGGCCGTACTGCGTCCTAGACACATCAGTTTGTCCTTTCAGCAGCTCGTGGTACTTTGAATATTCATCTCCAGCTTCAAAATTCAATTGCATCAGTTCTTCTTCAGTCTGTCTTATTCAATATCCAAGTTCACATGCATATGAAGCAATGGAAAGTACCATGGCTAGGGTCTGGGTCACCTTAGTCACAAAGAAACATCCTTGCTTTTGAATACTCTAAAGAGGTCCTGTGCAGTAGATTTCCTCAATGGAACTCATCTTTGGATCTCTTGAATGCAGATTCTGTGAGCTTTGATTATGGATCCAAGTTCATCTGACAAAATCATCGACAACTTCAAAGTTGTTTCTATTTATCATGCTACCTACTGGTCTGGTGTGAGGAGTCTGGTTTTCTTTACCTTGAGTTGGAATCCATGGTGAACGCTGCAATCCTTGATCTTCAAGTATCTCTTCATTCCTGTTCACGTTCAGCAGGAAGGTCATCTACACATTGCAAGTTCTTAATAAGACCTCCTCCAATCTTGATGTCACATTCTTCTTCAAGTTTGTATTTGGATTTGTTTTGACTTTTGTCAGCTACATCCTGAATTTACTTATGTCCTATTGATGGTCTTTTCCATGGCGAGCTTTTGGTCTGATTTTAACTGCTGATGTTGAGCTTCTCTATCGCATCTTCCCACAGATGTACACAATTGGATTTCTGTGTATTCCATCTGGGCAAGTCCCTTATTGTTGAAAAAAATGAATTTACTATGGACCGCTTGTTGGTTTTGCAAAATTCTATCATGCAATCTC
>NW_022103908.1:27059994-27073380 GCF_000313985.2 Echinops telfairi | reverse complement strand
GTTCTGCTGAACCTGGTTCATTTTGATGGGCCTTGCTGACATTTGAAATACCAGTGACAGAGCTCCCAGCATCACAGCAGCACACAAGCCACCACAGTATGGCAAAGTTGGCCTTAGCTCCTCTGAAATCTATCTATCGTGGGGGACACTGCTGGTATTTGGAATTGCAATGGCATAGCTTAGCATCACAGGAACATTTTAAAAATGATGGTCTTTGTAGCTACAAATTCTTAAAACTTGGTCTATTAGTAAATTAGAAATGAGCCCATTCAAAATGCATGTGAACCTTTGTATGAGTGTATGTATTATGAATGCATGTATTAGGTGGTTTACTGCTAAGAAGTTCATCATTATTGTTACTAGTAACAGGCTCAGAGTTTCAAGCCTCTCCATTCTCAGGAGAGGGGATGAAATTCAGAACAGAATCAGAAAAAAAAAAAGAAAAAGCTTTGAACAGGAAGAGTAAATGTATTGAAGGGTCTTTGGGCAAGGCTAGGGCGGGGGAAGGTGTTCAAAAGGCCCTCAGCTACTCTAAAAGATCTGGCAAAATGTAAAGGTGGACTTTACTGTTACCGATGACAGATCTATTACAGGCTGGCTTCCTGACAGGTCTTTTATTGGCTAGTCCTCAGTAAGGTACCTCCTCTTTCTAGAAATCTACACCTCAGCACCCTAGAATCCCAGACTTCATGCTGTACTCTTGTCTCAGACTCCAAAGTCAAGCGTTTACTCAGTCCTTGGGGGGGTAAGTGAACATCTTTACTTTCTTCACTCAGCCACTCGCATCTCCTCACTATCTCTAGTCTCTTCCACTGATAAGAAAATGACTCCTACTCTGTCTTCTTCTTTTGTGCTGGAGAGCTCGGTGCAGACAGGTGTCTCTGTCTCTTCTTTGTGCTACAATTCTTGCCATAATCACCTCTTTTCCCTGGGCCAGCCTCGGACTACTTAGCAGTATTGATTGTACTATAGAGATAGAGAATGTTACAAAATGGTTAATAATATTTTCTATTAAAACTTTAAAATTGCTTTGCATTAAGGTAACGGCGTTGTCTTTGTTTCCTATTGACTTGTCTAAACTTGTGCTATTAGTCAAATATCACCATCCTAAATTATGGAATGTCATAAAATGCAGCAATATATTTACCTGATAAATGTGATTACGAATGTCGGGCCTTACATTTCAGAAGACATGGGAGATATATTTTTTTAGCTTTTCTTTTGTTATAAGTTTTCGTTTCATTTTCTTATTGTCTTCTAGCCCCAAGTTTAACATTTAATATTCTGCTTTGTGACATTGGGGCTCATAAGCTACACATTTTCTTTCCCAGACTCCTTGCCAGTTCACTTTCTGATAATGTCTGTGGACTTGCCGTGTGTTTAAAGAACACATGTGTATGTTCTTGAATCCAGAAGCTTGACTCCAGAACACAGGCTATAGTGGAATTCTTTTTCTGTGTGAGCTGTGATGAAGGGTCTTGGCTCTGCCCAGCTTCTATTCCTCAGCACTCTTCAAGTGAGTAGCACTTAGTTTTCCCATCTGTGCTTGCATGTATACATGATCTATTCTCTTATGTCTCAGAACTAGTTGGCTTAATAGAAATCTAACATAGAATATCACTACCCTAATAAAGAAAACCCTATTTCTAAGTAGAATCACATCCATATTTATAAGGATTAAAATTCACAACAAAATGTCTGGGGTGCTATTCAGTCCATAATGTTCCCCAAGTCTTAACGTGGTGAGTTCCTTCTGAGGTTACTTATACCCATTTTACCTTTACTATCACCATTTTTCTACTTCGGCCTACCAACATATGCGGAACCAATTGTCTGTGTTAAATCCTCTAGGAGAATCATGTCTAGAATAATTTCTCTTTTCCTAATCTGTCCTGTCTAGGGCCTGACTAATCATGTGATTTCTATTTCCATTTCAAAAAGATGTTTTGTTTTGTTTTTTAAATAATTATTTAGCATGAGTAAAGCAAAAATAGTGTGATGTTATCAAAATGTCAAATATATCGCATAGGTCAAAAGCATTCAATTCTACATGGTGCATGAAGAAGATGAAGTTTCATAAAAGGTCGCGATCTGATTTCCTAAAGAAGAGTTTCACTAGAATCCTAATGGAAAACAATAAATGGCAAAGGGTAGAATATTGAGGATAGGTAGAAGGATACACATCAGTACAAGCTATGTAATTATTAGCCCAGTGTAAAATGCAAATGTGAGAACCTTCTTCAAAAACTAAGATTTTAATGTGACAAATCAGAGAATTTAGCTGAGTGTGAGGCACTTCATAGTACGGACCCTTGTATGATGTATGATGTTATATGTCACAGACCCATCAAAATATATGTTTTTACAAGCTTAAATGGCATAAAAATTCAAAACCAAATTCACGATCTTCAAGCCAATTCAAACTCCTAGTGACCCTGTGAGTGGAACTGCCCCTGTGGGTTTCCAAGGTTGTAAATACTTATGGGAGCAGAAAGCCTCATCTTTCAATCATAGAGTGGCTGCTGGGTTTAAACCGCTGGCTCTGGGGTTAGCAACACAACACATAACTCACTGGGCTCTGGAAGGAGAATTACGAAAGTACCTGAGATGGTTATCAAATTCAAGGGACAGAAAAACTTAAATACCGCTCCTAGTGATTTTCTGAAATGTCTAATACAGGAGGTAGCAGACGATGCTCCTGGTCCAAATCTGCCCCGCTACTTTTTTATGGATAGATAAAACTATATTGACTTATAACAAGTTCATTCATTTATGTATATTCAATGACTGTGTTTATGTTGCAACCAGAGATGAATATTTACAAGAGAAAACCCAAAGTCATTATCATCTAAATCATTCACTCTCTAACCCATATATATATATATATATAATAACTCTTTGACTAGTATCATGGACTAGATATTAGGAGAAATTTGTAAATGTTTAATGCTGTCTTGACATTTTTTATCCTTTTTATCAGCAAGTAAGCGAAAGTTTAATTTTCCCACTCTCTTTTTACCATAAATATGTGAAGTTGTATGCCAAGCAGGCCTCTAAATTTTAAATAAGAAAATCATAATCATTAGTTGTTTCTTTTATCCAAATAGGGCAATCTCTAGAGGTCATCAAGCATTCAGATAAGCAATCTCTTGTGTGCCCAGAGGTAAGCATTTCAATACAAAAAAAATTTAGCTAAGACATCTTAAAATGCTACAATATCTTGGAATAATTTTCATTTATGGATTAAAAAAAATACTGTTCTCCTTTGCAAAATTAGGGATGGCATGTTACTTTGCAAGAATATGTACCCCTTCAATAAATGCTGCATTAGCCTGGCAAGCAAAGCCAGTATTTATATTGAGTTTTAGGAAAATTCATCTGAAATAACAGGGCAATTATATAAGAACGGTACCATAAAACAAAGTAAATCTTATTACCAGCAACACAATCCAAAATTACCAACTTTCATTTTAATGACCTCCAGATGCATTACACAATACCTGTTCCTCATTTCAGGAAAATAGGAGTAGAATAAGTATGCACCAGGGAGTTAGCTAGAGAAGTATTCAATTCTTCAAAAATACAATTTCACTTCAAGCATAAGCAGTCAGCAATGAGTGGTGAGTTTAGAACGGAACACATAAAGCTCAGCTAATGTTTTTTATTTGAATGGAGGGAAGTTCCAGTGAGGGCAATTGGACTTGTTCTTTTTGTCTGCCAAGAATTGAGATTTTAACACACATAAAAAACACACACACTCAATACTATTCAGTTTAGTTTTCAACTGTGAATCAGAAATAAAAAATAACAACAGATGGAGAAAATAAAATTGAATTCCTGGTATATTGTAAACAAGCTTAAATACTGTATTCTGTTCCCATGTGGTTTTGTTATTTGGTCTGAAGGACTGAGAGTGACAAATGTGACCACATGACTCACAGTCTGTGGCTGTACGTAGTCACAAAATGCCAAGGTTTTGTTAGAAACCCCATTTATTTTATTTTAGCTTTTAGTTTCTATCTACACATTTCTAACAATATTCGAGATTTCAAATCATAAGCAAAAAACTGTTCAAGGTGTTTTCATCGCCTAAATTCTTTCCTTTCATGAGGTTGTTTAAAGAGCATCCAGTAACTGCAGAATTCAGTGGAGGGCATCTTATAAGACTTGAGAAGATCCATCAACAGGACGCTCCCTTCCCAGCACTAGAAAATGAAACACGAACCTAGGTCTACGTTTCTCAGTTCTGCACCTTGTCGCCATCGCCATGCCTGTTACTTCCTGAATTCAGGTTCCATTTTAACCTTCTCAGAACTCTATCCTGGCACTTCCATCACTAATTTTGTGTTGTTTTCCCACCCAAACTTGGGCCTGTCCTCTATTTTGTGGAGCCATCCATCTGTCAGTGTGTTTTACTTTAGTGGCTAAAATGTGCCTATGATGCTGGCTGCTCTGCCACTGGTATTACAAATCCCTGCAGTGTTATCCATAGTGGCCCGATTTCAGGGGGATTTCCTGATTAAGACAGACTGGTAAGAAAGGAGTAATCATCTATTCCAAAAATTACTCATTGGAACTCAGTAAAGTAGAATATTGTCTTATAGAACCTTAGATGATGAGCCTCTTAGGTTGGAAGGAAGGCACTCAAAATTTAGAATGATCCCCAACAATAGACAGTATCACCCTAGCAATCATGAAGTTCATATGTGAGTTGGCAATGTTTCATTTTAATGTACATGGAACCTCCAGGAGTCCAAGGAGACTCACTGGTGACTAACAACAAAAGGACCTTCTGTTGCAGAACATTTTATATAATCTATAAAAACAGAAATCAAAAGAGATGTTAGTATAATTCCACAAAGAGCATAATTTTATATAACTAGTACCTCACATATAGAAGTAGAATATTCTAGGATGCAGGTGAAGCCCTTTGCTGATTTTATTTTATATTATTGGTCACAACCTCCCAAGGATTCTAAAATCAGAGATTCATTTTGCATAATTTTCATTCATATACTTGGAATCAATCATCCAGAATGGCTATTGTATAGCTTCCATAACTCTCTCAATATTTTGCTTGTGAGATCCATTCACATTGGTATATGAATCTTGATTATATTCATTTTGTACTGAGTTGCCATTGTATTATGAATCAAAATCCTTGCTCTTATTTTCAGATTCCTTCACTGTAGCATTCATATTCCTTTTCAATGGCTATGTAATTGATTCCAAATCATGGCAACCCATTGTGTGTCAGAATATAAATTCACTCAATCAAATTTCACTTTGGCAGAGTAGAGGCCTCTTGGGTTGGCATTTGTTCTTTCAGCTTTTGGAAGATGTTTCCGCATTCTCTCCTCCCCTTCATGGCATCTGCTAATCATTCTGGGAATATTCTTACCTGAGTACCATTGCTTGTGACCAGCTCTTTTTCTCCTGCTGCTCTTAAAATTTTGTCCCTTTACTCAAAGTTGGATAATTTAACTATGATGTGCTTTGGTGAGTTCTTCCTCAGGTGTAGTCTAATTGGTGTCTTATCTGTTTCCTGTATGAATGTCTAATTCTCATTCATTAAGGTGGGCAGTTTGTTTCTAGGAATTCCTTCCCTAATGTACCTGTTGACTTATACATTGTGTCTTGTTCTGGAAGACCAATTATTTGCATACCGTTCTTCTTCATAACAGCTATCATTGATGTCAAGTTTTTTCCACCTCTTGGAGGCTCTTGTTTGATGGTCTTTCTTGTTTGTTGATGTCTGCCTGATTGTCCTGGAGATCACTGAAATTATTCTCCACCACTTCTAGTCTGTTATCTTGTGTTTTGCTTCTGTTACCTCATCCATTAATACTTGTATTTCCCTCTGGTAGGTGGACGTTATCCCCTCTATCATGGACATCATCTCTTCTATCATTGTGTCCTTATTCTGCATTGCTTCCCTCATATCCTGTATTACTCCAAGAGCATTCTGAAGATTTCTTTCTGTGGCAGATGAATGTCTGATTCTTCTATGAGTGTCATTAGGGTTACAACTTCCTCTACTGTTGCATTTTGTTTTTCTTGTTTTCTTGTGAAGGATGTTGAGGTATGTAGCTGTCTGTGTGTCATTTTGTAAGATCTCAGTGCCATGTTCCTGGGAGACTGAGGGGCCCTGAGCTTTTTCTCTGTGTGACTGCTAAGACTGGTTTCTACCAGTGCACTACTGTGATGGTGGGTCGGGATGCTGTATTTGCGTGCCATGACTCAATAGCTGGAGTCAAAGGGGCTTTGGAAGGTGTGCTGCGGCCAAGAACTGTAGGTATGCCACTGGGCTGGGTTGGGGGAAGTCTGCAGCATGGCCACATTCTGGTCTGATCGTCTGGCCACAAATTGCAGTTTTTAAAGACTCTCTGTGGAGCCCAAAACTGAGAGCCAGTTTTTGGCTTGGGCTTTGGCTTTCAACACCTGACTTTTCCTGTTTTGTTATGTGAAAATCCTGTGCTCTGAGGATTAGACTTCTGCCTTCTTGCTATGTTTATATTATGTTAATAGACAAGGAAGAGTTTTCTGGCAGCTTACATTAAAATTTACACTTTTTATAATGGGCTTGTGGGATGCCCTGTTATTGGGGCTGTGCTGTGCTGTCCCACAGGGAAGGGGGACCAGATTAGCTGAGTGGTTTTGGACTGAATGGATCTGAATTCTACTTTGGCTGTACTCCTGTGTCACTCCTGGCTCTTTCCTGCACAGCTATGTCACGGGTAAATATCCCAGGAGCTCTTTGATTGGTGCAAATTAGTAACTAACTATCTATCATTACCCAAACTGGCAGTCCCAGATCTAGGGAGAAAGGGAAAGTGGATGGCCGATGTAGTTATTCTGTTCCTGGCTGGGGCAGGAGGATGCAAAGCCTGAGATTTCAGGAGTGGGGTAGTTAGCAGAGAGGGGAACTCTGGTGTAAGGCCTTGTGGCTAGTTCTCAAAGGCTCTCTGAGAGCCTGTGCTGGTGACCACATTTAGATGGCATCCTGGGGAAATTACGGCACGCTGTGTATCTTGAATCTTGGACATAGGAAGTAGTGGCAGATGCTGCTCCACTGGCTATGGTGAGGGATTATCAGAGCCTGCAGGAAGATGCAGTGAATTTAGAGCATTTCATAGAGAGTTCTCAAATTGCTCCGTGGATGAAAATTGCAGAGGGAGTTCTGAACCACACCCTAGTACACTGAATCTATTTTTAGCACTCAGCTTCCCAGTATTGTCCCCTTTATCTCTTAATTTTCTGATCTAACCACAGGAGAACGGGGCAGGTGATTTTTGCCTAAACACCATCTTCCTTACTTGATTTTAGGCTTCAATAATTTTGATATAGTGGGCTTTGAGTAGTGATGGGATTCAAATAATTTAACAACTCTATTTGTGCCCTAATGACCATTTTAAGTATAAAGAAAGATATGTCAAAAGGTGGTTTATTATTTCATACAGTTAATACTTAAGTAAGAGCAACAAGAGAGGTACAAAAGAGTAGATTGTTATAAGAGAGGAATTTAAAATATTAATGGAAATATACTAAATAATACCTGCCCCCCACATAAAACTATTATTTAAGATATCTCCATATTGTTGCCTAATTTCCTTCCTCACTTGTAATATTATTCACTTTTATCAGAACATCATGGGCCATGGGGTTTATCCTTCACCTTCTTTTTACTGTAGGAATAAGGACCCTTTCCTCTAGAGGTAGGCCAAGTAAACAATGGTCATTGTCCTTGATATATTATTAGAAGCAGGTGGATTCTCTTTTTTGAAAATATTTGTACATTTTTGAAAAACTCATTTCTGCTGCTTCTAAACTTACAGAAATTTTTCTGATGACGTTTTTAGCTCTTTGAGCACATTCAGGAATTGTGCATCTCACTCATAAAATCTTGTGGTCATTTGGGGGTAACACAAAATTAAAATGAATGACAGCATGCCCTCTTTTGGTGCTTTGGGACTTTTTCTCTTTATGTCAGGTTTATTTACTGAAATGACAAACTCGAGAGGATAAAAAATGTAGCCTTTTCTCAAAATTATAATGAGTTTTGTGAAATGAGTAAATAAATATTACAAGCATAGTTCAATCTAATTTTTAATAGCTGAGGACAGAGTACTGCTTTGGGAGGAAAAGTCCACAGAAACTATGCCAAGGTTTTTATTTTTATTTTTCTGTCACTACAATGTACCAGTTTATCGTTTAAAAGCAGCCAGTCCTGCTTGAAATTTTTGTTGCGAGACTTTACCCCTTGTACCAAAGGGAGTTTAATCTGGTGGCATAATTGTTATGCATTGGACTGCTAACTACACGATAGTCAGTTTGAAACCCCGAACAGCTCCATGGCAGACAGACGTTACTGTCAACTCCAGTAACAGTTTCCAGTCTCTGGAATTCATAGGGACAGTGCGGCCCTTTCCTGTAGCGTTGCTGTGGATTGGCATAGACTTGATGACAGTTCTACTTTGTTTTATTGTGTCTTTATGTGTTGGAATCTACTTGATGACAGTTTGAATTTTGAACAGGACATTTTTGGCTTATTAAATAAAACAAATCCAAGCGATTTTACTCATGAAGACTCTTCTCTCTGTTACTTTTGTTGCTTTAAGATTGGTAGATGACCTAGAAGCACACATTCTAAAAGCTTATATGAATCAGGGTTTTTTTTCCTCATTAATTTTCCTGGTACATGAGGACTATATTTCTGTTTTAAGAATTTCACTTAAAATTGTGTCTCTCCTTGTTTCCCATTAGTGAGGAAATTATCCTTCCACAGCAGTAATCCATTTATAAATCACATGGATGACAAAGAAATTATGATTTCTATCTAAGCCATTTCCTATCCTTATCGCATATGAGAAACCCTAGGTCTCCTTAAGGGAAAATAAATCCTGGCTCTTGGATGCTTTCTAAATGCTTTTTAAAGAACCTTGAAATATTAGAATTTTTTAAAAGCCACAGACAAAAAAATAAATTTATTGTTTCTACAGGATTTAAAACTCAGGTTTACAGGGTAAAATGTAATTTAAAGCTTGGGTTGTTTTCTAACGCTTCGTTTTATACTATATTCACCCCAAAATTTGTATCTCTTTTTCTTAACATTTGTATTTGAAACATCTGTGTATGAATGAATGATACTGCCAGAATTCCTATGGACAAAGTTTATTACTGATAACAGTGCTAGTGACTAAGAACTGTGTTGAATTTACAAGCAATGAGATTCTTGGACCTCCAAAAAAATCTCTCCTTTTTGGAGAAAAGGTGATCTGGCCAAGAAAAACAAGAAAATGAGTGATCAAAGTCAGAATCTAATGGTGGTGACTTACAATGGACTATTTTCTGCCCCTTTCTCTCTAAAATTAAAGAGAGATAGAAATAAGCAACACATCATAAAAGAAGATACATAATAAAGGGTAAAGTTGCAATAAGATAACCCAGAAACATTACTTATTATGATTCTTTTTTTTTTTCATTTTATCCTTTGAGATTTTTTTTTACAACTTAGTGAGAGACAAATTATTTCCAGGTTATTACAGCAGAAATGGAAAGAGCAAAAATGTTAATGTTATTCATTATTTTATTTTACTTTTATATCAAAATGCATCTGAGAATAGCAGGGCATATTGTTAACATTATATATTAAATTAAAAAGAGTAAGAAAAGTCTAGATTATTAAAATTCAAATCACATAAAGTTTATCTGGAAAAGAGAGAGAGGAATGTGTGTTATGAGCTTACAGAAGATAGCATGTTGGGAAAGTTAAGTGGGTAAGCAATTTTATTTTAACAAAATACTTGTTTTTCAAGTTTTTTTCATTTTTGTTTCATTTTGCTATTAAAAGCATTACTACATATGCAGTAAAATATGTACATGGAAACCTATTAAATGCTCTGTATAATAGGTGAGGATAGTTTTATTTTAACTAGGGAAGTAGCCTGGGTACTATGAGCATGTTATTGTCACTGTGGTTTCCTGAGCTTATTGCTCGTGCAGATTTCAGAGTATTCTGCTACATTTACTCTTTGACCTATAACGTGGCTTCAGAATGTCTGTTCCAAATTCTCCTGGAATGGCTTCATGTCATGTTTTCCATTTCAAGACATATCCCTGGTGTCCTAGTGCTTCACCAACTACTCAACAATCATCCCCTCTGGGTTCCAATGTTATGCCTTTAGGGCCTAGATTAGGATATCGTAGCTCAGTCTTTTAGGATACACTTCAAGCCACAGTAATGTCAAACTCAGCAAAACCTCCCTTTAGAGGAATATCATAATAGCTAAAACCATAGTTAAAATAAGATCAGTTGACTATTCTTCAATTAATCCAAAGGCGATGCAGGTGAAGTTTCGAGATCCATCTGTAGATTTTCAGACACTAAAAGAAGCACGATTTTACTTAGGTTATGCTTCCTATGCCTGAACATTCAATCATATCCATATTTTGTACTGATGCTTACACGTGTTTTACTTTAATAGAAAAAAATCTAGAGCGGTAAAAAAATAATGATACCATGGCACTGATAAATGAAAGGAGAGAATTCTAGTCCAGATATGATAGATTTGTTATAAATTTTTCAAACCTAATTGTTAAAAGCACAAAGTGTAGAACTCATTCCTCTCAGGTAAATTCAGTGGTCTTACTCTCTCTTCCAACAGTAATTCCAACTTTTTTCTTGTTTAGTATACTACATCAATTAAAGCAAAAGGCAGGTAATTTCATGTCAAGATATCATATATAAGATATTAATATTTAGAAAGAAATATAATCAAAATAGTATGTAAAAGTTTTCTCTTTGAGCAATAACTTTTTTTTAATCAGTGACCATTTTCTGAAAAGAGAAGATGCGATCATGAATGCATTAACCCTTCTCTCTCTTTAATCATCAAGGAAAAACTAAGGAGATATAAATAATAATAGCACGTGTTTATTATTTATGTAATCAATCAAAATAAATCTTATTAGGAGACAGAATAATTACAGGCTCAGTTAAGATTTGGGGGCCTTCAGTTCTAGAGGGATGAGAGAGATCAGTAAAGCAGACAATGTAAAGAACACACTCCACACAAGGATTAACTCTGGGAGATCAACAGCATCATATTTGCCAAGAACAAAGGTAAGAACATAAAGAGGGAGGGGAAGGTGGATGAGGGGGAACCAGAAAAGAAGGAAGAAAATAGGGATAATTCTGACATATCGTAAGGTTACAATAAATATCACACTAAAACATCATTAATTAACTATTGGTTGGGCAAAGTGATTTGCTCTGTAAACTTACACCTAAACTACAATAATTTTTTTTTAAATTTTTGTAGACTTATTTGACTGCAAGAGTAGACAATCAAATCAATCAACACACTATGGTTAAAATATAAAAACCACAACTAAACAAAAACTGAAACACCTTAAACAGTAAAGAACATTATTGGATCACAGTTTGTTCTTCCAAGACAAACTTGAAATGTTTCTAACTCAAATCTTAAATAAAAGAAATCAACAACAAAAAACCTCCATTTCACCAATAGCTAGGATGGTAAAGTTAGAAACAAAATTGTATTGTCCCTAATATGTTCGATTAAGACCTTGAATGAGAACAGTAGGCTAACGTGGGTTATGGATGAAGCGATAGCCCCGTCATAAATACGAGAGCTCTGCTGCTGCTGCTGGGGAGCATTAGACTGCTAACTGAGAGACCAGTGGTGCACACTCACCAGCTGCTTCAAGGGAGAAAGGTAAAACGGTCTGCTCTTGAAAAGATTTACAGCCGCAGAAACCTTGTCCAGAATCAGCATGAGTCAGGGTCAATGTAATGGAAGTGGGTTTAATTATTTGGTTCAACAAATCTATTAAAATTTGAATGCATTTATTTCTGAATATTACTTCATTTGTAAATAGGGTTTTTTTCTGTAATCACTAGATCCTTGAATATGAAAATGGTTGCTCCACTATATGAGATATTCCATGGGAGGAAAATATGGCAGTCTGTTTCTGTAAATATTTAAAGCCTTAGAAACACAAGGCAGCTGGTCTATACTATCCTAGAGTGGAATTATAAGTTGAGAAGATGGCAATGGGTTCTTTTGCTGTCATTTATGTTGAACAATACATCATAGTTTCATAGTGCTGCTATTAATAGAAATGCAACAGATATTGAATTTTTAAAGTTCAGGAAGATATCTGTCCAAATTCAGGGTACTTACACTTGGGCAAGTCTCTCTCTCCCTGTTGGTGCTAGGGGAAGAGCCCTATCTCTTTGAGTGACAGGGTTCTTCATGTGTTAGGCTGATTTGACGAGAGAAACAAATCCACGGACACTCATGTGTAAGAGAGAGCTTTATATCAAAGAGCAATTGTGTACTGAGAAAACATTCCAGCCCATTCTAGATAAAGTCCATAAGTCCAATATTAGCCCATATGGCTGATACTAGTCCATCAATTCCTTTTCAGACTCATGAAGCACAGGCAATGATTCTGAATGCAGAAGATCACAGACCAGTGGGTGGAAAGTCTTGTGGATCCAATGGCGGTGGAAACATCTCAGTGCTTGTGTGGGTTTCCATGTGGCTCCTTCAGCTCTTTGAGTGTGGCTCCTCGACATGAAGGAGAGACAAAGAAAGAAGGTATGTGGCCCTTCTCCAGGGAGAAAGAGAGGAAATTCCAAGACTCCTCATGGGAAAGCCCTGCCGACAAGGAGGCATCATTGTTATCTAACAGGCTAGACTCCACCCCAGTCACTCTAAATACCTTCAAGTTGATACAAGATTATGTAGCTACCACACACAATTCTATGAAGATCTTCATATCACATTTATTTATGAGGGGTGTTTAACAAATTCATGGAAAAATGTATTTCATTCAAACATAATGAAATATTTCCATGCATTTTTGAAACTCCTTCGTATCTTCATTTTTATTCTATACTTAATGTATTATTTTATAAAATAGAAGTGATGAGGTTTATGATACAGCCTATACTCACATGGCCTCATTAACATACCATTATATTGCAATCTGTAAAGAGATTTCACTATATTATACCCACAGAATTGAATATATTGATCAATACTGTCATTTGGGGCTTATCCTTCGGAGAAGCCCACATAATATTTTGGGGGATATTGGGGTGCCCCAATCAATCCATAATATAAGATGATGCTAAGTCAGGTAAGTTCTCAACCAACGGCATGTGACAAGCCCAGAAACACTGAGGGCTACCAGACACTGGCGAATACATGGAAAGATCCTCCTTAGCGTATTAGAGGGGGCAGAGCATACGTGGGCCCATGGCTTGAATTCGGACTTCTGATCCTCAGAACTCAGAAAATTAATTTATTTTTTGTAAACCAACTTCTTTTTTCTATTTTGCTAAGACCCCCCCCC
>NW_022103908.1:27056390-27059405 GCF_000313985.2 Echinops telfairi | reverse complement strand
AGGGTTGCTACGATGAGAAATCAGCACAATGGTAGTGGGATTTTAGTGACTGGAAAGGAGCAGGATTGTCTGTTTAAGGAAAACTGAAAGTTGGTGAGTAGCTATTGTCTAGGGGTATCAGATGAGCTTGTGAAAGGTTGATGAGATGCTTGCTGTCAGCTTTAGCTCTTTGGAGCATTTGATGTATGTCCTGCTAGACAGCATACTGAAAATCAAAACATTCAACTTTGAGTCCCAATTCTAAATCCTGTATATTTTGTGACAGCCAGTCTGGGATGCAAATTCCTTCTATAGGATAATCAACTCAAAGAAACTTCAGTCTGGGATAGGTTTATTGGGCCAACCTAGCCAATAGGAACGTGCGGGCAGAGATAATTCAGGTTGCAATTTGATTGGAGGAAAAGAGAGAAATGGCTCTGCAGGGCCCACCAACAATCTCTCTTGCTCTCTGGTGATCACACCAGAGTGCTGCAGCTTTAGCTAGTTCTCTATCTCAGTGTATGTGCTACACTACCTGCGAGCCAAGCCAACCCATGGATTGTGTTGTTGGAACTTGAGGCTCCTTTGAGACTTTCTTTCCATGCTGCTGGTGTGTACACCATTTGAGCTTGAGGCTGGTGAATCCTGTTACCTTGCGTTGCATAAGTTCAGTATCCCATCTGGGCCTGCTTCACTAAGCTCCCAAGCTATTGACTATTACTGACCCATCCTGCTGTCTGCTGCTTGGGGACAGATTCTACCTGTTTTGCCTGAGGGAAGACTCCGCTCTCTGCTTCCTTGACCTTGGACAGAAGTCCCCTCCATGGGTTGAAGAACTTTCAGTATATTAACCGTTCCACAAAAATGAGCTGATCTAAGCCCTCTGTACTGCGCTGTGAACTAATTATCTGTTATATTCCTTCTTGCTGTATAACCTATCACATATATATATAAATATATATATATATGTTTCTCTAGTGAACCCTGCCTAACACAGCATGCATGAAGTGAAAAAAGCCTATTATTCTATATTTTTAATGTTTTAAAACCTAGTGGTTATGTATAAAGGATATTTAACATGTTATCTGTTAAAGTCATTATGTAGAGTGAGAATAACAAAAATTAAATATTAATTTGAAGATTATAAATTGTATTTACTAAATCTGTTGGGCTTATGTTTCCAAATAGCTTCAGATACATGTATCAGAGAAATACACAGTGAACACAATGCTGATTCCAATCAAGCAGATAAAAACCACTTCTCTTAGCTTCATTACTTGTTCTTACTTCCTTTCTCATGCTCCATCTACAAGTTAGTAATCCAAGACCTAGCTCTCTTGAGTCTATTTTTTCCCATAGAGATAGTTTCTTGAATTTAAAAGATGTTAAAAGGATTAGTGACTAGCAGATGATTCCCTCCTAAAGTTAAAAAAAAAAGGCAGTGTAGTGGGGAGACCCAATGAGACAATCAGAAAATCACTTGAAGACTTGAAAAAAGTAGGCTACAGAGAATACACTAAAGATTAGAGGACCCAGAAATGCAAGAGAATCACAATAAGGATTTTAATTTAGCAAAGACACGCTCATTTCTAAAAGCTTTTGTCCTCTCCATCACTGAGCAAGTTACTACCTAATTGTATTACATTTTCCAAAATAGCTGTCCTAGTGAAGAATAGCATATAGGTTGATCAGCAAAATATTTGGAGCATTTGTTAGGTGTCATTTGCATTGTAAAATCAGTTAATTGATTATATGACAAAAAGGAGAAGATGAAATAATTATTAAATCAATATTAATGAATGAGTGATAGCAACCATTTTTTTCTAGGCCTTCCAAAAAAAAAAAAAAAACCCAAACTCAGTACCATTGAGTCAATTCTGACCCATAGCCACCCAATAGGACAAGATAGACCTGCGGGTCCTGTGGGTGTAGTGGTTGCACATTGGGCTGCTAACCATATGGTGGATAGTTTGAAACCACCAGCCACTCCTTGAGAGAGAGATGAGACGTTTTTACACCTGGAAAGAATTATAGAGTTGAAAACCCATAGGGCGGTTCTCTACTTCCCTATAGGGACACTGAGAATTAGAAAGGATCCGATGGGAGTGAGTTGTTTTGCTTGTTTAGTTGTAGCTGTCTAGGGGAGTGTGTAGGCTGGCTAGGAGTCTCAGAATGCACATCTTGGGGTTAGCAGGCCAAAGCCTAACTACTATGCAGCCAAGCAAACATTTTGTCATAAACATATTCACTTGTGAACACTTGTAATATACAGAAAAATGAATAGTAGTGTCAACTTTTGTTTCCTTGATATGATGCAATTACTAATACTTCCTAAGTACCAACATCTTATTAAATATATTCATATTTCTCTTCCAGTGACTCCATTTCTAAAAAGTACACAATGGTTTAGAACGTGCGTTACTGTTTCTATTGCTCACTGATGTATAAGTCTCTGATTTTGTCAATTTAATTTTAAGCTTCCAGAGGTCAATTCTGTGCCAAAGCACAGCTCTCAGAAAAGGCCCTTCAACCCTTAAACATGTGCTATCTGCTAGGTTCACTGTTACTTGCTGAGATTGTTTCAAATTAAAAGTATATTAACTATATGTAAACAATGTGAACAGGTGTACATGAAATATCTTCTGCCTTCTCACACAGGGTCAGGGGTGTGATCCTCTTAAAGAAAAGTCACAATCACACAGGGTTGTCTATGATAATTCAACTACTTTTCTCTTTAATTAATAATTATCTTCTTTCTATGCATGCTTAATGCCTTTACTTCCAACTAACTACTGTATTATTTATACTGCTTACTCAAAATATGGAGATCTTGTTTCATCTTATCTTTTAAGAGGTGCCTCTGATTAAAAAACTTTGTAGTAATAAAGTAAAAAAGGATTGCAAAAATTGGCAATGTCTGTGTCTTTTCTTCAGTTAAACAACTCAGCATTATTTCCTATAAGGAGCTATTTTTCATTATGACTGTTTTTTCTACTTCCCTACACTGTAAGAAGGTGGAATATATTATACTAGATC
>NW_022103908.1:27053016-27054806 GCF_000313985.2 Echinops telfairi | reverse complement strand
TTGTGATCGCCCTGCATTTGACTTCATTGCATGTGTTTCGTGAGTCCGAAGAGGACTTTATAGATTGGTATCAGACAGATGGGCTAATATGTGACTTAGGCACTTGATCTGGACTGGGCTGGGATCTTTACTCAATGTTCACTAGCTCTGGTATATAAATCTCTTATATACATATGTGTCCATGGATTTGTTTCTCTAGTCTACTCAGACTAACACACACTAGCCACTGTGTTTTTTTTTTTTATTTATAGTTTTTCTTTGTTTGGTTTTTCTTTTTACTATAGTTAGTAGATAAAATAAAACATTATTTTATTATGCAGGATTTTCATTAATATAACCTCTATTTTATACTCATCTGCTTGTCTGGTTTTTGCTTGCACCAAGTTATCTTTGTGAAAAACTAGACCAATATTGTCACCTTGTTATCTATGGAAACATAAAGGATTGTAACAAGACTCTTAAGAAGTCAGTCATTAGTTATTAAGCCGAACTTTATTTTTATTATAAAGAGGAGGATTTGCATTGGGAGCTTGCATTGCCAGCCACTCCCTCCACCCCAAAGATTTCAGCACATGGAGTTGGCTACAGCTATCTATCCCATTGCTTATCTCACTCTCATGAGTCTGTGCAATTGTGTGCCATGTAATTAATTTTGTAAAGAGATTTTTATAACTGGCTCTACAGTTCACAGTGCTGAAGCCTGGAAGTTCAAATTTATGGTGGCAGCAGGGCCATGATCTTTCAAATGGCGCTGAGCGGTGGGAGATCCTTTCTTATTTCTCTTTGGTAGTCCTAGCCATATCTTGGCTTGAGGCAGCATCAGCCCTAACCTTTGCTTCCATCTTCTTAGGAACAGCTTCCTCTGTCTTTGTGTCTATTCTATGTTTATAAGGATACTTTTGGGGGAACAAAATGCCTCTATGCTTTGCTGCCTAAGTACCCGCATTGGCCAGAACATTCTCAAATAAAGAGGCTGACAACAGGGTTGTCTTCTCTTTCTAGGCTTCTTCTTTTCTGAGAATCCTTTGCTCTGTCTGGGGCACACAGCAACTTTTCTGTCTCTTGAAAAATTGAAATGTGATCAATTCTACATGTGAGCACCAAAAATATGCTTATCTTCATGCTTAATAAAGAGGTTCTGTGTTAGGCCGGGTGCATAGAGAAATAAACCCAGTGATACTCATATATGTATAAGAAAGCTTTGTATCAAGAAGTAATTGTATACCAAGAAAGCATCCGACTGAATTCCATCAGTCCCATACTAGTCCATAAGCCCCTCTTCAGACTCACACAGCCAATTACAGTGACGTAGAATTCAGGACTATCCCAAGCCAGTGGATGCAGAATCATGTGGATCCACGGGCAGTGGAAATATACCAGGGCTCTGGCAGTTCTCAGGGTCAGTGCTGAGAGTCTTAGCAGGTCAGAAGGCAGAGAGTGAGAAGGAGGTCCCCAGCAACCTCTGTATGAAAATGCCACAACCCAAGGACACAGCATCAGGTTGTCACCTGATTGACAGGTTAGCCTCCACCCCTAGCCAGGAGTGACTATTGACATAAAATCATCTACTTACCACAGGTACCAAAGTAGACGGAGGGAAGGGGTTGAGGGAGGGTAATCTCTATATACTTAATAATGTTGCTGTTAAAATGTGCTGTCAAGTTTACTTTAACTCAGAGCAATCCTACAGGACATCATAGAACTACCTTACAAAATTTACTAAGCTGAAATCATTACAGGAGTGAACTGTCAAGCCTTTTCCCCCAGAATCCCTAGTGCGTTAGAAATGA
>NW_022103908.1:27048712-27052608 GCF_000313985.2 Echinops telfairi | reverse complement strand
AACGCAAGCAATGATGCTGAATGCAGAATGGTCACAGGTCAGTGGGTAGAAAGTCTTGGATCTAGTGGTGTTGTAAGCATCTCAACATGAGCAGGGGCCTCTATGTGACTACTCTAGTTCCCAGGTCTGCATCAGGATAGGTCTTTGTGGCTTCTCCTCAGAGATGTCTCGCAAGAAGTGAGCAGAGAAAGAAAGTGTCTCCCACCTTCAAGGAGGAAAATCAGGATTTCCCAGAATTCTCAGGAGAAGGTCATGCTGTGACCCATAGAGGCCTCATTGGTTATGACCCGATTGATACATTACACTCCACCCCTTCATTCTTACTCTTCTCAAGTCCCAAATTGACATCAGATTATGTAACTACCACAATGGCTGATAGCACCTTCCTTGGTTTTTCCTTCACCTCTTCTATGTCATCAAATTGCTGTCCTTCCATGTCCGTCTTCATTTGCAGAAACAAAAAAAAAGTCACAAGGAGTGGGGTCAGGTGAGTAAAATGCGTGGAGCAAGAGAGGCATGCTGTTATTTGCTAAAAGCTGGCACACTGAGATGGCTGTGTGAGCAGGCACAGTATTGTGGTGGCAAAACTAGTCCCCCATCTGCCACAAGCCAGGCCTTCCTTTTCACACACTGTTATGCAATCTTTTCAGAACCTGTAAATAGAAAGCATGATTAACAGTCTGGCCTTTTGGAATGAACTCCAAATGCACTACTGAGTGACATTTTCACCCATTCAGGCAATTGACCGATGTCCAGAACAAAGTTTGATATCTCACCAAGGTTGACATTTCACCTTTTTTTGAAAAAAGAAAATTACTCATTGTACACTTGAGTTTTTCCCATAGTACTGTCCTTGTAAGGTGTGTTCAACATCACAATAGTTTCTTTGGTATTTCTCCCAAGCAGGAAAGAAAATTTCACAGCTACACACTGTTCTCTGAAACCAGCCATCACAAAAACGAACTTCAAGCAAAACTGCTTTTATGAAAAAATTCACTATGACCAGAGAGAATTCCCAGGTGATGCCACTGGGTGCACTAACTCAGAGCAAGTTGCTTGATGTTTCCCTAGCAGGAAAAAATGTGTATTATGAAAGCTCTGCTCTGCATGACACAATTCTGGTTTTGGGTTTTTTGGGGGGGTTTTTTTGTGGATAACCCCTCATATATACAGAAGAAAGAATCATTTCTGTGTTCTAGAACCATTCTCATGACATTCACCAATAGGACAATGCAAATTGCCTATGAATTATAGCTTCATTTATATGTGCTCAATATACATTTTGTGGAACTTTAGGAAGAAGAGAGAGAGTCTTGACTGGTGTAACAATTTGGCCATATTGTCAAATCACTCTAAATATAAATGATATATTTTGTACATAAGTTTACTAATGATTCTGAAACAAAGGGAATAATAAGACAGGCTAAACTGAGTTTTGATACTGTAGTGCAGAGAAATACTACACTTAAGTTTCTTCGATCTCTATATTTATAATTCCCACCAAATGAATGGGTGGAGCCACACAATTATAGGGTGTGAAACACACATGTAGGAGATTTATACATTTTGCCTTTCCACTGGAATTAGTCATTCCAGAACTGGGAAAAGAGAATCGGGTGACTCTTGAGTCACAGCAGTAAACCCACGAGATTCCTGTATGAGGTGACTGAGGCAGCAGAAGCCTCAGCACAGAAACTATGGGAGAGAACAGCAAAGGTAAAGTGCGGAGAACCCGAGGTAGCAGGCTTACTGGCAGACAGGCTCCCTGGCCCAAAGAGGCAGCATGCAAGGGACCATGTGGCCAAGAGTCTGAGGATCAGAGAGCGCCTTGGTGACTGGTTGAGAAGTGTTGCTTCTGTGGACAAAAGAATTGTATCTGTAATATTTTCTGAACCTGTCTTGTGGTAACCTGTGAACTCCCCAAATAAATTCCCACACTTGTGACTATTTTCTGGGCGTTCTTTGTGGCCATGGCAAAGAAAGATCAAATCCAAACAAAGAAGTAGCGTGCCCTGGGAGGGACGATTGGTGTCTGCCTATGGATGGCCTCTGCCTTGTGACAATTGGCTTCAGAGTGTCATGGAGTTGGACTCTCCTTTTCTCTACCGAGGCTGAGGGGGGTCAGAGGTGGTCCCCCACACCATTTCTTCAGGTTCTGTCAATGTGGTGGTGGTGGTGGGTCCATTTGAGTGGATTTTGACCCACGGTGATACCAGGTGACAGTGTAGAATTGCCTCATAGGGTCTTCCAGTTTTCAAGGTTGCAATCCTTACAGGAGCACATTGTCAGGCCTTTCTTCTGAGGTCACGGGGTGATTTTAAACCACTCGGCTTCCAACCTTGCAATTAGAAGCTGAGCGCTATTCTTTCTGCTTCCAGAATCCCTTTACACCATCCATGTACTTGACCAAATGTAAGTTTCTTCTTCTTATACTTTCTGAATCAGATTTTACATGTGAGCTCTTTTGATATACCATTATCATGGCATATTAGACATTTTCCAGTAAGTATTCTCTATAAATAGCCACAAAATTGGACTCAAATAAACAATTGGCCATGGAAATGGTGCAAGGCCAGGCAATGCCTTGTTCAGGTATATTTAAGACCACATGAGTCAGAACCAAATTAACAGCTGCTAACAGCAACATTTTCTATAAATTCATAAACTTAAGATTCCTTTATAATAAGCATCACAGAGAGACTAATTATATTCTGATAAAAGCATTTCCAAGGTACAAAATCTCCATTATGCATCTGTATATTCCAATGATATTCCTGCTGATAAATATGGCATTGTTATTAAATGTGAGGTTTGGTCACAAGGAAATTTGGCCAGGTCAGCTTTCTTTTGCAAGTGTCCCTGAAAAGGAAGAAAACGGGTTACAGTCCTGTGGTTAATCTGGTATTTCCAACTGGCATTGTTGGCAAATCAGTCGCAGGTTCAAATGATTGAATTTGAAATGTTACCTAAACATGTCAAGTATAACAAACTTCAAAAATACTTCTTATATAGAAATAACCCCTTTCATAGATACTTTTCTATCAACTAAGAGTTTATGAAACTGAAAATCTCATCAAACTTATTATTATATGAACAGTAATTATAATAACATAGTTATATGTAATAGCATAAGAAGGACAGAAAGAAAAATAGCAACAAGCAAAATAAATAATGTCATTGACCTCCAGATTTAAAATAGCACTGACTTTGTAGTTTAATTGTACCAGGAGTTACCTAAAACCAACATGTACAAACAAAATCGTAGACTTAAGTGTTTTCTCTCATATAATTTCCCGATAAAGAATTTCATCTCTGAAACCTGAAAAGACTTTTTAGGTGAGGTAATTTTAATTTTGCTACAAATGAAACTGCTTCAGACTATAGAAGGGAAACTACCAAGTCAAGAATGATATTAAGCATTTCCAGGTATTTGTAATTATAGCAATCTTTTTTTGGAAGCACAGGCTGACTGTCAAAATCCTTGAGGTGTTGGCCCTCATCCTCATCTGACCCTCCGGATGGCTGATGTCTGAAACATATATGAACCATGAGTTAAAGGACGTGCCATCTTGAAAAGTCATTAATCCTATGACCATTAAATTATAACCTCCTCTCTGGGGGGATGGGCAGCAGAGGGGTAGGTAAAGGGAGGTGCTGGGCAGTGTAATATAAGATATAATAATAATTTATAAATTATCAAGGGTGCATGGGGGAGGGAGGCAGGGGAAAAAATGAGGAACTGATACCAAGGGCTCAAGTAGAAAGCAAATGTTTTGAGAATGATGATGGCAATAAATGTACAAATGTGCTTGACACAATGGGTGTATGTATGGGTTGTGATAGAGTTGTATGAGCCTCCAATAAAATGATTAAAAAAAATAAGTACATGGGGACCT
>NW_022103908.1:27044764-27048612 GCF_000313985.2 Echinops telfairi | reverse complement strand
AGACGCCGGGCAGTGTAATATAAGATATAATAATAATTTATAAATTATCAAGGGTGCATGGGGGAGGGGGGCAGGGGAAGGGAGGGGGAGGGGGGGAAAAGGAAAATGAACTGATTCCGGGAACCCAAGAGGCAAGCAAATTTTGGGAATGATGAGGCAACAAATGTATAGATGTGCTTTACACAATTGATCTATGTATTGTGATGAATTGTATGAACCCCAATAAATTGATTAAAAAAATAATAAAACACACACACA
Organism: Echinops telfairi; assembly: GCF_000313985.2. Taxonomy (NCBI): domain Eukaryota; kingdom Metazoa; phylum Chordata; class Mammalia; order Afrosoricida; family Tenrecidae; genus Echinops; species Echinops telfairi. The sequence continues at coordinate 27,048,354 of NW_022103908.1, read as the reverse complement.
CATACACACACACACAAATTATAGGTTGTTCTAAGCATAGTCTTCTAAATTTGACCAGTTGTGTTTCATGCATCTGTATTCCAACCGTGTAGTAATTACTAACTTGTTTGTGTGCATATATATGTATGTATACACAAACCTATCCAGAAGTCCCCAGATACATGTAAAGGTACTAGGAAATGCAATTGAAATAGATAATTTTACAGCATTAATAAATGTATAAAGTACACATCATCAAATTACATAGATGAGTTTGCTTAAATTCGTTTATGGAAATATGTATATGTGAAGTCTGTATGTTGAGATATGCTTTTTTTAAACACATAAATTCAATTAAAGGGCATTTCATTTCATCAAAACCTGCCTAATAAAAAATATTTGTTCTTAAAGTAAGTCACCGAGTGACAATTTTATTATATTTTCAGCATAAATCCCTTAAAGTAACACTCTGTGCAGAGCATTGTGTAAAGAATAAAATTCTAATTTTCTCATGTAAGTCCATTAAAAATTTATAATTTTGTCACTCTATACAGAGAGCTAGTAAACACTATGAATTACTAAACAAAGCATGTTACAGTTGTGGCATGTAGTAGTTTATCATCCATTAAGGTTGTTGTGTTAATTAGTTAAACTTGTATTTTCTTCCTCCTACAATTTTACTGGCTATTTTATTAGCATTTATAATTTTCATAATGCATTACAACTGAGTTGTTCTTGTGGTTAGGTGTCGTCAAGTCGATTCGGACCTACAGAGACCCTACACACAGCAGAGCAAACACTGCCTGGTCCTGAGCCAGCCTTGCCCTTGTTCCCATACCGGACCCCACTGCTGCAGCCGCCACGTCAGTCCATCTGGTTGAGGGCCTTGCTCTTTTGTGCTGCCTCTCCACTTTATAGCAAGCATGGTGTTTTCCTCTAGACACTGGTTTCTCCTGCAATATTACCAAAGTATCTAAGACGAAGTCCTGCCATCCTTGCCTCTACAGAGAACTCTGGCTGTTCTTCCCAAACAGATCCATTTCCCCTTTTAGCAGTCCATAATACTTTCAATATTCTTTTCCAGAACATCATTCAAATTCATTGGTTCATCTTCAGTCTTCCTTGTTCAATATGTACATACATTGTATACATATATAGTGAATTAATGAATGAATACACATTTACTTAGAATGCAGTTTTAAATAAAAGTGAGTGATAAAAATTGTTCAGATATTTGTACAAAGAACATGATTTCATGATATGGAAACAACCTAGTCCTATCACAGAATTGGTACGCTTTCACAAAGACAGGCATGTGTTCTTTAATACTGTAGAAAAGTTCCATGAGAACTCTTCCTTATTGCCTGGCAGTAGGCCACAAATTATCCAACCTCAGATACTTTCTTTCATAACTGTTACTGGCTATTTGTTTGAATAACATACTCTATGTTAGATGGGATAGATTGACAAGTGGGTCAAAAATATAATACTTTTTGGATAAAAAAATGGTCTTTCCAATAAAAAGAAAACTGGAGATCCTGCCTGAGACTTTTGTAGGACCAATTTACTGTAATGATTTATTTCACCTTAAATATAAAAACAAAAACAAAAAAAATCCTGAACTCTTAAAAATCCAAACAATTAGAATTTGAATGTTAACATTTTTATTGGTTATTTTCAAATCTAATTTCACCATCAGATTTGAAGCAAACATAAGCTCTTACATAAAAATGGCAGCCTATTTATTGTCCCCCACTTATTTGTCTATTTGTTGGATTTTGGTGATTTGTCTGCTGCAGTGATTCTTGAAACTATGCTACCGATATTTCAAATACCAGCCAGGTCATACATGGATGACAAGTTTCAGTGAAGCTCCTAGACTAATGCAGAGCAGGAAGAGTGAAATGGTAGCCTATTCCTGAAAAATCACTACTGAAAACATTATGAATAGCCGTGAAACACTGTCTAATAAACTGCCACAAGGTGACCACCTCAGTTTGGAAGGCACTCCAAATATGGCTGGAGAGGAAGTGTAGCCTCAAAGTAGAATCGATCTCAATTACACAAATAAAGACAAATGTTCAGAATCTTCATTGGCTGATGTGGCACGATTCAAAATGAGAAGGAATAGCTAACAACATTCATTTATATTGTGAATATGAAATATATGAAATATGAATCTGGGAAAATTGCAAGTCATCAAAAATGAAAATGAATGGATAAAGTTCCTTCACTTTAGTGAGCTGAAAACTGGATGGGTATGGCCCATTTTGAGCCAGCCAATCTTACGGTCTACTGTCCTGGCTATGACCAATTGAAGCGGTATGGCACCACGTTCATCATTAAAAAAAGTCACGCTCTATCCTGAACTGCAATGCTGTCAGCAATGGGATGATACACATATGCCCACAGGGAAGACCAGTTAATAGGCCTATTGTTAAAATTTACACACCAATCATTAATGCCAAAGTTGAGGAAATGTATTACAATTTATGCAGACTGAAATAGACCAAAACTGCAATCAAGCTGTCTTGCTAATTCCTGCTGCTTGGAATGGGCATGTTGGAAACAAGTAGGGATTAGCAGTTGGATAAAAATTGGCCTTTCTAATAGAAGGGAAACTGGAGATCCTATCTGAAAAGTTTGCCAGACCAATAATTTATGCACTGCGAATACCATTTTTCAACAACATAAATGGCAACTACTCTTGTGGAGCTCATTGGATGCGATACACAAGAATTAAGTCGACTATATCTGTGGAAAGAGAAGATGGTGAAGTTCAATATCAAAGGTCAAAACAAGGCCACTCTGGAGCAGACCATCGATTGCTCATGTGCAAACTCAACTCCAGCTGAAGGAAATGAAACCCTATCCAGGAAGAGCTCCCCTTAGTATACCCGCCAGCATTAGCAGACCATCTCAAGAGAAAACTGGATACATCACATATTAATGATCAAGGACATCCAAGATAGCAGGATACACGGGAAAAGCACAGGTCATTAAAAGAGAGATGGGGTGGGGGTAGGGTGGTGGTGGAAGGAAGACAAAAATGGAAGTCCTAAAACACACTGAAACCTGCTCTTGAACATCGCAGTGATGATGAAGTAAAATAACTGAAAAGATTTCTAAGTGCATCTCTAGAAAATGAAACAAAGTATTAAAATATAATGTGAAAAGACCTAGAGTTAATTTTTTTAAAAAGAAGAACCCCATCATCAAGCTAAAAGAACAGCACCACCAACAAGAAGTCAAGCTTGTGCTGCTTTGCAACCTTGGAGGATGCTGACGGCAAAGTTCTCCCACTCCTCTGTCAATCTGTGACACGGTGGTAGCTTGCCTGTTACTGTCATACTGGACACTGTGCCACCAGTACTTGAAATCACAGCAGAGTCACCCACGATGGACAGTCTGTGGGGGAGCTTTCAGAATAAGGCATATTGTCAGAAGAAGAAGCAGTCCACTTCTGGCATACTCACTACGGGAAACCTTTTCTTATTTTTTAATCATTATATTAGGGGCTCATACAACTCTTATCACAATCCATACATACATCAATTGTGTAAAGCGCATTTGTACATTCATTGCCCTCATCATTCTCAAAACATGTCCTC
>NW_022103908.1:27036452-27043666 GCF_000313985.2 Echinops telfairi | reverse complement strand
CCTGTGTGATCACGAGATGTTGAATGGATCACTGAAGACAAATGGGTGCATAAGCAAATGTGGAAACCTTTTCATCAGCACTGTTCAGAGTAAGGCAATAGTGCCAAGTCTCAAATCAGGAAAGGTGTGTGCCAGCCTGCATGCCAAGCAAATAATCTGAGAATGGGAAGAACTATATGAAGAGTATGTGTCCTGGAGGAATGCTGAATTACGGCCTGGATGAGGCAGAGGACAATTTTACAGACTGAAAGCGAAGAGAACTTGAAGTCCTCGCTGACAGATTGAAGACGGTAGCCGTGGAGGATATATCAACATAAAGAAAATAAGTGTCTTCATAACATGTTCAATAAGAAAACTCATGATCAAGGTAGAAAAGACTGACATCATTAGTCAAGAATCTCATTTTACTTAGATTCACATTCAATGCTTATGGGAAGAAGCAACCGTTAACAAATCAAATGACATATTACATTTAGCATATCTGGTACAAAAGACCTCTCTAAAGTGTCCAAAGCAAAGAATTCACTTTAAGAACTAAAGTGCACTTTCTTAAAAGATTAGCACTAGGATTGTAGCGTTTATATACAATACTGAATACATGATGGATTGTTAGAAGAATAATTAGTACACAAAGGTCAGAAGAAGTCTAGCCAGACTGCCCCTTTGAAGTGAGGATGGTGAGACTTGGTCTTCAGCATCTTGGGTACATCATCAGCAAAGTTTAGTTCCTGAAGAAGGGAAGGGTATCCTGTTTGGTCAATAGAGTCAGGGGAAAATGAGGAAGACAATCAAGGAGATTGATTTACACCATGTTTGTAACAATGGGCTCAAGTAGGAAAAACTGGAATTTTTCTAGGAACGGTTTGAAGCGCCCTCCTAGGATCATTCGTGAGGTCAGCACAGTACCAAGCAGTGTTTTATGAGGTGGTTGTGAGTTTAAATGGACGTCAGAGCATTCTAGAAAAGTAAGAACACACCACCATCATATTTTAAACTTAATGAAACACATCAAGGTTGCTGTGTACAGTAGTTTGCAGCAGATGACAGAGGAAGTTTAACCATTACTGAACCTTGTGCTCCCTGTCAGTCTAGAGTGAATACCATTAAATAAAAATGCTTTTGAATATATGACTCTAGTAGCATTTTATCATACTTTGATTTCAAAATGGTCATATAAAGTAAACAGATATTCCAAAAGTCTTGGAAATGCAATTGTTTCTCCAATGCTAGACCTTTTATTTTGCTAGCCACCTCATTTAAACATTGTCATCAAGGGCAGAAAATTATATGCCAGGCACATTCTTCATTTCATTTTTTGAGATTAATAATCTTGGCTACACAATATTGGACACTATGTGATAGTAACTACTCTTTACATGTCATATTTTATTTTCATAACAAAATCATAAAGAATCATGATCTCTGTTACACACGTTCAAAGAGTGAGCCTTTGGAGACTTTACACTATTTGTCACAGTTCACAGCTACTAAGTGGCTGGAGCAGAGTTCTCATGCATATCCAGATATGTCTGTGCTTCTAGCTCCCCACTCTACTGCCTCTGGTCTCTTCCCAGGGTTCCTATATTCTTTCTAACACCAATAAGAAAGTCAAACGGCATAGAAATACCAAGAGAAAACCCTACAGGTGGTGAAGATTTTTGCCCTTCTGGCATGCATCGACGATTCTTACTCCTGTTTCACAAGGTACTTACCACCCTACCTCCCCCAAACTCTTCAATTTTCAACTAAATTCTGGAATCATGGCAACTGCATTGTGTCAGAGTGGAATGACATTGAAGATGATTATAATGGAATGATTTTTTTAAAGAGTTAGCCATGTCTTTCTTGAGGAGCACTTGTGGGTGGACTCCTACCTCCAACTTCTCTGATAACACTTGGAGCCTTGCAGCCATTTGTTCCACCTAGTGACTGCTCTGAAGAAGAAAAACATATTTTCCAATATTCTTAAAGGGAATGAGGGCTGAGCATTACAAAGTAAAATAAAAATATCAACATTTTACACTTGCTACCAAACAACATATGCGTCCCTCTGTTGACATATCAGTGTTTCATTCCTCCACCTTCACCTTAAACATGAAGATTGTCACATCAACTTGTCCAGAGAGCCAAAGGTAAGGGAGATTCTTCTTTGTCCACTTGAGCTAGTCCAGTCTTAGGAAAACATCTCCCACATGTAAAAGTACTGATCTGTTTAGACCACTCACCTATATCGTTCTTTCTGAACTGTCCCCAATTTTAACAGTTTGTGATAGTGTGTCCTAGGCACTTGGGAATTGGGTCTAAGAGAGCACGAATTATGTCATTAGCACATCTTGTTTAAATTATTAACAATGGTGTTTAATTCTATCCCAGAAGCTATATAAAACTTTATAGTGTTGACGGTGATTAAATTGAGTGGCTTACTTATTGACACTGTTAATGCTGATAGTTATGAAAAAATCCAATTGATAAATTTTATTTAGTTTATAATTCCTATGAGAAATTTTAAATTGACAACATAGGGATTCTTCATATCCTCACTTCTTGACATCTAGTAGAAGAAAAGGCAGTGAAAAATCTGATTCCTACAACTCAATGTACTTGAACTCTAACCTGTAGGTAATACCTTATTTAGTTTCTATGTCCGCTGTTCATTTATCTCCTTGCTGTGACTGCCAAAAGAATTGGCAATTAGTGTCAATCGTAAAGGTAGTTTGGGAATGTGGGCATCTGACCAGTAAAAGAAGCAATAACACCATGAACACATTTTGTATAAAATAGTAACAAAACACAAAAGTTGTCATTAATAAAAATTTATCAACATGTAATATTGTAACATGTAAAATTCCCTGACCTTTCTATAAAAATCAGACCATATTAATTAATTTCTTAAAATCAGACCATATTAATTAATTTCTCAAAAATGAAAATAGCATATGGTTACATGATGGTTTTCTAATTCTTATGTCAAATCGATAATATCGCCATTATATTTTTTCTCAGTTTCCAAATTATCTCAAGCACCTTGACTACTACTACCTAGAAAAAGAATCAGTAACTAGTAGACTTCTGAATGATCACTTCACATTATCTTCTCTGTATTCTACAATTGCACGGGTGAATTTAAAATGGGTACACAGAAAAATAAATACTTGCACATTTACTGTAAAGGCAATCTTTCCCAAGACCCATGTAGATAACTTTTAGTTAAACATTATCACTTTTTCTATTTGGAGTTAATATTAAGTACACACCTGGAGAGAGTCCCAGGAAAGAAGAGTTTCCTTTGAGCACACCGCGGGGACACAGCAGCAAAACCTTTTAACAAACAGAGATGGGGCCCCGAGTGACACACACAAGGCACTGGAAAACCTTAAACAGGCCATGGAGACAATGGGTAGTTCCATGCACTTCTTATTATTTATATACACAGAAAATCCTTATGAAAGCAGAGTGTTAATAGAATTTCTACTACTCAGTACATCATGGAGAGATATTCATATAACTATATATGACTATGTATTCTTTTACATGTCTGGGATGAGGTCAATGCCATTGTGGTTGTGAATAATATTACCCATTTTAACTCCAGAGAGAAGTCATCTTAAATAAAGCCCATCTTGAATGTAAAAGCACCTCAAATCCTGCTTCTTCTTGCTGTTCAAGCATCTCAGTTACTGACACTTATTTTGCCGTAGATATTTGCTTTTCCTTTGTGCATTTTCTATTTTTGAAACCACCTTTTTATTACCATGTTTTTCTTCTTACCAATTCCTATGCGATTTCTTTGAGCATCTAATGCATAATTATATACAGAAAGTTCTAGATAATAATGTATCTATAAAGCATAGGGAAATGAAAAAGTATATGCTCTATTTTAAGTCCATACATTTCAATGTGATAAAAATATAAAGAGAGCGTCCTCAGTTAAACAATTTTGCTACCGTGTGCTGATATGCATTACAGCTTTAATGTCAGTTAAATATAATTCTGATATTTAATTTCCTTAACCTTGAGAGATTGGGAATAAGGCTAAAAATGCATGGTATTTACTTAAGAGATAAGATAAAGTTTTGTAAAGCCATCCTAGTACTTCTAGGAAAATCAAAATTCTTTCTCAAAATAAACTTGAGTTAGTATACTCCTGGATCTGTACATATGAGACACTTATTTGCAATGTACAAAAACCATTAAGAATAATTACAAAAGCTAAACAGAGAAAACCTTGGGAAACTCAGACTGGACCAGTTAAGGTTACACCACCAGAGGGGCAGTCTTTGCCATAGCTATGTTCCTGGGGAAACATCATTCTCATCAGCTATTCCCCAAATGAAAATATCTTCTTATTGTAAATCTTTTTTATCTTAATCTATGAATATAGTTGTGGATGGTGCTTCTAGGCACACTAGAGGAAACACAATGTTTGTTCGCTCTCTATTTGAATAGTTCTTTTGGTTAAGTGCTAACTGCACTAAGCAGAAGCTGACATATATATGATGACTCTGTAGGATAGGGTAGAACTGCCTTGAGAGTGTCTGAGACTGTAACTCTTTATTGTAGTAGAGAGTACTGTCTTTCTCCCAAGGTGTGGCTGGTAGTTTCAAACTGCTGACCTTAGGGTTCATAGCCCAACACATTACCGCTATGTCAAAGTGTTCTTTATTATAAGGAGTTCCTTATTTTACATTGACTCTACAGGGAGTCAGATTTACTTTGCCTGGAAGTTGCTGGTTTAAGACACTTTCTGTGATTCTTTTAAATTGTAAAAAAACTAAGTAAATTGTCAGGTGATGTTTTATATCTGGCATTTTTATGAGTACCCTCTAGTGTAGCTGTGAGATATTGTTAGTTGAATGATAGAACCCTTGCTGATATAAAGGAGAATGAAATCCACCCTTCCTCCTTTTAGTGGACGCTTGCTGTGATGCTGAACTGGTTTCAGTGGGATTTTCAAACTGAGATAGACTAGGAAGGACGGGTTGGTGATTCCCTACAAAAATCAGCCAACAAAAGCTCTCTATGGATTACAACAGTCCAGTCTACAGCTACTCATGGTGACAATGAAAGACTGAGGAGAGCCTTTCTGTCTTCAACACCTCTATTTGCACATAATTCACATGCTATACAATTTCATAATTCAATTATGTTGTGAAAAGTTGCGCAATCATCACCACAATCAAATTCAAAATACTTTCTTATTTCTCATACTCATGGTTGTTAGCTTCCCATTTCCACCCAAACTTCCCTGTCATGTCCTTACGTACTTATTAATTCAGTTACTGTCTATGTAAGTTTGCCTATTAAGACAATCATACAAAACAAAAACAGAAAACAAACAAAAATACCAAGAACAATGGCACAAAAAGGAAGAGGGGGGGAGAAAAAACCTTAATTCCAAAGCAAGTAGAAAACATTAAACAATGAAACAATTTTCAAATGGGTCAAAAGGGGAGATGAAATTAAAAGGTGTTACATTTCAACTTAAATATATCTGCCTTATTGCCTTTACAGTGCAGTCTGTCTGTAGCAACCTTATTCACGTCCCTGGGCTATGACCAGTTGGGATTCCCCAGAGACTTAGTCTATTCAGGGACCCTGCAATTGGATTTGGAGCTTCCACTGTATTCCATAGCCTCCTACCAACTAGGTGTTCACAGCTTAATCTCTGATACTGTCTCCTTTTTCAGACTTCGATGTTATTATTTACAATCCTTGAATCACACAGAACGGTGTGCTTTTTCTGTGTGGACTAATTGACACCTCAATTAGATGGATGATTGTTTTAAGGCAAGCCTTTAAGGCCCTAGAGGTTTGTTGTTTTTTCTTTTTTGTCCCCCTGACAGCCAGGGACCATCCGATTTCTTTGCCACAGCTGCTAGAGCACCTACATCTCCAGGGATCTCTTCATGAGCTTGATTAGCCCGTAGGGTAATCGCAAAAGAATTAATTGTGCTTAGGGTAGGGTTATGATTAACTGTGAGCCCAAAATTCATTCATCTATCCATGGGTTTATTTATATATGTTTCTGGTTCTTTAGAGACATCATTATTATTTTATAATACAGAGCATTATAAATCTTCCCCGTGGAGCATAAGGTAATTCTAAAGATAGTATTATTAATTAAGCCAATGGTATAGAATTTAAAACACAATTGAGGAAGAAAATTATATATGTACAGCCTGGATTTTCAGGCCAAAATACATGAATTATTACCCTGTACAGAGTATAAGCTTAAGTGACTTAATACTATTTATATAAACAATGAGGATTGAAGATAGGGCAAAGCTTTCAATAACATGCTTTCACAGAAGCAGAACCATGCCTAATACTGGCTAATGCAAAGAGAGTAATAAAATAGTAAACATATGCTATACCTGAGCCATCGTGCATTGGGCACTCTCAATGCAAGTGATCTGAACCAAAGTTCAAGAACTACCAATTCCATAAGCTTGGGACCGCAGCCGCCTGCTGGTTCTCATGCTAAGACATTGAAGTCTTAAGTTTAAGTATGTCAGGCAGATCCTTAGATCGACTAACGTTAAGGTAGAGCCAGGTCACTTGGAGGGGAATGCAGTGGGGGCTAACTTGATGACAGGTAACATAATGTAGATGGTAGTGGCATCAACTTAGAGAATACATCCAAATATAGAGAGTCTGAGTATCTTGTTCAAGGATATCTATTAAATGACAGACCCAGGATTAGAGCCCATATTAGTATCATTAAATAATACTATTCACGTTCTTGCTCTACTGTAATATCATCAGTAAGCAGCAGTTTCCCTGATGCAGGCAACTTTCTCATCAATGAAGATGATTCAGTGAAGAAAATCCTAGTTTAATGAAATTATTTTTATACTCCCCTTTGCTTTTACATGGACTGATGTCTCTGGTGTTAATAACTTCATGTACACGTATTTGTCATTCTCAAGTATATTATTATCCCCACCCAGCCTGCCCTCAAGGCTTAGATAACTAAATGCTATTGTCTAAACAAATTATTTCACAGGCAGTTATATTTACACCAAGCTAGGCACATTTATTCATAATATAAGAAAGGGTGTATGAAATATTGGTTGAGAGAATTCAAACTGCACATTTTATCACCTTCTTGTCACTCCTATGGTCTGTGGCAGTAACATAATTTGTCAACTTGAGCGAAGGGGTGGAGTCTAGCCTGTCAATCAGGTCATAGCCATTGGTGCCTCTGAGTGCAC
>NW_022103908.1:27033734-27035024 GCF_000313985.2 Echinops telfairi | reverse complement strand
GCCATGTGGAGACCCCTGCCAGCGCTCAGATGCTTACACATTCACTGACTCGGCTTTCCTCCTGCACTCGGCATCATTGCATGTGTTTTGTGAGATGGAGGAGGACTTTATGGATTGGTGTTGGACGATTGGGCAAATGTTGGACTTGTGGGCTTGGGCAGCACTGGGTTGGGATGTTTTATTGATGTGACTTACCCTTTATCTAAAGCTCTCTCTTAAACATATGAGTTTCTGTGGATTTTTTTCTCTAATGTTCTCTAATAACTATATATATATATATACATTTTTTAATTTGAGAAACTCTTAAGTTTATACTGAAACACAAGATAGAAGGAAGCAGTAGGGTTTGCTACCTCTAACCTGCTTCAGAAATTTAGTGAAACCCAAGAAAGTTTTATACTGTATATTATGTGACAGAGCATGTTTTCACAATGATCACAGCATGTTTTGATAATGATCAGGGGATACAATCAATATTCTAAGAAGGTAAGTTTTTCAATAATCATATGGAAATTACCTATTCCTACATCTATCCAGGGGCCATTCGACCACCATCCCCTCAAGTCTCATGAAATACAGGGATACATATGGGATACATATGGTAGCCCACTAAAAGGGAGGAGGGAAAAAAGTATAGGTAGCCAGGGGAACAGGGCACTAATCCACAGAGGGGGAGGGTGTCTATTGTGTCTCCACAGGGAAAGCGGAATGAGACTTCAACCTGGAGCTCCAAGACAGAAACGCAACATGCTGACATGAAGTAGGGAACAGATGGAGAGGCCTGAGGGGCAGGCCCCATTACCAACTGGGTGCATGGCACCACCCTCCCCCAGGGGGAATTTACTTCAGAGGACAGTACTGAAGCTGCAGCTTGGGAAGAGGGGGAAGGGGGACTGGTCTGGTTGGAGCTCATGTGAGCCAATGAGGGGGGAAGGGGAAGAAAAGGAAAGAGTGGAGCACATCCTGGCTCTCTGAGCTCTGGGGACAATGTGCCTGTTCGCAACAGTGATGCAGGGAGATGACCATGGGGCCAGCCCCACCACAGGACACAACGTTCCTCATTGACCCATCGCATCACTGGGGACAGCATTGGAGACAAACAGCGGGAATTGAGCCCGCCATGAGCTCACCACCTCGAATGTCAGCCCCTGGGGGCATGCATCAGAGCAGCAGAGGGAGCAGAGAAGTGAGGTCCTCAGGGATAGAGGTGACACCAGGGCATGACACCCAATCAGACTTGACTGGAAAGCACATGTGAAAGAAAACAAACAGACCCTGAACTATTCATAC
>NW_022103908.1:27031894-27032837 GCF_000313985.2 Echinops telfairi | reverse complement strand
ATATAGCACCTGAAGCCTTAAAGACCTGAAGATAAACAAGCACCATCTAGCTGAGAGACAACAAAACCCACACGGAAGAAGCACACCAGCCTACCCCTACTCGATCGCTGAGGATATAGGGGGTCCATTATAATGATTATACCAGCATTTTATCAAGTTTAAATTATAACTTCATCCCCAGATAAAATAAAAGAGGCTACTGTGGAGATGAAAATCTGTTAGCATTTCCTAAATAATTCTAACTTATATTAAACGTCACTAAAACATTTATTTTAAAATTTATAATTGTATTAACAAAAGAGGTTTGGAAAATTTGGCTCACAGGAATATATACAATAGCTACATAACACTTATAAAATTAAGGCTACAGCTTAATTTATTTAGGATGCAAATGGGTGAAAAAGTGTTTTAAATGCCTTGTAGACTTTTACATTCATAGCACAAGAGCTTAGTTTCATGGAACAATAATACAATGAAATTCAGGTTCTAATTTTGTCAGGATAAAACGCACCACTTCTGATAAGAACATCTGGCGTGAGTGTCTCTGAAAACTAGTTCCACAGATTTCCAGTGCTCTTCAGAACATGGGAACTGATTGTGATTAATCAGGGAAAAGCCCTTCTCTAATAAGGCTCTGTCCAGTCCAATTGCTGAGCATGACAGTCTGGAGAATTACATTGCCAAATGGTCTACAAGAGATGGAAGGTTGAAAGATTGGCTGAATTAAATAGCTCACCTTAGACGACCTTAGGAATGAATGCTTTGACTGAAGGTGAAGAAAAAAAAAATCACGAATTACTGATTTTTTTATATTATAAATGTATTTTGAAAGAACAACATTATAGGGCTTTTCTTTCATCCCGACTACTCCCAAGCATTATTATCCTGTCTAAATGCTGCAATCACTCAGGTGACAGCCTGTGGTGTGCATCCATCCCTTCAC
>NW_022103908.1:27030406-27031794 GCF_000313985.2 Echinops telfairi | reverse complement strand
TAGCGTCCAATATTATTAATAGCCAGAAAATTTATGCAAACATTTTTGTCAACTCAACAGCAAAATGTCTTTAAATTGGTGCATAAAATTATGGTACAAACTTTCTATCACACAATCATAAAATTATTCAGATTGCTTGCAGGTATCAGTAGCTTTTTCAAAAGAAGACAATTTTCCATTAAAAATGACATAAAATCCTGTTAACATTTACTTGGAAATAACTTTTTAAAATCATATGGGCAGCTTTCTGTAGGAATCTTTATTTGGTAGCATAGATTGTGCTTAACATCATTTTGTTCCACAGATAGAGCAATATAAATTGATGAAGTATTTTGATCTACCAAAAATGAGTTTTACAAGTCATTAAATTCTTATCTTACAAAAATATAACATACAATAAACTTAGAAAATACTGATATGTGAAAAGATTAATTTTACTTTCAATAAATCAATTTTTCATAAAATAGCTATTAAATATGTTGGTGTATAGCTCCAATTTTAGTTCCTTGAGTTTCTCTATCATGATATATTTGATCACTCTTCTCTGATTAAATTGTTGCCTATTAATTTTCCTCAATCATTTGTTATTATCTAAGTAATTCTAGGTTGAAAATAATTTTAAACAAACTTTTTGATAAGCTTATGGTTATTTACTAGGAGAATGTGCCTAGAAAAAAAAGGAAGGCTTTTAAAATACATCACTGTATCTATAGAAAGATAATTATCCCAATTGTGAGTGCAATATGACGGTCAGTTAGTCTTTATTTTCGCTATCTCTGAAAATACAAGAATATTGTCTTACACAATGTTTTTCTTACATAAATGTTAAAATTATATTGCAATGTTTTCTAAATATACAGTTTAATATAAAATGTTGTTCATTGCCATCAAGTTGGTTCTGTTATGTACGACAAAACACTGCTCAGTCCTGTACCAACTTTACAATTGCTGTTATGTTTGAGCCAATTGTTGCAAATGCTGTGTCAATCCATCTGATTCTTCTCTTGGTCATTCGACTTTACTAAGCATAGTGCTCTTTTCCTGGTCTCTCCTAATAAGATATCCAAAATACTTGTGGCAAAATCTTACTATCCTTGCTCCGAAGGAGGATTCTCCCAAAACATACTAATATGTTATTATAAAATAAAATATATTTTCCTGTGTTTATGTTGGGGGCTCATTTGCATTAATGCATGAGGTACAGTTTTTGGGATACTGCCTATTGGTATTCTGTCCATTCTGGAGACTGGTTTTTTTGCCAATGCCTTCAGTTCTGCCTGGACTGCTTCTCACAGTATCACTTGTTCTTAGTCATATTCCACCTCCTGAAATTGTTGGAATAAAATACTATGTGCAAATAACATCAGATATCTCTTTGGTCTATTCGA
>NW_022103908.1:27021497-27029197 GCF_000313985.2 Echinops telfairi | reverse complement strand
AAAAAAATAGATACTAGGATTATGCATAATATGATAATGGCAACAAAATATTTATTTAATTATACTTTGTCCATTTTGGTAAATCATGTTCTGTAAGTGTATCTACATCATGTACATTGTTAGATTCATTCCCATAAAGTGTTCCATATATATTAGATCTATGTTATCTTCTCTTACTTTGTTAAATCTGCATGGATTTACTCCTTTTCAATCTTAACATTATAATTTTCTTTTTTTTTTTTCATTTTAACTTTTGGAAGTGTGTTTATTTTAACATTTTCAAGAGACCTACCATTTCCTGTGTCAAAGTACTTGTTTTCTTTTTACTTTATTTTAAAATTAATATTGTTTTTATTATTGAAATCTTTCAATGTCTTTAGAATTGGTTTATATTTCATTTTGCATTTTTATTGGGATTAATACATATATTATGTTGTTGTATAGTTCAATCATGTCCAGCAGAATTGTAAAACTGCTACCACAATCCTTTTCCAACCATTCTTTACCTATATGGACGCCTTGGCATCACCCGCCTCCACCTCTGTCCCCCTCTCCCCCCAGAACCCTTATTCCACTTGTTGACTCTATAGGCTCATCAGTCCTGGTTTTCATACACCAAAAAACTACAAACAGGTAGGTTTTAGAGACAAGGGATAAAATATGAAAGACAAATGGGTATTAGTAGATAAGTTTTGTTTAGGGATAATGGGAGCTACAGAAATCAAAGGGAATAAAATAAAAGGGATTAGGGTAGTCAAGGGAGATGGAAATCGAGGGAGACTCCTATTCTATAAAGTATAGAGGCTGTAAGAACCTCAGTTGCATAGAAAGAGAGAGAAACAGGTTTTAATACAGACTCACTAGCAAGCTATAATAGAGTTTGGTTAAGAAGGAGTTAATGGGGTCCTCCCTGGCTGCAGTCACTGCCTGCTGTTTTTTTATTGCAGAGATTAAGATTATGTCAGAGAACCAGTGGGTGAGGAAAAAGGCGCTGGAAGACAGAAATGGAGAAAGAAATTTAGAGAGGGGTGGGGGGAGGGAAAGAGAGAGACAGGCAGACCTATTTCTTCTCACACCAGAATCAAGAAAGTAGTAAGAGCAGAAAGAGAGATAAGAGAGCAAAGACTGATCTCAGGTTTTCAAGACTTTGGGATGTCTATAACTCTCTTCCACAGGAGGGTTCCCATGCACCTTTCTCGTTAGATCCTACTGCGCCCCTGGGTGGGCACTCACATCCGCGGGCTGTGATGACAGTCTGGTAGAGGAAGCATAGATTTGTTTGTAAAGAAATACCAGAGGATTAAAATTGGCTGAAAACTGAAAACAGTCTCACTATTTGTGATAGGTAGGTTTGTTGTGCCAACATGGCCAATGAACACATGTGAGATTGGTCCAAGGGCAGAGAGATAAATGGCTTGGCGAGCCTTGTATCTCTCTCTCTCTTGCTCTTGGATCATCAGACCAGTGTGCGGCTGCAGTGCTTGTTCTGTGCCTCCATATGCAAGCTACACTACCTGTGGGACACCTAACCCGTGGACTGTGTCGCTGTAACTTGAGGTTCCTTCAAGACCTGCTTCGCTGTTACTGGAATGTACATCTTTTGAGCTGGGGACTGTCAGACCCTGACATCTGGCTGACTGTTGGTGACCTGTCTTGCTGTTTGCTGCCTGTGACCAATAGCCTAATTTCTCTACAGAGGAATACCCGGCGGCCCTCAAGACTTGAAGGACTGCCAGTATCTCATACCTGCCTCATGGGAGTGAGTTGCACTGAGCCATATGTACTGCTGTATAAATTAATTAACTGTTTATTTCTTATGGTATATCTATCTATCTATCTAAATATATATAAAATTATTAGTGTCCTGGTTTTGTTTCTTTAGAGAACCCTGTCTAACACACTATTGGACCCTTTAAAATAGGGTGACTCTCAATGACAGAACACTTCTGAGATATCTCTTAATATGAACAATCAAAAACCAAACAAACACAGCCCCTCAATACATAAACTTTTGGAAACCAGTTCAGGGCCAGCATGCATCCTAGGGGGATTCTATTGGCAAGCATTAACTGTTCAAGTCAGGTTTATGACTTTGACCTCCACACTCATCTCTGTAATACACTGTTTAGTAACTACTTTGCTTCTATCCTTCAATTGTAGATAGAGGGAGTTCACCAGAGGCTTATTTCCTATATTGTTCCACCAATGAGTCTTAAGCTCCCACTGTCATCCAGAGACTTCTGCACACCATATTCTCAGGCTTTTGGCTCTGATACCAGTCCCTCTGTTTGACTTTGGATTATATGCTTCACAATACTTCAGTGACTGATGATGGTGTGTTTTTTTTATGTGGGCCCAGTTGACATCTTATTTAGATGGCTGATTGTTCTGAGACAAACCTTGTAGACCCCAGGCCCTATTTTATCTGATAGCCGGCACCATCTAATTTCTTCACCACATTTTTCTACAACATCTGTCTCCTCTGTGTTCCCTTCCTGGAGATGAGTATCAAGCAGGGCCATGATGTGAGAACTAATTGTTCTTAAGTTGGAACTGGGATTTAGTGTGAGTGCAAAACAAATTCCTTGATCTATGTTTGCTTGTTTTCTCTTTTGATTTATTATTACTTGGGAATTAACTCAAATGACAGGTCATTGCATCATTCAATCTCATCAAGCAGAATTGTAGCATTGCTTCCATAATCGGTTTCCAAAAATCCTATTCCTTCCTGGGTACCCTGATATCATCTCTCTTTTTTACATCCTTCTCACCTGCTCCCCCACCCCGAAACACTTGTTCTGTTTGCTATCCCTGTAACTTCATTAATCCTGGGTTTCTTTTACCGAAAAACAGAAAAACTTACATCAAAACTTCAGGAGGGTAATCCCCCACTCAATACCTCTTGAGATACACCCTAATATGAACCAACAAGACCAAATACAACAGAATGATTGTCACAGGCTTGCCAGAATAATTCATATCTTATCATAACATATAGGGCATTGATGTAGCAAGACCTTATTTGTCTGTCTACCAGCAGCTCACCAAAATCAGTACAGCTTCCTCTGACACGTATTTTCTCACTGAAGCCCTCAGGTCCTAGGCACGTCTTAGGTAGAGTCTAATTCAGCCAGTGGAGTTCCCACATGGGATATCATTGATGAAGCCTCTAGAGCAGCAGTTCTCAACCTGTGCATTGTGACCCCTTTGGGGGTCGAACGGCTCTATCACAGGGGTCGCCTGATCCATAACAGTAGCAAAATTACACTTATGAAGTAGCAATGAAAGCAATTTTTTGGTAGGGGGTCACCACAACATGCAGAACTGTATTAAAGGGTCACAGCATTAGGAAGGTTGAGAACCTGTGCTCTAGAGTCTGCTGTGCACCTTGAAGATCCAGGAGTCAGTGTCCCAGTGCACCATGGCACCTGACCTGGGTCCTCAAGATGCAATCAGAAGTCCAGGTCAATGTGGTCCCTCTGGTCCATGTCCCTGAAGGCAGCCCCCGCCCCACCCCTGTGTCCCCAGAGCATTTTCAGTCATTCTCTGCCACACCTGGAAGAGAGCTTTTCCTACCAACAGACAGGCCATTATGTTTCCCCCAGATGTGTTTGCTTCATTTCCCCTCTCCTGCATTTTCTTCCCATCTGTATCCTCCCTCCCTCTGATAGGGCTGTCTACCTCTCTGGGGGGGGGGGGGGGCGGACCTCAAACATTTACATGCCAATTTCACATTATACACCACCTTCCCTCTCTTGACCACTTGATCCCAGCTGATGCGAGGCATCCCCCCACCCCCACCAACCTACTGTTCTTTTAAATACTTACATATTCCAAATGTTTACCTAGAGTGGATGGTGTATGGCAACAGTCAGGTTTTATGCCAGGCTGCCTGGCTCCCCAGTTAATAGCCTGGATTTCCTAAAAGCCAAGGTATATGACCATCTTGAGGCTTGATTCTACAGCAGTGAACCAATGCAGAATTTGTCCTATTGTGCTTGACTAATTTCACTCAGAATAATGTCTTCCAGTTCTCTCCATCTTGAAGTGTTTCATGTATTCATAGATTGTTTTAGGGATGCATAATATTCCATTGTGTGTATTTCTTTTCAGAGTTTTTTAATTAAGTCATCTATTGATGGAAATTTAGGCAGTTTCCTCCTACTTGCAATTGTGAACTGTGCTGCGGTGAACACGGGGGTGCAAATGTCTGTTCGTGATCTGATTCTTATTTCTTTTAGGTATCTGATTGTCTTCTGTTTTAGGTATCACCACAAGAAGCAGAAGAAATCAGTATAAACAAAGTAGACTCAAAACTAAACTCAATTCTTAAAACAGTCAAGTTCAATCCTCATTTAGCTTATCTAAACCCTTATCTAAACTATTCTATTAATATAAAATTTGGGATTAGGTCTCTGACAGCATTGCCTCAAACCAGGGCCAGACCTTCTGTCAGCCATTTTGACATCAGTCAGGCATTTTCTCTAAGCAGCATGGTCTCTGAGAAATTCAAGGGGCGATTTCTACCCCTGAGTTCAATATATACATTAACAACATTCATTTTTGTCATTTCACACAGGAATAAACAAAGACTAACAAAATTATCAAAATTTAACTTTCCATTTTCTTTCCAGAAAACAACCCAATAAACAGCATGGACACATCTGACCTTTGGCTAGCCCAAGAAGAAGGACTACCATGAGGTAGAAGTCAAATAAACATCCCTTCTCCATCTTTGTGATTTGCTTCTCTAGTACCCCACTCCCAAGGTACCATAATGTGTTAGTCTGGGTGGATTAGAGAAACAAATTCATAGCCACACACATGTATAAGAAAGAGCATTATATACAGAGTGATTGTGTATATATTAAGAAAACATCCCAGGCCAGTCCAGATCAAGTTCAAAAGTCTGATATAAGCCCATATGTCAGACACCAATCTACAAAGTTGTCTTCAGGCTCACAAAGCACGTGCAATGACATCGAATGCAGGAAGATCACAGGCCAGTGGGTAGGAAGTCTTGTGGATCCAGCAACATTGTAAGCATCTCAATGCTGGCAGGGGTCTCCACGTGGCTCATCAGCTACCATATCTCCAAGGGAGTAAGTGTGTGCCCTGCCTCCAGCGAGCTATTTATCTGCTTTGTGACTCCAAATGAGGTCATCAAGATGCGACCTGATTGACATGTCAAACTCCATCCCTTCACTCTCAAATCTCAAATTGACACCAGATGATGTAACTATCACAGAACACATTCGAAAGTCATTCTGTGTGAATTGTGTGGTCAGGTCCTTTGTCCACCTTCTCAGAGGGCCATTAGTATTTTTCTTGTTGACTTGTAAAACACTGTAAATTTTAGTATTGAGTCCTTTGTCTGTTGTGTCATTATTAAATATCCTTTCCCAGTTTGTGGGCTCTCTTTTTACTTTATAAAAGAATCCTTCAATGCAAACACGTGCTTTATTTGTAATAGGCCCCACTCATCTGTTTAGTCTTCCATGGAGTATGTTTGTTTGTTATCTCTATGAGCCTGAGTATTCCCTGTACTAGGGCACTGAGATTTCTCCTGATTTCCTCATCTATGATCCTGATAGCTTTAGGTTTTACATTCAAGTCTTTGATCTACCTTGAGTTTGTTTTTGTGCATGGAGTGAGATGTGGGTCTTGTTTCATTCTTCTGCACGTGGATATCCAATTTTCCCAGCACCATTTATTGAAGAGGGCATCTGCTTCTCATTTAATGCATTTTGTGACTTTGTCAAAAATCAGCTGTCTGTATGCGGATGTTTGTATTTCTGGGTTTTCTGTCTTGATTCATTGGTTTATGTATCCAGCTTTAAACCAGTACCATGCTATTTTGACAACTGTGGCTGTATAATAGGTTTTGAAATTAGGTAGAGTAAGATTACCTACTCTGTTCTTCCTTTTGAGAAGTCCTTTGCCTATTTGGGCTTCTTCACTCTCCATATGAAGTTGATAGTCAGTTTTCCCATTTCTTTGAAAAATGTTGCTGAGATTTGGATCAGATAGCATTTTATCTCTATTGGTTCAGGTAATGTTGACATTTTCACAATGTTGACTCTTCCAATCCATGGGATATTCTGACATTTGTGTAGATCCTTTCTGGTTTCTTGTAGTAATGTTCTATAGTTTTCTTTGCACAGCTCTTTAGTCTTTTTGGTTAGGTTTATTCCTAAGTATTTCCGCTTCTGCAAGGCTATTGTGAATGGCATTGTTTCCTTGATGTCTTTTTCAGTGCTCTCATCACTGGTATGTAGGATCCGATTGATTTCTGCTTGTTAGACTTGTATCCTGCTCCGTTACCAAACTCCTGCATTGCTTCCATTAATATTATTGTGGACACCTTGGGATAATCCAATAGTAGATCATATCATCTGCAATTAGTGAAAGTTTCACTTCTTCTTTACCCTATTGTACTCCCTTGATTTCTTGCCATTATCATGGTACTGGCTACAACTTCCAGTACAATGTTGAATACAAGTGGGGGTTAGATGCATTCTTGTCGGGTTCCATTATTCAGTGTAAATGTTTTCAGCTTTTCTCCATTGAATGTAATCCTGGCTATTGGTTTCTCATATGTGTCCTTTATTATATTGAGAATTTTCCCTTCCAACCCTCTCTTCTTGAGAGTTTTTTTTAATTAGGCATCAGTGTGGAATATTAGCAAATGCTCTTTCTGCATTAATTGATATTTACATATTGTACTTTTTCTTGCTAATATGGTGGATTACATTAAATGTTTTTTTGAATATTGAACCAATCCTGCCTCCTGATATGAATCCAACTTGGTCATAATGTATTATTATTTTTGTTATGTTATTGGATTCTATTAGCCAAGATTTTGTTGATAGGTTTTGCATCTATGCTCATACTGTTCCTTTCTATGTTCTGGAAGAGGTTGTGTAGGATTTATGTCATCTCTTCTCTGAATGCTTGGTAGAATTCTCCTGTGAAGCCGTCTGTACTGGCGCTTTTGTTACTTGGGAATTTCTTTATGACCTTTTCTATTTCTTCTTTTTCTATGGGTCTGTTCAAATTCTTAATGTCCATACGTGTTAATCTGGGGAGAGAATGTTTTTCTAGGTATTTATCCATGACCTCCAAATTACTGAATTTATGAACATTTTGCTGTTGGAAGGATTATGTTATTGCCTCTATTCTAATTTTTGGAGGTGCTGTGCTAAGGAGATGCCCATGTTTCTCCCCTCTTTTCATGTGCATTTATTGCAATAAAGTGACCTCTGATAACCATTTCTGCTGCACCTCATAGGTTTTGGTATGCTGTGTTATTCTCATTCGTTTCTAGGAACTTTCTAATATCCTCTGTTATTTGGACTATTATCCAAACCTTTTTGAGAAGTGAATTTTTGAGTCTCCAAATTATTGTCTTTATTTTTCTGTTCTTTTCTTTTATTAATTTCCAGCTTAATGGCTCAATGGACAGAGAATATGGATTGAATGATCTCTATGTGTTTGAATTTTCTCAAGCTTGCTTTATGTCTTAGCATGTGGTCTGTTCTAGAATAAGGCCATGTGCATTGGGGCAGAATGTGTATTTTTCTGCTGATGGATGGAGAGCTGTATAGATATCTATGAGGTAGAGCTGATCGATTGTCTCGGTTAACTCTTCCATTCCTTTATTGAGTTTCTTACTTGTTGATCTATCTTTCTTGGAAAGT
>NW_022103908.1:27020073-27020980 GCF_000313985.2 Echinops telfairi | reverse complement strand
AATATATGCATAGCTATATGCATATATAACTTTCTTTCAAATGAAAGTAGCTATAAATTTCTTTCCAAGTACTCCTTTGGCTACATCTCATCAATTTGATGAATTGTAGTTTCATAATCATTTGCATTTGAACTATTTTCAAATTTCCCATGTGATTACTATTCCTTCTGAGCCATGGCTATTTAGATGTATTTTATATAATTTCCAGTTATTTGGGGATTTTCAAAATGTCTCTTTTCTATTATATACAGTTTTAGTCAGCACTATTTAGATGTATATTTTATAATTTCCAGTTATTTGAGGATTTTCAAAATGTCTCTTATATATTATATAGAGTTGTAATCAGCAAACACTTTTATAAACTCTTTGAAGCCTCTTCAGGTTTTCCATTTGTTTACTAACCAAATTGTGTTTTCTATTTAAATAATTTTTCATAGACAGTTGTTTATTGACACTTGTTTTTCCTATCCAGTATGAAAGACCTAGATTTTTCAATGACATTTAAATTTATTGACACTTAATGTCCTTATTTAAGTATTTGAGTCTATTATTTTTTTCAATTATTTAATTCTGTATTGGTGATTGTAGTGTTAGTCTAGTGGTTAAGGCATGCATCATTATACATATCACTGACTACTTACAATTAATATTGTACCACTTAACATAAAAGACATACATTTACAAAAGCTAAAAAAGTCTTTGCTAATACCATAGATAACATTTCTGCAGCTCTTTATGTTTCCTTGTAAATGAGTATTTCTTTCTGCTATGGTTTCCTGATTATAAAAATAATGACTTTAACAATTTTTCTAAATAAGGAATGTAGGAGATATATTTTCCTCAATTTTCACTTTTGCGATATCTTTATTTAACCCTCATTATTTTTTATTAGAATTAGAACTGTGAC
>NW_022103908.1:27017861-27019401 GCF_000313985.2 Echinops telfairi | reverse complement strand
AGTACAATTACCTCAGATTTCCAAACTTTTGATTTCTACCTTATGATGACAAATGTAACATCACTTAATCTTCCTTTTCATTTTCTCAAGTTTACTAATCCACTACCTACTACTGTTCATTAAATACAATCCCCTTCATATTTATATCTGTTTACATTGAAAAGCAATACAATTAGTGTGGCATTGCTAGAAACCAAAACCTCGCATGATTTCTCTTATTTGTTTTGAGACAAAAAGTAGTTGTCTCATAAGCACATGAAAGCTTGACAATAAGAAGGGAGACTGAAAAAAAGGTGGATGCCTTTACATTATGATGCTGGGAACGAATACCGAGTATTCATGGGCCACTAGAAGCATGAACGAATCTGCCTTGGAAGAAGCACTGTCAGAATGTTCTGAAACAACATTGGCAAGTCTTTACCTGATGTCCCACTTGAGACGTGTTATAGTAGGGGCTTATCCCTGGAGAATAACATCATGCTTGGTAAAATAGCAGGGCATTGAAAAGAATGAGAAGTCCTTTGGGGAGATGTATTGGGGCAGTATCAGCAAGCACTGCTCACACCGAGGAATGACCGTGGTGTTGATGCACTGTGTTATTTTCTTGTTCGTAGGATTGCGATGACTAAGAACCAACTTCCTGGCACCTAATAGCAATATTTTAGAATCAAAGTTTATAAAAATGTGAAATGTGTTCATTTACATAGAGTTGCAAGAAATAATACAGTTACAAATAGCCATTGTTAAAAATTCTCCAAAGGTAAAATTTTAAAGTTATAGTGTAATTTCACTGTGAATATATTGATGCAATCAAGAAAGGGAGCTTCTTTTCCAACATTAAAAGTATATCTCTTATTGCCTTTTTATACATGTAACACCTTTTTCTTATTTCTTCTTTTTCCCAACTGCTAGAAAACACTCACGTATTCTACTTGTATAAATTGCCATTACATTAAAGATATATGAATAGAATATGTAACTTTTGAGATTGACTTTTTCTATTTTACTCAGTAATTCTCTAAATATTTATCCAGAAATGTTTATTGAGAACCAGCACTTTTCAATTGCTAATTAGGAATTCATACAGATTACATATCAGACTACTCTAAGCATTATTTAGACATTTTCACCCTAAATCTAAGTAAAGGTTGGTGTTTCTTTGGAAGACAGTCCTGGTGTGACCTGTTTTCATATAGACTGCAGTGGGAACGTTCATGATTCTGTACCATACAGGGTCAGCTTGATTCTGTATCATATAGGGTCACCATCAGTCGGGATGAATTTGCTGAACCTGGGTTTAAACATTGCCCCAGTATGGGAGAGGCATTTTTAGTTGAGACATGCCCAGGAGTGAAGTTTCTGGCTCATATATTAGTTGCACATTTAATTATCTTTTAGATGGTCAAACTTTTACAGAGTTCTGTGCCTATCATATAGGCCACACAAATAAAAACCTCGGGCCACAACATTTCTGAGCTTCGGTCTACAAGCTGAGCTGCTGAACACAAGGTCAATGGATGAGAACCACTAGGGCCTCTCT
>NW_022103908.1:27013405-27014634 GCF_000313985.2 Echinops telfairi | reverse complement strand
TGCACTGACACTATGTGATGTGAGGTGAACCCTTTATCACAGCAGGTCACACATTTTATACTCTCCGTTCGGCTTTCCCTGATACTAACCCTGGAAGGAAATGCTCACCACTCACTGCTGCCTGGTAGAGATGGTAGAAGTTCAGACTCCACACGTTGTCTCTATTGATAAAGCAAGAGAGAAGTTCAGGGAGGTACTTTTTACTGTACAGTGAGAATGTAAGTCCCAACCTCTTACTTATCCTTCTCTGGCACACCCTGATGAGGGAAACTTTTTTATAGCCCAATGATGGTAAAAGATAGGAATTACAACTTTTATCAGGGCTTTAGATGGAGAGTGACGTTACTACCTGAGTCCTGGTGATATAGTGGTTATGAGTTAGACTACTAATTGTAAGGTCATCCATTTGAAGCCACCAGCCTCCACTGGAGACAGACAGGGCTTTTATTCTTGCTAAAGAGTTTTAGTCTCAAAAAGTCACAGGGAAAATTCTGCCCTGCTCTATAGGGCCACTGTGAGTCCACATCAACTCAATGGCAGTTTGTTGCTGTTGTTGTTTTAGTTGCACCCGTTGGCGGTTCTACAAGGCCTGATGTTATAATGGGCTATCCACTGAGCTTTTAACCAGAAGATCAGCTGTTTGAGTCCACCAGCTGTACCTCAAGACAAAGATGAAGGTGTTTACTCCAGTAGAGATGTACAGTCTTGGAAAGCCAAAAGTTCAGTTCTACTCTGTCCTACCGGGAAGCTATGAGTTGGACTAGACTAGACAGCAATGTGCATAGAGGATTAGTCTTCTCCATCACCACATCTAAAGCTAACCACCAAGCCATTGCTTGTTATTCAAGGTCCCTAAATGATCTACTTCCTTCTATCCACTTTCCTCAATCTTATGTTAGTTTTATAATATAATGCTAGGGTTTTTTGTTATTCTTAACATGAGGAATAAGGAAAGGTCTATCCATTCCATCTTCATGGAAGTGGAAACATACAGTTCATTATTTTAATACCCAAAACAAATGCTTAAAGCTTTAGCTTTTTATGATTGTGCTTCTAATTTTCAAAGCCTCCGCCTTTTAACACGTTTGAGGTCCATGACATATACAAAAGAACTGGACTAGGGGCATTTCAACCTCTGGAACCTCATGTTCACCGGTCGCCAGTGAGAAGTGGGGAGAAGTATAAATTAAACTTTGTTTAAGTGTGTTGCATTAATTATTCCATTTATT
>NW_022103908.1:27007731-27011823 GCF_000313985.2 Echinops telfairi | reverse complement strand
GAAATAACTATCTGTTTGAAATGAGTTAGGTTTATTCTTACTGGCGTCCAGGGGTTAGAAAATGTGGTCTCTGGTGGGCTCTTTGGTGTCATTAGAAAACAGTACTAAACTGTTACTCAAGTTTATCTCACTCTTGCTTCAGAGATGCAAAGCCCAGGTTAGGTAACCCGAGTCACATTCCTCTCGAATCAATGCCAATCCTGAAATATCCCAAACCTAGCAGGCCTTCCCAACTGACTGCCCCCGTTCTTAATTGACAAGCTCAGTCCGTGTTTCAGAACCGAGGGAAAATCATTACACAACTAAATGTAGATTATATTTACAAGAAGAATGTCTTGCTTAGTATAAGCAATTCATCCATGATCCCATCCTGAAAAATTTGATAGTCTGCATTGAAATGCTACCTTGGAGCTTATTTCTTGGTTTCTTTTTTTTTCCACATGGCAGAAATATAGTACATAATTATGCATCAAACAAAACACTCCATAAAGTTCTCAAAATGTAACTTAAATGCTGTAAAATATTTATATGTAAGTAACAAACTTGCACATTAAGATACAAAATGTTTAAAGCATCATTTCCTGATCTTCATTCCATCAATTTTTTAACAAGCGGCTGTTCTCTGTGAGATAGCATGTGCAATCTGCATGCCATTGCACCCATATTACATTTACATGGTACAGTCTAGCTAAAGCACACAGGCTAAAACAATTGGTTAGAGAAATACACATTAAAATATTATACAAAATCTGTTTTATAAGACAGATTTTAAGGAATGTTTAAAAGTTTAACTCCCCAAATGGGCTAAGAAATGAGAGATGAAAATGGGATCCCGAAAGATAAGGAAAGCAGGAGGCCTGAAGCTCGAAGCTGCCACTGATCTGGGTGTCTCCGGGTGATGCCCCTACTGAGAACACGCATCCACTCGCTGGAACTGAGCCAATACGCAACATCATGATAAATGGAGACAAGATCAAGGTTGTTCGGGATTTCATTTCACTTGGATCCGCATTCACCACCAGGAAAACGGCAGTCAAAAGTGAAATGGCATCTTACATCGGGGAAATGTGCTGTAAAGGACAATGTTGGGGCGTTCAAAAGCAAAGATGTCACTTTGAGGACTAAGATTAAGCTGCATTTGATCCAAGCCAAGATGAACAGAACAATGAATAAGTCAAACCTAGGAAAAAGACTTGATAGCTTAGTGCTGGTGAAGAGTATTCAATATCCAATGGACCGCGAGAAAACAAGCCGATCTGTCTTGGGGGACGTTTACTTGGAAGCAAGTTTGCACGTTCATCTGATGTGCCTTGAAATGTAGCAAGAGGTGCCAGGCCCTCGAGTAGGGTCGTTTGTTGGTTCTGTGAAAACACAGGAGACCTTCCAGGAGACAGAAGGGCGTATTGCTACGATCATGAGCTCACCCAGAAAATTAATTGTGAAGAAGGCGCAAGACTGGGCGACATTTCATTCGTATGCACATACGATTGCTATTAATCAGACCTACCTGACAGAACTTACAAAAACAATCAAAACAATCGAATAAAGCAGTCCAATAACCAAACGGGGTGAAATTTAGAAGGAGCTATGGGGTGTCAAGGGAACTATGACAGCAGAGTGTTCATGCAGTGGGCACAGGTCAGCATGGGAAAACCACCAGCCGCCGCTGTCATGGAGACTTACAGTCTTGGCAATTAGCAGGAGCAGTGCTACCCTGCCTGATAGGGTTTCTATGAGTCAACATTAGCTTGATAGCAGTGAGTATTTTTTTGTTTTTGAGGGAGCGTGGTATATGGTGTATGGGTTAAACATTGACGGGGGTGCTAATCAAAAGGGCATTAGTTTGAACCCACAAGACGCTCTACCAGAGATAGATATGGCAGCCGAGGTGCATAAGGGCTTACCACACAATACATTCTGTCACTATGAATCCGAATCTGCTGGACGAAGTGGATTTGGGGGTTTTCAATGGAACAGAAATCAGAGAAAATTGAAATCAGGGTGTTTTTTTCATCCTTTTTATAAATAAGATCACGAAGTTATTCAGAATATGGGAGAGCAAATTGTAAATTAAATTTTATTTTGCAACACATTTAAAGTAACACAAAAATTTCTACATCATATATTACTTTAAGATAATTTTAAAGTGTTGCATAATCTATGCTATGGTTGTTAGGTGTCCTTGAGTTCCAACTCCCAGAAACACCAGGTAAAAGGGAACAAAGCCCTGCCAGTCCTGCACCATCTTCACAGCTGTTCTTATGTGTGAGTCTATTGTTTCAGCCACTGTGCCAGTCCATCTTGTCGAAGGTCTTCCTTATCAGTATCATGTTGCTGGATCTTTACTGTACCAAGCATATTCTTCTCCAGGAGCTGGTCTCTCCAGACAGCATGCTCAAAGTGCACGAGACAAAGTCTCATCCTCCTTGCCTCCGAAGAGCATTCCGTAAGAGCCCTTCTTCCCAGACAGATGTGTTGGTCCTTGTGACAGCCGATGACACTTTCAATATTCTTTGAAGCGCCATCATTCAAATGCACAGATTCTTCTGGGAGTCATCATTATTTTTTCTCTAATTCTACGTCTCTAACCTATTCTTTTCAAATAGGTTTTGTAGGGGTGAATTCACTTGAATTTGAAAGAGAAAGGGAGAAAGAAAAATAAAATCCCTTTCCAGGAAATATATCACACAACCCTCTCCTTTGCCTTTGGAGTGCTGTTTAGAGAATACCAAAATTTCTCCTCAATTAAGAAATAAATTCTTCAGTTTAATTCTTTGTGCCATTGTGTTGACTCTTATAACCTAAACATCAGAAAATAGAATGCATGCATTTGTTTTAATTAGTCTATTGACAATTCACATTATAGCTGAGGCCAGAAAGGCTTTCAATAGGAAGTACAATAACACAGAGGGATTAATATTTTGCTTTTAAAAGTTTATACTCACATCATAGCCTAAAGAAATCTGAGTGTTTCTACGCTACTTTCATAGAAGTTACTAGAAGAACCATAATTGTAAACTTTGTATTTCAATAGGTCCACAGTTAATCTTGAATTCTCTGTGTAAGGGGGTTTATAAAATAATATTGATTGGTCATAATTATACATCTTGCTATGTTGGCAAGATTTAGTTTAAATATTAAAGAACTCATGTCTGCCTCAAAATTTCTTGAAGAAATTCCACAGCTGATGGGTAAGTCATCCCTATAAATCTTCTAAAGATTTAAGACAGCTGTCAAAGAATCCTAGTTGTATCATACCTACAAATTGAAACAGCAAATGCAATTGTGGAGGTGTTTATTTTGTGTTAATTTTGTCATTTGAAGAGTCTTTCCTAAGAATATTTTTCATAATATGCCTTGTAACAGTATAGAAATCTGCTACTACCTTACATGCCGATCATTCCATATGGTGCTGTATATGAATTGTCACTAACACAGACTGTCAGGGGTCTGCATGTATGTGTCAGGAGCCCTGGTTGTGAAATAGTTAAAGCATCCATCTGCTGCCAACTTCAAACCTGTCAGCTGCTCAGCAGGAGAAAGACTTGGCAGTCAGCTTCCATAGAGACCACAGCCTGGTAACTACCACAGACTCCTATTTTCATGCCCTTTGCCTTTTCATAACATATCTAAGTCTAGCAGGCATGGCTCTGCCTTTGTAAATAAGCATTATTGAAAGTTTCTCCCCTACTTCCAATCCTCATTCTTGGCATAAATATTGTCATCACATGAGTTTTTTATCTGTACAGGTCAATAATTGATGTAGTTTGGTGTAAAAGTAAGTTCTATATATGCATACTTTTTCTTTTAAAAGTATTTAAATTCTACACCATTTTCTAAATTAATGATACTCAATAGAATTATTATATGGCACATGGAGATGATTTATAATGTTCCTCAATAGAAGGATAATGATGGACAAGGGATATATATAAACCGCAGAGAGGTGAATGGCTTTTGGGCTCACACTTAACTATAGCTCTAATGTAAGAAAAATTAATACTTATGATATGGCCCTACTCAATACCTGCCCCTATGAAGAAATCACTGATGATATGGATACTATAGCAAAGTGAGACAAAATCAGATGGT
>NW_022103908.1:26996122-27007243 GCF_000313985.2 Echinops telfairi | reverse complement strand
TTATTGCCATTGGATTTTCCCTTTTGTTTTTGTATATTTTTCTGTATATGAAATCTGGGATAGGTAAATCTATAGAGATAGTGACTGGATTAATTTTCTGGGGTCTATGGCTGGGGAGGTGGGACTTGGGGAGTTAATAATAATAAATCCAAGGAAGAACAAATATCCTAAAATTTATTGTAGTGATGATTCCACAAGTTTTCATACATTTAAAATATTGACCTTATGATATGTGAACTCTATGTTAATAAAACTCTTTCAAAAACACAATTTGACTAGAAAAGAGGAAAGAATTCAAGGAAGGAAGGAAGGGAAAGAGGGAGGGAGAATAAGTTCTAGAACCCTCCTAAGAAAATAGTCTTAGAAACCTTATAAATCAGTTCAACTCTATCTTGCAGATTCTGTGCGAATCTGAATAGATTTGATTACAATGAGTTCAGAAGCAACATAAGTAGAAGCTAAAAATATATCATAGATTCACCAAGATAAAATTCCAAGGGAATAAGATGCATAAATTTATAAATATATTGCTAGTAGAAATAGCAATACAAAATCTTAAGAAGAAAGAAAGGTGCATTTATTTTTACCACAGCCAAGAAATTAATTTCTATAAAATATCACAGAGATATAAAGGCAAGAAAAGAAACTAGATAAAATCAATTTCATGATCAAAGAAGAAAAAAATCAAAACACAAAGTAAAACCAAAAACACTGCATCACCAATTGAAAAAATAGAAAAAACATTAGTAATTTTTGTCAGGCGAAACTACAATTTTAAAGGACTTCTAACTTTTGAAAGATATATAAACAAAATCTTGATAAAGTAATTGTGGGAAAAGGCAAAATTACTTTTCAATGAAAACTTATGTAATAAAAAGTTACACCTCATTCAAAGTGATATACACAAATGAAAACTTAATTGAGATACTAATTCTGACCCATTTCTTTAAAACTCTTAGGTTTCATAGAACACTTGTTTGATTGGCATATAAAAGAGATTAGATATTTTTCTATATTATTGATGAAAGTGTAATAGGTAGAAAAGTGCATACATTTAACATCATACTTTGTAATAGCAAAATATGCCATGGTTATGTGCAGTGTTAGTAATAAAGGCATTGTATTTGGGAAAGCAAAAATTAGAAACAGACCATACCTTCAGCAATATTAGAACCTGAATACGTTAACTAAAATAGACAAGTCACTAAAATAGATTTATCTGAAGCCTGCTTAAGCCAGCTATGTTTATGAAGACAGGGGAGCTGAGTATTGGTTTGGTTTTATAAGCCTTTCAGTAGGCCATCTTATGATAGCCCTATTCTTTCTACAAAAAATTACCGAAAATATTTAAACTATATTAAATCCCTGTTTAATTGCATGTGTTCGGAAATAGGACACATTTATTTTGACTTCATGTTTAACATTTATAATTGCTACATACATTTCTGCCTGATATACAATACAAATATATGCCAAACATCTTTCTAGCATATGAAGGAATAGAAGTAGAATTTTTAATTTTGTTCAGAATAACTTTTTAAAATTAAATGCAAGGTATATTTATATTTCAATAAGAGAGAATTATAAAATACAGATGTACAAAACAAACTAAAGCTGTGATTGGTTTTTATGGAATTAATGAAGCACAAAACAAAGGTAATTAATTATTAAATTCATTAGAAAATTAAACTAAAGCATGACTTCTAGTCTCTAGTTTCTGTAGATAAAAGTCTACTAATTAACTCCCAAGTTCAGAAGCATACTAAAAATGGTTTCTTACAAACACATCTTTACTTATACACACAATTAAGAGAACCCCATTTTGGACAGATTTGCTCTCATTCTTAGTAAATTATTCACACCTAGTCTATCACTCCAATTTAAACATTCTTGTCCTTAGAGGATCCTTGAAATTCCTTATTCATCATATAGAATAAAAAAGATAAAAATATGTTTTCCAAGTTCTTATTTTCTCTCTCCATCAAAACTTCATTTGAGACCAAATATAGTCCAAGTGGAAAGTAACATCCCCATACCGAGGTCAAGGGGGTATTTCAAACTTCTTTCTGAGGTTCATAGAAATCTGTGGTAATCAATCCTGGCACATGGTCACTAAATTATCAATTAAAATGTCTTTCATTATCATTCAAGAATGTTTTCCTTATTAGAAGAAACGAGAAGTATTTTTTTATTTATCTTCCTCTCTACAGTTCAACTAATAAATTTTAAATGCTATCAGAATAATGAACACTAATTTTGGAATGTTTAATTTGTGACAGACTTAATCCCAGAATGCTTCCCTACAATCACCACAGTGGATTTGCAACACTTCTTTGCGATTCATGTAACTTTTCATATATTATATTAGGTTAAGTGAGTGGACCATGACACCAGTTTTTAAGGCTTGCTCAGACACACATCTACACAAGCCTGGTCCCTTAGCCACCATCAGGCCCTGACTTTGTTGCACACAAAGAATGGAGAGAGGAGGGGGAAACACTGTAACCAAGACTCCGACACCACTTGATGCATGCATGAATCTCCCTAAGGCTCAAATTAAATAGGGATAATAGGACTGTGCGGTTGCTGTGAAGATTAAAGGAGCTGGTGCATGTGAGATGCTTGCCAAATAATAGGCACACAGCAGATTTTAGTTCTCTGCTCTGTGTCTGCTGACATGAAAAGATTCACACCCAAGGAAGGAGTTATGAAGGCAATTTAATGTTTTAAGGTATTCAGTGACGTTTATTTATGACTAAGTAACTTTTGCTTGTAAGAATAAAATACAGCGGAGTCTTTAAAAAATTTAAGTCACCAGTACACACACACACACACACACACACACACACAAATCACTCTTACCAAAATTACTTTAATGACTTGTGGTAAGTGCATTCTTGAATGTTGTACAATTTGGAAAGTAGTAAAGTGCTTTATTCTTACAAGGATCATTTGTTCTGCGTTTGACAAAAATGATGAACATTTCATTCCGTTTTACTTTTAAATGGGTATTATTGTCTTTGTTATTTGACAATGTCAAGTAAAATGTCACACCAATGCAGCGGGAAAAAAAAACCATTCATACTTAATATAAGTAGACTACAGAACAGAATGTCCCTTTGACTGGTTTATGGCTTGAAAGTTATACATAAACAATGTTGATACTTCCATTTTTTATCAAATATCAGCACAAGATATTTTGCAACTGTTGTTTAAGTGAAATACAACTGTATATATATAAATATATATAAACAGAATAAAATACTGTATATATATATATATATAACAGAATGCTGGTTTAGAAAAATCAGCAACAGCAAAAAAATAACCACTGCTTATTTTTTGAACATGGGTGGTGGTAACAGTTGTTTGTTTTAACCTTTAACTTGATAAATTTGTGTTAGTAAGCTATCAAAACAAGCTGCTTGAATTTGAAGTTCATGAAAATGAGGCTCAAGATTAGAACATTTTGAGGGCCAATGTTTACTCACTGTGTATATTTTTTTGAGCGAAACTGATAATTAGCATATGACTTTATAAATGTAGATGCTCTTTCTTTACCAGAGCCTTGAGAGAGTGTCTGCTGAACTTTTTCTAAATATCTTGATATTGCCTGTTCTCATTTAAATGTTACGATGGTCAGCGGCTTTAATTGCATGCCACCTCCTTATCATGTGCATTCTAATTAACTACTTCAAAGGGGAGGACAACCTTTCTAAACATTTCACAGCTGTAAAATTGCTTTAAAACCATGTGAATATTTGGCAAATACCCAGGGATAAGTTTATGAGAAGAATTCATTCTGATTCCCTTTTACTTCTTTGGGTAAGCACAAACAGAATCTTGCCTCTGTATGTTAAAACTATGTTTTAGGAGGGGTGTGTGTGTGTGTGTGTGTGTGTGTGTGTGTGTGTGTTTCTGTGTGTATGCCTACTGTGTAAGTGCATGTGTTTTTTGCTCATCAGTACTAAATTCAGGAATAATGCACTACTCTTGGTTTCTAGGGACATTCCCTAATTCTAAATCATTTAGTAATCAATCCTACATCCCATCTCCTTATCATAGAGAAACCCCCACAACCATCACTAAAACTTTTACCGCCTATCATTCAATGCACATCTCAATATCAAATGCTTATAGCTTGTGCTTAAATATCGATACTAACGTGAAAATCCAGATTTTGAAAACTTGTGCTAATGTGCTCTAAAGCAAGGACTACTAAACTTACTAGCTTTAACTATGATTTTTGCCGCCTTTGACATTTTCTTCTGTTGAATCTAGTAAACTTAACAAAGGAAGTGTCAAACTAAAGGGCAGACCCTACGTGGAAAGGTGTAGAGAGGAATTTGATGGGGGAAACTGATTAAACTAAGTCAGCTTAATTTAAAGCAGCAGGAGCAACAGATGCTGTTGTCTTGTTTATTTTCCCTTATTGCCAGATGGAAAGGGAGAAATGAATCCTAGGACCGAGAAG
Organism: Echinops telfairi; assembly: GCF_000313985.2. NCBI lineage: Eukaryota > Metazoa > Chordata > Mammalia > Afrosoricida > Tenrecidae > Echinops > Echinops telfairi. The sequence goes on along the minus strand of NW_022103908.1, from coordinate 27,002,769 downwards.
AAAGCTGCTGCGCTGTGCTTCCATCATTTTAACTTGCTCCATATGGCCGTGGGCAGTGGGCTTCCGCAGTCCTGGCAAGACTTGTTAACCAGTGGACTGTTTAGCCATAGCAACCACCTCCATCTTACAAAGGGAACAGCACAATAATTATCATAGGCACAAACAACATAGCTTTCATGTAAAATTCAGTGAGTATTGCATGTTTATCTTTTAAAAAAACCTTAGAAATCTTAAGGCAGTTGTAAAAGTATGCAGTCCAACTTTCAATGCTACAATTCTGAAAGCCAGTGTCTGTCTTGTTATCGTTATATTTTGAGAATTTGTATTATTTGGTGCCCAGGATGCATTCGATAAATGACTGTGACTTAGGATGGGAATTAATGTAATTTTTCTAAGATAATTGAAAAATTTTTGAGCATCTACTTTATGTTTGTCATTATATGAATTCATCTTCAACAATTTATCAGTGGCATTCTTTTCTTTTAATAGTGCCGAGGAACTTATGGAACCTAAGTTGTATCCATTAATTTTTCTCCCTCAATCCCAGTGATTTTCACTTCACTGTGAGAACGTGCACAGGAAACACACAAGCGTCAACAGTTTTAGTGGACACCGGGGGGGACACTGACTGCATTCTTTGAGTTGTGTAGCCATCTTCACACTCTCTTAGTTCTGCTTCCTCTTTAACATAAAGTCACTGTTCCCTCAGGTTCCTAGCTAACCTTTTAAGTTGCTTTTTCCAATAAGAGCCGATAAAGATAGTGCTTAAAAGAGTATAATGTTAATGGCAGACTTTTTTGTAACCACTGAAACTAAAGTATTTTTCCATTTTTAGAAGACTTCAAGAAACCGTTGTGGTGGTGCAGTGGGTTAAGCATTTGGGATGCTAACCCACTAACCACTCTTCTGTAAACAGGTGACTCTGCTTCCTTTGAATTTTACATCTATGTATAATTTAAATGTATGTAATTTAACTATAAAATTGATATGCATATATACATTTGCTTTTTCTGGTGTAAGAAAGACATTTCCTCTGGCAATTCAAACATGCAAATTAGTCTTAATAAATGTAGATAGGATTTTCTATCAATGGTTTGTTTATGAAGACAATTTTGTTTATTCAACATTGTTTTAAAAAATCATAGAAATCACTTACTAAATTTTCTTCACATAGAATCCAAAGCTTACATTATGGCTTAGTAATAGGGTACAATCAAATAGGTAAGGGAAGGAAATCTTACCAAACACTTATAAAACCAAAAGATATCTTTAAATGTGACATGCAATAAGTTCCCTTTAGGTAAATTAATAGTAAACATTGAAGAGAAAGAAAGAAAGGAGTATAAATATTAAGGAGATTCCACCAGGTAATCACAACCTAGTCTCACATATTCATTCAATCAAAAAATGATAGAAAATAATAATAATGTCATATACTTAGAAATTCCAAAGCTTCTAGTTACAAATCTCACCCAATAATGAGATTTGATAATTCAATATTTTATCAGAGTAAATAGAAGAGGTTTGTCAAAGTTAAAAATTAAGAAAAAACAATTTTCTAACTATTGAGAACATTTATAGAATAAATTGTGTCAATTAATCTATATTTTCCAATTAAGAAAAGTACACTAATGAAACTTTAAAAATACATATTAGCATAAAAATCATCTACACCTATTTTATGTTTCATTTTGGGATTACCATTAAAATGGTTGTATTTTAATCATGCTTTAAATATATATTTTATCAAATCATTACTAATGTTATTTTCAAATAAGTTATGCCCTGAATTTCCAGGAAACCAGATAAGGGTGCATTTCTTGCATCCCTCGAGGCTGAAGGTGGTGGGATAGAATATGTAGTTAATATGACAGGTAAGTTATGAGGGCACACAGAGCATACATCTGCTAAGAAGGACTTCAGAGCATTCTTTCCCTCTGTTAAGAATGTCCAACCGATGACTTGATAGGTAAGCGTGGGTGACAAGAAGAAACAAGAGAGAGAACTCTCCTCTCAATGGTGGTGGATATGTCAATTGAACTGGAAATATACAAGGGGGTAGCCCGCATAAAATTGATTTTTTTCAGAGCTATGTATTTAAACTTTTTGACAACACAACCTTATCCCCTTCAAAGTACTCTCCATTACACTTGGAAATATTTTCCAAACTCATCAGTTTGGATGGCTGACCGCACTTCCCTAATTTTTTCTGCCTCCTTATCCATAGTCAAATCACTTTCCTTTTAGATCTTTCTTCATTCGCAGAAACATAAAGAAGTCATACGGAACAAGGCAGGTGAATAAAGTATGTTGGTCAAGAGAAGCATGCTGTTTTTTGCTAAAAACTGGCACATTGAGATGGTTGCGTGAGCACGTACATTGCCATAGTGGTAAAACCTGTCTCCTGTCTGCCACAGATCAGGCCTCTTTTGTCTCACACAGTTATGTAATCTTTCCAGAACCTCTAAATAGGAAGCTTGATTAACAATCTGACCTGGTGGAATGAACTGCAAAAACAAATGAGCATGGGTTTTGGGAAGAAGCCTCTCATATATTCATGATACTATACTATTAGCAATAAAGATTGTTTTCTCAATGTATCATAACTTTATTACTGATCCTGTCAAACAATGAGTTGGCTCTTTCAAATGTAATAATTTATTTGGGGACATCGTGCTAAGGAGCCCTGGTAACATTGTAGATTATACCTATTAGGTCAATCTAAACTAATGAGCCACTCTGCAAGAGAAAGATGAGCCTATTTTCTCCTGAAAGAATTAGAGTTTGGAGGACCCCATAGATTGCTGTGTGTCAGAATTAACTTGACATTCTGAGTTTTGAGTGTCTCTCAAAGGCCAGCATAATGTCTAATAGTTACAATTTTATTTTCAAGTATGAATTTATATATCATATGATTGTCTCTGAATTTATAGTTTCAGTATTCTATAGGCAAACTCTGGGAATAAATGACAACTTGGAGAACCCCCCAAGAACCTCATCACGGGATGTTCCTGGTGCTTAGGCACAAAATGGCTCAAAAATTTTCAAAACATCTCTTCTATTAAAGCATTTAACAGGTAGTATGCAAATGTAGGCCATTTTTAATTGTAATTTTTTATTGGAAAACAAATATTCAACTTTGAATGGATTTGAGGCAAATTATACCATAAGCACGTTTTCTTTAAGTGGCTAAATAAACAAAGTTCTAATAGCATGTGACAATAAAAGGAAATGCTTCTGGCACAGAACCAACAGTACAAAAAATAGTATATGAGTACTTGGTTAATACATCCACTTTGTAATAGTGCAACTATTAAGTACATCTTGTTGACTGTCCCTATTCTACACAGAGTTATAACAACATTCTTCAACAGCCATATTCTGACAGTTCCTAAAGAAAACTATATAATCCAGATATTCCCTCATTTGACCAATTGCATCTAAGTTTAGATATGCAGAAGGGCTTAGATATATCAAGAGGTAGCCACATGCAGCATCTTACTTGATCAATTTTCTAAATTAAGGTTTCAGGACAATGACAATAAGATAAGGGAAGAAAACATGGAGAAAGGAAGTCTTAATTACTATCCACGCATATTCTTTTGACAGTTGGGGGAAACTGTTTACAGATAAGTCACAAACAATGAAAAGGCAAATAAACAGTTCTGTACAAGAAATGTAACATATTCTGTACAATGTCTTCACTTTATGGTTATCATTTATGCAAACTCTTCATATTTACTTGGCTGTCACCATCAATATGTGCTTCCCTGATCATTTATTTATCTGTTAACTTCTCTCCAAGGTTTTCCACCACATGTTGAAGTTCTGCCACGTTAATCTAGCCCTTGCCTTCCTCACCAACACACAGACTGCTTCTCTCATTGCTTCTTCCATCTGTGTCCTTCATTTTTCTTGCCATCATTGTCAGAAATCCCCGGAAGTCAATGGGGCCATTACCATCAGCATAGACTTCATTAACCATGTCTTGTAATTCTGCTTCTGTGGAATGCTACCCAAGAGAGCTCATTACTGTTCCCAATTCCCTTGTTGTTATAGTTCCATCACCCTCCTTGTCAAATAGTGAAAAAACGTCCTTGAATTCTTCAGCCCACTCTTCAGTCAGTTCGTCAGCCATGCTGTTAGGGTGATGGGTCTCCAAGATGCGTTCACACAACCACTCCATTTGCTAGCTTCACTCGGATGTGCCCATTTTATAGTAAAACATATCTATTAAATCTGAATTTCAAAATAATAGATAATGATAAATACAATGCAAAGTCATGTTAAATGACTTTCATAATAAGAGTTATGTGCAAAAAGGATGTCTGGAAATAGCATGCCAGGCCCAATTTTCTTACCTGGGGATAAAGACAAAACCAAGCCATCTGCCGTCAAGTAGATTCTGACTCACCGCAACCCTATAAGGCGGAGTACACTTTGGGTTTCTGAAGCTGTTAATCTTTATATGAGCATAAAGACTCATCATTTTCCTGGAGAGCAGCTGGTGAATTTGAACTGTTGAGCTTGCTGTCAGCAGCCAATGCATATTCTACTAAACCAGCAGGACTCCTATACGAGGGAAAATGGAATGGATTTGGAAGACAATAAACTTGGGCTTAAATCTCCATCTCCAAGCTTGGACTGTGGAATGGTACTGTGACTCTCATTGGAGGTCTGGGTGCTCATAACGCTGTTCATCTCAGAACCTTACTTTCCCTTGACTTCATGGATTCAATATGTTCACCTAAAGTACATGTTGGAATTCTGGCATCTGGATATTAGACTCCAGTGCAAACCTAATGAGACTCTCTCAGTGTACTGTCTATCTTACACAGTCTCAGTTTTTTCACTAAAAAGAAAAGATGAAGACACAAAGAAATGCAAGCACTAGGATATGGAAAGATGCCACATGTGGATCGCCAGAGAAAGCCGCAGCTCCTGAACCTGACAGAGATATTCTCAAGAGAACAGACAGAGACTTTCTCTACAGTCAATGCTCACATTCTGGACATTCAAGCTGCTGGATGCACCACTGTCTGTCAGCTTGTCGGACTGTGGTGGCATGTGTGTTGTAGTAATGCTGGAAGCTAGGTCACTGACACTTCAAATACTATCAGGGGCACCAAAGTGAACAGATCGCAGGGAGCTTCCAAACCAACAAGATACTACTAAGATTCGGCTGCCCACTTCAGAGGAGGTAACTGCTAAAAGCCTTATGCATCACATGGAAATACTGTCATACACTGAAGGCCTAATGAATGCAAGAAGAGCATTGCAGAAGCCACTGCCCGAGTAGGGGCCTGTTGGGTCGGAAGGCAGTCAATATGTGACTGAGGCGGAGGTGCTTTCTCCAAGAAGACTCGACCACGGTGAGGAGAGTGGGGTAAATGTCGGCTTCAGGATCTTCATTGGCTGATGGGCCACTATTCCAGGTAAGAAGAAACAGCTGCAAAGATCTACAAATAATCAGAACTTGGAAGGCATGGGCAATTGGAAGTCATCAAAAAGGAAATGGAATCCATAAATATCAATATCTTAGGCCTTGGTGACCTGAAATGTACTGGTATTGGCCACTTTTAATCAGAAAATCATATCGTTTACTATGTGTGGAATGACACAATCAAGAGCAATGCATTACATTCATTTTTACAAAGGACATTTGAAGATCTATCTTTAAGTGCAAGTGATTTGTGATAAGATTATATCTATTTGTCTTCAAGGAAATCTAATCAATATGACTACTATGACTCAAAATTTGTGCACTAACCACGAAAGTATTGATGAAGAAATTGAAGAATTCTACCAATATCTTCAGTCAGAAATTGCTCAAACATGCAATCAAATTGCAAAGGTAATTATTGGCCATTAAAATTCAAATATTGGAAAATAACAGGGAAGAAAAAGTTGTTGGAAAATGTAACCTTAGTGATAGCAACAAAACTGAAGATTACATCATAGAGTTCTGCAATATCAATGCCTTCTTCATAGCAAATATATATTTCAACAACAAAAATTCAACGATACATATAGACTTCTCCAAATAGAATACACAGAAATCAAACTGACTGCATTTGTAGGAAAAGATGATGGGGAAGATCAATACTAACAGCTAAAACCAGGCCAAAGGCTGACTGTGGAATAGACCATTAATTGCTCATATGTAAGTTCAGGTTAAAGCTGAAAAGAATTAAAACAAGTCCACACAAGCTAAAATACGACTTTGAGTATATTCTACCTGAATTTTGAGAGTATCTCAAGTGCAGATTGATGGATTAAACATTATTGGCAGAAGACCTAATGAGCTGTGGGATGACATTATGTTAGTCCAGGTAGACTGGAGAAACAAATCCATGTATGTACAAGAGAGAATTTTATATCAAGAAGTAATTATGTATCAATAAAATACCCAAGCCCAGTCCAGATCAGGTCCTTAAGTTTGATCTTAGCCCACATGTCTGTTATCAGTCCACAAATTCTACTTTAGACTCACATAGTCACATGCATTGATACCAAATGCAAGAAGATCACAGGCTGGTGGGTGGAAAGTCCTGTAGATCCAATGGCAGTGGGCACATCTCCAGGGCTCTGGCTGCCATCAGTGTTGGCTCCATGTGGCTTCTCAAAAGGAAAGTGAAGCAGATAGA
>NW_022103908.1:26993840-26995263 GCF_000313985.2 Echinops telfairi | reverse complement strand
TGAAAAGACCAAACGCTTAGAAAACCAAAGGGAAGAATACTCTCTGCCTACCTGACACTGAAAAAACTCGAGAAAAAAAATCTAAGTCTTGAGTTAAGATAGGGAAAAGTCCCTGGGCAAAATAGTGAATAATGCAGGAAGCATCAAAAGAATACACAAGACCCCAATGTAACAAAAAAGCAATAATTTCAGGAGGTAGCATATTAGAAAGAGTCAATGGTGCTGAAGGAAGAAGTTAAAGCAGCAATGAAAGTATTAGCTAAAAACTAAGCTCCAGGAATTGATAAAATGCCTACTGAAATGTTTCAGCAAGCTGATGAAACACTGGAAGCACTCACTCATCTATGCCAAGAAATTTGGAAGACAGCTATTTAGTCAAATGACTAGAAGAGATTCATATTTGTACCTATTAAAAAGAAGGATGAAGAACAGAATTTTCAAATTATAGAACTGTATCATTGATATGCCATGCAAGGACAATGTTGCTGAAGATCATTCAGAAGTACATTGCTGGGAAGCTGCCAGAAGTTCAGGGAAGTTTCAGAAAAGCATGTAGAACAAAGGATATCAATGATGACGTTAGATGTTTCATGGCCAGAAACAGAGAGGAAAAATATGATGCTGATGTTAGATGGATCGTGGCCAGCAGCAGAGGGGAAAAAAGGCGTTTACTTGTGTTTTATTAATAATATTAATAATACAAAGGAATTCAACTAAGTGGATCCTAATAAACTAGGGATAACATTAAGAAGAATGTGAATTCCAGAACACTTCATTGAGCTCACACAGAACTTATACAATCAAGAGGCAGTTTTGGTAACAGAACAAGGGAATGTTGCACAGTTTAAAATTGAGAAAGGTGTGTGTTTGGGTTGAGTCCTCTCATTATATTTATTCAATCTGTATGCTGAGGAAATAGTGAAGTTGGATTAAATGGAAAAGAATTTGGCATTATGATTGGAGGAAAGCTTATATAGAACTGTGATATGCAGAGAACACAAACTTGCTTGCTGAAAATGAGAATTTGAGGCACTTGCTATTGAAGTTGAGCATTGTAGCCTTCACTTTAGACTATAACTTAATGTAAAGAAAACCCAAATTGTAAAGAAAAGCTCACTATTGGACTAATGGGTAACATCATGATAAATGGAGAAAAGATCGAAGTTTTCAAGGATTTCATCTACTTGGATCCACAATTAATTCTCATGGGAACAGCAGTCAAGAGATGAGAAGGCATGTTGCATTGGGGAAATCTGTTGCACAAGACCTCTTCAGAGTATTGAAAAGCAAGGGTAATTCTTTGGGGAATAAAATGCCCCTCACTCACACCAAGGTGCTTTCTGTCACCACACATGCCTGTGAAAGTTGAACATGGAATAAGGGGAACTGAAGAAAAATCAATGGAATCAAACTGTGGTGCTGG
>NW_022103908.1:26990596-26992205 GCF_000313985.2 Echinops telfairi | reverse complement strand
TTTCTCTTCAGGTGGCTTCCCATGCCTATCTTATATAGGTAGGCAAACCAAGCCATCCACCTGTGGTCATTTTGTTACAACAGAACTGTGAAACGAAAAAACACATTCAGTTCTTATTTGTGCCTTGAGATTTCCCCCTTGTTTTCATTAGACTTAAAAATATAAACCTGCTTAAATTTCTTCTAAATTGGAGGGAATAGAGAGAAAAAGAGACACGTGCACAAGAGAGAGAGAGAGAGAGAGAGAGATTGATTTTGTCCTGATCCATCAGAAAGTCACTTCCAACTCTTGGTGAATTGATGATACCAACTAGTTTGCTGAAAGTAAAGAAGACTTAATAAACTTACTGGTGAAAACCTAATGCTTATAGAGTGGATTTCACCTTAACAGAAAGAAAATAAAAACCCTCACAATTTGGCCAATAACATCATCTGATAATTATATAATTTTATGTCGACTTGATAAAAAAGTGGAGGGGTGGAGCTTAGCCTGTCAATCAGGTTGCAGCTGGATGGCCTCATTTGGAGGCAAGACTGAACTAAATGGCTCCCTGGAGACTGGCTCCTCTCTCCTTCTGCTTCACCTTCCTGCTGGCGAGCCTCTTGGAGACCTGCCAGAGACCTGAGAGTCCTGGAGGTGTATCTAGCATTATTGGACCCACAAGACTTTGCACCCACTGGTTTGTGACCTTCCTGCATTTTGCATCATTATTTGCAGCGGCATGAGTCTGAAGAAGGACGTAAGGATTTGTATTGGACTTATGGACTCGTATCAGATTTATGGGCTTGATCTGGATTGGGCTGGGATGTTTGCTCAATATATAATTATTTCTTAATATAAAGCTCTCTCTGGCACACATATATGAGTATCACTGGATTTGTTTTTCTAGACAACCCAGCCCAACACACATCATTGTGATAAATTTTCAAGGATTTCATTTTACTCAGATCCACAATCAACCCTAATGGAAGCAGCAGTCACAAAACAAAATGCATCTTTTCATTGGCCAAATCTGCTGCAAAGACCCCTTTAAAGCGTTCATAAGTAAAGATGTCACCTTGAGAACTCCAATGAACTATGGGAAATTCTAAGCCATGGAATGGTCATTTCCTTCATAGAATTCAAAAGCAGCACGATGAATAAAAAAGATTGAATAAATTTAATGATAGTGCAGGTGAAGAATATACCATAAATTTAATATACCATAATTTAATATACCATAAATTGCCAAAAGAATGAACAAATCAGTCCATACCCATATTTGTGAGGATGGCTCAGGACAGGGCAGTACTTTACACTGTTGTACACAGGGTTCTCATGACAATAGAATTGAGGTATTAGTTTCTTGTGAGGATGGAAGGGTGTCAAAGGATCACTAGGCTAGAACATTGGGATCCACTGAATGACTGCATCTAGCATCCCAGTTTGCTTCAGTCTTTTTCTTTTCTTTTTTTTTTTAACAGACTTTTATTTGAGTAAATTTCACATATTTATCCTTATTAACAAGCAGGGAGTTAAAACACATTACCTTCTCTCCAGAATTTTAAGACTTTATTTTCCTTTTCCAACATAAGGTTACTCATTCAGTGACATAGAATTGATTCTAACA
>NW_022103908.1:26987901-26989781 GCF_000313985.2 Echinops telfairi | reverse complement strand
TACAGATGTAAAAACTACCAAGTACATGACATGCAGTGTTAGGAGGAACATTTCATCAAGCAGTGATTTCCAACGCACCGTCCTGAGAATTCATAAAAGCAAAACCTTCTGTATCAAAAGAAGGGATCTCGATAAGAGGACGCGAATCCTCTATGTCCAAGGGCAGTGGTTTCTCTTATTGGTAACTCAGGTATGAATTGTCCTTCATTTGAATATCTTGCTCCTTCAACTCTGAAGATTTGTTTGGGGCTGAAGCTACCATGTCTTCGTCTTCATGTAGAAAGCTACAAATCATGCTGGGGCTGTTGGAGGAAGCTCTATCATTGATTCGCAGCCATGCCACACCTCCAATGTTCTCTTCTCCTTTCATTTGTCAGAAGAGTTCCTGTCATGTTGAGCTTCTTCATGTATGGCATTTGTATTTTAACATTGTTTTCTTATTGTCTTCAGCATCCACATGTTCCTCCCCATCTTCTTCAAATGTAACATAGGTCCCAAGAGTGTCAAAATCTTGCATTTATTTTCACAATTTGAGAGGAAATCTGAATCAATAATTCCTGACAATTCCACCCAAACCAACTGCTCTTCCTCCTTGTCCCACTCCTCGCTGTCCCAACTCTCAGAGCCACCATGATCCCCGCTTCAGTCTTTCCTGTGCACCTGCTTCAGTTTTCTCTCACTAGGTTGGGAGTGTCTCACTTTTTATCTGACCTTAGTTGTTGTTGTTGTTGTTGTTGTTGTTGTTTTTTAATGCCCATACCAAACAAGCAAACTCATTATCAGGGAGTCGATGTTGACTCAGTAACCCTACAGGACGGGGTAGAACTGCCCGTGTGAGTTTCTGAGACTGTCACCTTTAAGGGAATAGAAAGCCCCGTCTTTCCCACAGAGCAGCTGGTGGCTTCGAACTGCTGACCCAGTGCCGGACCACTACACCGCCAGGGCTTCTCCTGTGCCTCTGGGGGCCCTAAAATGTTTCCTCGATATTCTCAAGTTACATAACAAGTTTCAAGTCACAGTGGCACATTGGCTTCTGGAAGCAAATTTTATTTTCAAGTGGAATTCCATTGTATATATACTGTCCTCTACTTATTAAAATCATTTTGCCATCTAGTTGAATCTGCTTTCCTTCTCTCATGCTACTGTACTGGAGACTCTTTCCCATGCAGTTTCTCCCAGGATTTAGCAAGTATGGATTCCAAACTTGCTCCCATCGAGTTCATTTCCATTCAGAAACCCTGGCGACCATGGCAGAAGTGTCCCTGTGGGTTTCTAAGGCTGTTGTGGGAGCATAGCGGGGCAGAGATTCTCATCTTTCTCCCTCAGAGCAACTGATAGGTTCAAAATGCCCACCTGGCAGTTAGTAGCCCATTTTGTAACTCACTATGCCACCAGAACTCCTTCAGCAAATACAGTGTGTTGAAATTGTCAATTATAGATCAAGTTGTTGCTGTTGATTGTTATGGTTAAAGCACCAACTCAAAGCGACTACATGTCAATCGTTCACTTCTCTGCCATCTCTGTGGCCACTGCTATGCTTGTGGTCATCGCTCGAGCCCCTGCGCATTTCAGTGTCGTGTGTCTTCTGACATCAAGGGGTTATGTCAAACGGACTATCCGGCAAGATCCTGCCCTCTTCATAGGACTTTCAAACCATGGGCCAATTTTTGGTCCTAAGTCAACAGGCCTGTTTCCTGGTAGGCTTCAATCTGAAAATTCCATACACTCTGTTCCATTATGAGTGACTCTGCAGGTATTTGAAATCTGTGTGGCATCGGTTTCAGTATCTTAATAACATTCAAGCCACCAAAATATAACAAAGTGACAGACAGTGTTTAAACTGCTAAATAACACATTTATTTAAAGTTGAGGAGAAACAC
>NW_022103908.1:26984999-26987543 GCF_000313985.2 Echinops telfairi | reverse complement strand
TATAGATAGCAGCAGGGCATTCAGACACTTTTAGAAATGAATATGATTCTTCATATTATTTTCCTCAGGTGTCCTACTGTGGACTCACCCTCGCACATTATTAGTGGGGAAAAAATAGCATAAATGTTGCCATTATTGCCCCAATTGTCACGGAGCTTTAACAACTTAATTCTGTAGGTAAAAGGCAACAATTTTGCTTTTTCAAAGGAGAGATTCTTGTCTAAAATAACTGTGTTTGTAGCTATCAGACTGTTCTATTATGAAGTATACATTCCTGGCATACGTAAATTAGTAAAACAAAAACAAAGACAGAAAACCAGAACATTAAAAAAATTTTATTTGCATTTAAAAAAATCATTTTTTGGGGGGGCTCATACAACTCATATCACAATCCATACATACATCCATTGTGCCAAGCACATTTGTACATTTGTTGCCATCATCATTCTCAAAACATTTGCTTTCTACTTGAGCCCTTGCTATCAGCTCCTCATTTATATTTTTCTTTGATATGCCCTGGCTTACGCTCTTCCTATCACTATAGTTTTTCAAAACCCTAGGATTATGTGCTTGAAGGTTATTTGCACTTTTTCTGGATTTGTGTCTACTAACTCTACAGATGAGGCTTGATACTACTTCTAATGTAAGGACACTAATTACACCTAAAATACTCTGGCAACAAGTATGGGAGTTTTCTCTAAATTTTGTTCAGAGCTGTATAAATTCAAAGAAGAATCCAACACTCTCTAGTTCATACAGTAAGATTGCACTTTTAGCTACCTTCAATCTCAATAATCTAAAATATTTTGTGGGTATACTAAAAATATCTGACTTAAGTTATCAATGGTGGTTGTTTTGAATATCTTACATTGACTATATATTGGTTTACTGGGCATGTTGGTCATCTCCATACTCTCTAGGTCTTTTGTCTGTAGACTTAGAGAGCATATTAACTAACAAGATCAAAAAGCTAAACTAAGAAATGAGAAATTAGCACTCTGGAGTGGAACTCCTATTACACTGCCCTGGAAATCTAAAATAAACCATATCCTATCATTCACTCATTTACAGCTTCTTATTTATTGCTTCACCTTGATGCTTACATAATAGAATACATACCTATATTTTCATTAAATAATTCCTCTATTTTTTTTAAATAAGCAGATCAGGTAGATAGCCTAATACTCAAAAGGACTCTGAGCACACACGTGAACACACACCATTTATTGGCCAGTGGTCATGAAATGCCAGACATGCATGATAATTTTAGATGTGAAGAATAACATAAAATGAAAAATGCAATTTATGAACTTGTCTGCATGAATTTATATAGAATATATTACACTACCAAGAACCATTAGTATAAACTCAGCTGTTTATTGTAATATAATAGTCACTATGACCATTAGGTTTGTATCAACTTGGCTGCCTCATGGTTCTCAGTGGTTTTACACTGAAGGTGTCATAATCCCCCATAATGTTATGCAACACAACATCATCAACTTCATAATGGTATAGGCTGTGAGCAGCCCATCTATGGTAAGTAGATTACCATTAGGATAGAGTGTAACCAACCCCTTACTCGGTTCAAAGGTGTGTCCTGCTTCATATATCAGTAGACACTGGCAAGAGAGCTTGGTTGCTTATTACAGGGATTCTGCATTTGTGACCCACCAAAATCCTCTAGTTCTTTGGTGTGCTAGGTTTGGTCTTCTAAAGGGAAAATTAACAAACAAAACAATCATATCTTGAATATGGCTGTTGTTGTTAGGTAGGCTCCAGGCCTTCCCAATTCATAGAGACTGAATGTAAACCAGAATAAAACTGTGTGGACCTCCTCCATCATCTTCACAATTGTTCTTTTGCTTTGAGTCCTTTGTTGTAACCACTGTGTCAAGCCATCTTGTTTAGGGTCTCCCTCTTCTGTGATGCTCTTCTAGTTTACCAAGAACATTTTTAGTTTTTAGGGACTGGTCTGAATCGATAAAATGTTCAAAGCATGTGAGACAAAGTCTTTACATCACCCTTGCTTCTAAGGAACATTCTGTCTGTACATCTTCCAAGTCATTTTATATATATATATTTAAGTGTATAGTACTTTGAATATTCTTTGTCAGCATCATGATTCAAATGTATTTATTCTTCTTTTGTCTTCCTTATTCAATGTTGAACTTTCATATATATATGAGATGATGACTGGTTCAGGTCCACGTTAATCTTGGTAGTAACATCCTTTATTAACATTTTTAAGAGGTCTCATGCAGCAGATTGACCCAAAAGCATTGTATCATTTGATTTCTTGACTGCTCTTTTCATGAACATTGATTGTGGATACCAGCAAAATGAAATCTTTGACAACTTCAATCCTATCTTCCTTTATCATTATGTTGCCTACTGGATTCAGTTGTGAGCCTTTTTGTTTTCTTTATATGAAGTTGTAATCCATACTGAATGTTGCCATTCTTATTCTTTATCTGTATGTGCTTCAAGTTCTCTTCACTTTAAAAAAGCAAGGTTGTGTGATTTGCATATCAATGATTATTA